>NC_047165.1:24638268-24965943 GCF_009819705.1 Hippoglossus hippoglossus | reverse complement strand
CAACAAAGAAGTTAAAACACTGTGTTATATTGTAATCTGTGGGAGGAACTTCTGTCTGCAGGAGTCTGTGTGTGTGTGTGTGTGTGTGTGTGTGTGTGTGTGTGTGTGTGTGTGTGTGTGTGTGTGTGTGTGTGTGTGTGTGTGTGTGTGCTCATCTCTTCTCACACAAACTGATAATCACATGGGATATTCACCATCTAGTTCTATATTCTAAAATAGTTATTAATCGATGATGTCAGATCATAGCTCTGGATCATTCTGGTCACTTCCACCCTGATGTCCTGACTGTGTGCGTCACGTTACGTCTCGTTTTGTGTAGCAGGTTTAAACGTTTGTCTCTTAAATTCTAGAGTGAATCAAACAAACACAAAGTAAATGTCAGTCCTGTACGTGTCCTAATAACTTGTGATCAGTGATGGTGTTTGTTGTTAAAGTGTAAAGTGAGCGCAGGCCCAAAAATGTGCACATGTGCTGCTGCTCCTACGCTCTGTGCTGTGTGCGTCAACCTAACCTGCCGTGGCTGTAACTCTATTCCAGCCACATGATTAGTAAGGCACGGTGCTATTCTCATTATCATTGGCTGTTCGTGTTGTCTGTCAAAACATCGATGGGATGAGTTATATCAACGTCATATCGACCTGTCTTGAATTGCTCTTGAGGAAAAGTTATATCACGATAATTATCGCTGTCGTTTTATCGTCCAGCCCTACAGTCTACAATACCAATTTTGCTTGAATATGAAAGAAATTTTAAAGCTGTAAACTGCAAGGAAACCTCTAACTTGGTGCATTATTGAAAATATCAATAATGTATACAACATTTTGTTGGATGATATATTGTCGCAGAAATTATTGTGATAAACGATATTGTCATCATTTTGAAACAATATCATTTCCCTGAAAAAATTTTAATATGAGAGCATAATCCTGCATCCCTTTCAAAGAGCAATGAACTTTTCAATTCTTCTGTCTGACATTTGAATTAGAATTAAAAATATTATAATATCTTCAATACATTAAGCATAAATAAAATAAACCACACACACAACCAAAACAATAAATATAATGGACTGTTGAATAATTTTGCACAGGCTATATGTAACCAGCTCGGTAAACAGGATAGAGTGGTTATGATTTAGATGACAAACTTACAATCATGTATTTTAATTGATGGTGTTGGATCATGTATCCGGATCCTGCGGTCACTTTAAAACTCAAGTCTTCTGTGTGCGCCACATCTTGTGTTGTACTGAGCGCGCACAAAATGTTGACCACTCATATTTCATTATGTTAAATGCAGCCTCAAAAACTCTCCAGTAAATCAAACAAACTCGAAGTTAACTTCATGTACTGATCAGGTCCTAATAACTTGGGATGAGTGTTGGTGTTTATTTAAGTGAGTGCAGTTCAGCAGGAATGTGGAGGGAAGACACAGGAAATTCGAGCAAGGTACAAACCAACCGCTGCTTCTGCCCTGATCCTGAAGCAGCATTTTAGACTTAGTGAAGTGAGAAAATGGCGGATGTGGGTGTTCTGTAGGCTGCAGCACAGAGGGAGAGATGATATTTTCAGACTACACTGCTGGCTTTGAACATGGAGATGAGGAAGAAAAAGATACTGTATAACACAATCTACCCATTCCAGAAATGTTCGTGAAAGGCCCAGGGAAGTGCTGTGTCGAATTTGGTTTGATTTATAAATGTGATACGTTCAATATAGGGCTGGGGCGACGCGTCATAAGGAAGGTGGCTGCACACAGTCAAAGCATGAACTCACCTGAAAAGCAAGCTGAAGCGGAAACTCATCTAGCATAGGTAACCAATACCTATAACCTGTAACCTTTTTCCTGCTATTGCATCGATAATTTTGAAAACCGGGAAACCGTGATATTTCCTCTGACAATAATCGTGACCCCAAAATTCAATATCATGACATCCCTAACTAGGACTGTACCACTGTGCCAGGCACTCTATGCCAGAGACTTCTGTGTAGACGCTGAAAGCTGCAGATCAGCCTGATGTGTAATGTGTGTAACTTTAGTTAACTGTGTGTTGCAGAATAATAGCGAGGACTCACACCGTATATCTCCCAGTCCTGTGGTCCATGTCAGGGGTCTCTGCGAGGCTGTTGTGGAAGCAGATCTGATAGATGCCCTTGAGAAGTTTGGAGCCATATGGTAAGACAACAACCAGCGTTTGTGTGTGTGTGAGCAAGAGAGAAAGTTGTATATGTTCATCCCATCTCAAACAATGTATCCTCTCTTTTAATTGTGGGTGTCTGGAACCTACCGTACATGAACCCTAGCGTAGATTTGATGAGGACCCCTGTGGTAAAAATATCTGTTCTTGTTATTCTTTATTGCTAATTTCACTGTGACACTGATAACACTTCACTGGAATATTTTTCAACATGATGCTGTCGACAAAATTCTGAGTGATGACTAATGATAAACATTGTTATCTGGATATGAAATTATTTATTTTTGGGATATGAGATATTGTACAGCCCTAAATAGGACAGTTTTGGAGTAGCTAGTTCACCTAACCTGGGTTACAGCTGAGTTAGTCATCAGCTAAAATCTATTGGTTTAGCTTTTTTTTTATATTCTAACATAAAGAATGCTGAAATATATAAACTTTTTTAAGAGAAACAACAGGCGCAAATGTATATAGAAGTAAAAAAAAGAAAACACAGTGATACTGAAGTTTCAACTCAAAATGACTCCTTCTCCATTATTAACACTCCCTGCAGTATTCATTAACCTCTCACTCTCCTGAAGGGAGCTTCAGAGAAAAGCATACAGGGAAAGACACACATACAAACACATACATGCATACACGCAGAGGTTCTTTAAAGGCCTGTTCACTCACATTATTTCATCTTTCATTATTCTCTTTTACTGTATTACCTTACTGTGGTCGGTAAGGCCAATTCCCTTGGTTCAATGTTTAGAGCAGCATAAAAACGAATAATAGCTATCAAGATCTGAGAAGAATTGAGTACTAAGGATTAAAAATCGATCCACTGATGGGAGATTTTATTTTATAGTGCCAAATCACATCATACTTAATCTCGAGGCACATAGTGAGGTCAAGACCTTACAATCTTAAAAGCCCGTTGAAGAGTGGAAGAGCTGCAGTATGTCTAGCAGAGGTGGAGTCTATTGAAATCCCATTAGGTGGAAAAGATTTGAATGAACAATATGTGTATATCCTGTTACCCATGTTTGTGTGTGTTCTCAGTTATGTGATGATGATGCCATTCAAGCGTCAGGCCCTGGTGGAGTTCTCTGCAGTGGAGAGTGCTGATCGCTGTGTGTCGTGTGGAGCCAAGGAGCCTGTATACATCGCAGGTTTGATTCTCATTCATTTGTGAATGCAATATCTCTGAAACGACTTCAGAGAATTCGTTCACATTTGGCACAAACATTCACTTGAGCTTGGATTTCATCTTGGTAGCCCAAGGTCAAAGGTCACGGTGGCCTGACAAAATATGCTTATGTTTTTCTTGAACATGATATCTTAAGATCAACATGAGGGAATGTCTTCAAATTTGTTACAAACTTTCACTTGAACTCAAAGATGAACTGATTAGATTTTGGTGCCTGGAAGTCACAGGTCAAAAGGTCATGGTCACAATGACATCATGTTACTGTGCTTAAGTTGTCAAAGGTAAAGGTTACAGTGACCTTTTATATTAAAAAAAGAAACTGCTCTGGTTGGCGGAGGCATACAACCGTGTAATTACCAGTGTGGTAATCCTGGTTCACTGTTGAAATTGCAAAAATGCATGTGGACACATCCTAAATGCACTTTAAACATTTTTTTAAATAGAGCCCACAGGCTTTCATTGTTCAAACTTGCTGACGAGACTGATTACTTACTATACATGTGCTTATATGTAGCATCCTGTATATGTTCATATGTTCATCAGGCCAACAAGCGTACTTTAATTACTCCACATCCAAGAGAATCACCAGGCCGACCAATGCTGACAACCCCAACAGTGGCAACAAGGTCCTTCTGCTGTCCATACAGAATCCCCTCTACCCCATAACCACGGTAAACACACACTTGTGGACTTTTTTTTCTCATATCATTATTAGATATTTAGACATTTTTGGTGATACAGTTTTTACAGCACAATCTTAACCCCTACAAGAGCAATTGAGGATATACTGCATCATAATAATAATAATGTAACTTTGACAATAAATACAAAAGGAAAAGGGACAGTCTCAAGTCCCCTGTGTAATTCAGGAGGCTGGAAATCCTGCTGTGAGCAAATGTGGGATGGCGGGGCTTTTCAAGCCAGTCTCTGTAAAGTCTTGACCAGTCTCAGGATTGTGAGGTTGGCGAAGAGAAGAACCAACAGATCAACTAGGGATCCTGCAGAAAGAGCCAGCTGGTAGCTCTGACTGAAGAGGGAGGCCATGTGGTCAACTGCTGCTGGGATGCGAGCTCGGGTCTGATCACCCATGGCTGGGTTGTCTGCGAAAGGATGTCTGATGTTTGAGAAAACCTGAAAAACTCAAGGATCCCAGGATACATCATTGATAATGCAACCACAGCATCCAAAGGATGTATTTTTGTATTTTATCCACAAGGGTACACATAAATAGAAATCAATTGTACAATACAAAATTAATTATTTGCTTAGAATTTAATTTATAGATAGATAGACTAAACCATATCATTTGATATTTTAATGGAAAATATAAAGTGGAATTATAAAAAGAAATACCAATGAAATATTAAGCATCATCTAGTAAATTAAATCAAAAAGAGGTTTACAAAAACATCATAAAACAGTCAATAAGTACAGGAGAATTTGCCTTCCTTTCACATTTGGATTTCCTTGCTGCTTTTCCTTTTCATGTTAGCTATAGAATTTCCAAAACTATTTTCTTCTCCTATTGGCCTCTCCATTAGGCTTTTTCCATGAAATGTTTTGTGCCTTGACCCAGTAAAATAAGGCAAAAAGCTCCATAAATATAGCAATTTAGTCAATAAACGAACATTAATACATTTGTTCACAAGTCATTTATCAACATATAAATAAATATAAGTCCTTTTTTGATCCTGAACTACCCACCCTTTCCACATAAGTGTCATGCTGCAGCATATGACATATGCCAATTGACTTACAATCAAGGAGCTTGTTACATCCCGTAGCTAATGACCTCCTCCAAGGAGGTTATGTTTTCCTCAGTGTTTTCTGTT
This sequence comes from Hippoglossus hippoglossus, assembly GCF_009819705.1. Lineage (NCBI taxonomy): Eukaryota > Metazoa > Chordata > Actinopteri > Pleuronectiformes > Pleuronectidae > Hippoglossus > Hippoglossus hippoglossus. Next base: position 24,960,722 of record NC_047165.1, on the reverse strand, counting down.
TGCAGGATTATGCAAAAATGCTGAAACGATTTCATTAAAATTTTGTGGAGGGGTGAGGCATGACCCAAGGAAGAGCCCACTAAATGTGGATCTGGGTGAACAGGGTATCCAGGAATTTTTTTTCACTTTCTTAACATGGCAAAATAGGTTGATAGCCTTGGCGGATGCTACCTTTCCATCATGCATGTTAAGACACAGTGCAGCTTTGGAAACTTTCAGATTGTGGAGACTATTGAATTTCTCTCTTTTTTTCCATTTTGGTCCAGGATGTTCTGTACACTGTGTGTAATCCCATTGGCAGTGTGCTGAGGATCGTTATCTTTAAACGGAACGGAATCCAGGCCATGGTGGAATATCCTTTGTGAAAGTGCGAATGCGTGTCTTTACGTTCTGTGTAGATTTGTGTGTTGGAATATGTCGTTTCCTCTCCTTAATGCTACTCCCCCAGGTTTGAGTCAGTTCAGTGTGCTCAGAAGGCCAAAGCTGCACTGAATGGAGCTGACATCTACGCTGGTTGCTGTACACTCAAGATTGAATATGCAAGGGTAAGAAATGCAAAACACATAAATAGTCATAAGCCATATGTTGATATTGACAATAATGTACTGCAGTTGCAAGGTTTTCTCCAGGTAGACGGACAAATAAATTAATTGTAGGTTCTTAGTAACGTCTGTGAGTGGTACATTAGAGTAATCAAGGTAAGGCCTAATAACAAAATGAAATGTTTTTTCACAGGAATGGAGCAATGACCTTTTGGTATAAGATGCTAATAGACAAGGTGCGATTTGCCGGAGTGGTTGGGGGGTTGTCCCATATACAATACATAATACATATCTGAGTAAAGCGCTGCAACATGAGAGAAACAGCATACAAATCAGAAATGGTGTCGCAGGAGAGATGTGTTCAAAGTGCACACAGCTGTCTGTACACCCAACAGCCGAGTGTGAAAGAGGATTCAGTGCCATGAACTATACATAATGTTGATATGAACCACCACATAATGACTGACAGTTTTTTCTTAAATTGGTCAAATCTTTCTACATAGCTTTGTGTATTAATTCACTCATTCAGCTCCTCCTTACTCCGCTTGCTCTCTTTTTTCTCTTTCTTGCTCGCATCAACACACACACACACCGACACGCACCAACAAACATTGTCATTGTCATCAGAGACCAACAAAATCCTTTTGCCTACACAGATGAGTATGTTAATGAGAGACATAGATTCTCATCGGAGGGAATCATATACCTTTATCAGCTGCTGAAGCCATATATAATCAGACACGCTCAGCAAAAACACTGCATGCAATGAACATTTTACATCAATAGCAATGTCTTTTATTAAGGTAAATTTGTATTGTTCTTTTTGGTATTCTACTTAGTTTCATTTAGTATCTGACATGTTTACAAACCTCATTGTGCATTTGTATACTGAAATCAATATAGTCGAAATTGAAGAAAAGATTTTACTTGCTGTATTCTAAAGACATGAAAATCAACCTACTTACCGCTTATTTTGTTTGGGCCATTTTCTTGGACTGCTTCAAGTGATTAGTGACGCCGGGTTCACACAGGACGCGGAAGCGCAGCGCCAAGGAAAGCCAGGCGCCTCCTTTCCGCCCCCCTGTTACTCAATTGTGCCGTTCACATAGGCTGCGATGCGCCGCGCAGCGCCAAGGGCGCCTCGCGCCCTGCACCGATGGTTTCGGCGTCGAGTCTATTTTTTCCACTTGCCGCGAGCGTATCGCGCCAGGAAACACACTGAAAAATGATTTTAAACGATATAAATGACATATTTTATAGGACATAAATTATCAAATATGCATTCCCATACTTTGTATTCCCCTTCTGTTGTCCTGGAGTTTTAATTTTCCCAATTTTCCCAATCACATAATTAAATGTCCCCCTCTGCCCATCCACTACAGTCATATAGATAGAAAGAGAGAGACAGAGAGAGAGACAGAGAGAGGGGGTGGCTATAGGGTTGCGTAGTCACTTGTGACTACCTCATTTACCCCCCGACACCCGACATTGCACGGAGCAAACAGCGGAGAAATTCTTGAAGATGGATGACATAAAGTTGATAATTGAAGTGGAGAAGTACAGGGAGTTGTATGATCCTCAGAACATGTTGTATAAAGACAACGCCAAAAAAGATAAGTGTTGGGACGCCGTTGCAGTTAATGTTAGAGCCACAAGTAAGTATATGCTGTTTTACTACTGGGTCAACGGGTCTCCTAAGTGCAGTGCGTTTTCCATCACGGAGAGGAATCGCAGGATGACCGGCGCTGCGCTTCCGCGTCCTGTGTGAACCCGGCGTGAGACTCAGCTGCAGGTAGGCCAGGAACCTGCAGAGTAGAAACCACGCCCACGACCAATCAGAATACATGAGTTCACACACTCTCTTAACAGAGGAGGGAGGAGCAGCCAGGGTACAATACCCTCCCTATGCAGGCATGCAGGGTAAAAATTGTTTTTTAGAAGATATTTTTAGTAAACCCGGGCTTGTTTAATATATGCTGCTCAATATACTTTACCGGGTGAATTAGTGAATTTGTTTTCTGGAGACCGATGATGTTTTAAGCAGTATAATTCTCAATACCAGATGCTTGAGGGAGAACACACATCAAGAATTCTGAGCCGTACTTGCATTATTATTATGACAAAAAGTTTGTACCGTGACGTGTCAGAGTCTGTCTGGGTGTGATCCCTCAACAATCCTGCTGACCTGTGCTCACTTTACTTGGGCGGATCCAGTGCTAATGGTCCGGGGGTCAGAGACATGTTTCTTCAGCTTCACATGCTGCCTCCTATCAGGAAGCCTGATCCACCTGCAGATAGAGTCAGACACGCTAAGCTGTGAGAGCTTGTCTTGAAGCAGAGCAGATATTATATTGTTGAATGCAGAGCTGAAGAGCACAAACAGGATCCTAGCCTAAGTTCCTGGGGAGTCCAGGTGCTGGAGGATGAAGTGGAGAGCCATGTTATCGCATCGTCTACAGATATGTTGGCTCTGTATGTGAACTGTAGAGGGTCTAGGAGGGGGTTGGTGACATCCTCGAGGTGGGACAGAACAAGGCGTTCAAAAGACTTCATTACCACAGAAGTCAGGGTCGTAGGTCTGTAGTCATTAAGTCCTGTGGTCCTTGGTTTTTTGGGATTGGGATGATGCTGGAGGATTTGATTTGAGTATATCTGCATAAAATAGTACTTAACAATATAGTGTGGCAGAGATGATATTACTTATGTGTGCAGTGAATACAAGTGGAGCACGAGTGCAGCTCCTGTATATCTGATACATTGAACTGGATCCTGAACAATTGTTTAATCTTTGTGTCAACAGCCAACACGTCTGAATGTGATTAAGAACGACAATGAGAGCTGGGACTACACTAAACCGTATTTGGTCAGACGAGGTAAGATACGTGCCGTCTCTCTCTTTTTATCTCTCTCATTTGTCCACTTAAATCAGACTACACTGGATTGTTCAGGGTAATCCAACTTTTTAACAATACAAAACATCCTGTGATGTAGAAGGTAGGACTCACTGGTGGCACATTACCCTGCACTGTAGCCTTTCTTGATTCATGTTACACCAGTAAAATGATCCTATTTTCAATAGACATTAGGGAAACTGTGTCCAGATCTTCAGTCATTACGGGTCAGTCTTTTACTGCGGATTAAGAGTAGTCATAAACAGACTGGACCCTAGTCCTCCATCACACCAAGACTCGTCTGCCTACTGTCTGTTCATCACCAATCTTCACACTCTCATACCGGCCTCTCACAAGCCTGCATCTGCGCTAACCATGGGGGAGAGAGAGAGAATCATTGAGGGAGAGAGAAAAAAAGAGAAAGAGGGATGGACGTCAGGCTGACCATGCACAGCATCTTTCTTTCATCTTCACCCTCTGCAACCAAGCAAAAAGAGAGAGAGGGAGGGAGAAAAAAGAGATGGATTTCACTCCTGCTGACCACCATGCAGCTGCTGCTTCAACATGCCCAGGAGACCTCAGCCCCATCTCTGTATGCTGGAAGTAGTCTTGCATGACCTGATGTTTGGTTCACACATTGTGATAAACCCTTCAAGGCCTCTAGATTCTAGATTTTACTCTCAAGGGTTCTTTGATGGCGGTCTTCCATACATTAATGAAGATGTACTCTATACCCTAAACTGCTCTTTTTCATTAGTTACACTTCACAGTGTGGACCAGACATACATGTTGTTAATCTAGAGTCAGGGTATTTGAATCTACAGGATGGAAGTCTGTCTTAATCTTTGCTCTCTGTCAGTTTACTCCATTGAGGGCATTAGACTTTCAGTGGCACAAAACATCAAAATAATTGTATCATTCCAATATAATAATATTAATAATCAACATTGATACATTATTGAAGATGTACATTTAAAGGATAAAAATAAAACAACAGGGGTTGGTGCAAAATATTGGGGCAATCAGTGTGAGCCTCTCACAGCCTTCTAAATAAACATGATTCTCAAATTATTTAATTCTAAAATTTGTCTCTGAGTCCGACTGGAAGTAAATACAGAATGTATCTGGTAGCAACGGCCATGATGCTAACTTATTGGCATCTACATTCAAGGGTCACCTTGCTGGCTGACATAATCACCCTTTATAACACTGTTCTCAGTTGTCACATTCTGTTTATGTTTGGTTAATTATCCTGCCCACTTAGTCTCAGCTCCATTGTAATTTAATCTCATAGTGGTTTCAGGAAGATAACCAGATGCTATGCTTTATTGCAGGTGGACCTCACATATGATAACTCCCCAATTACGAATTTATGTAATTGGGGATTTGCTTCTCTCTAGGTGAGCTGAGTATTTGTCCAGGCAGCCTCAGTCTTTTCTTTAGTCGGTTTTAGGGAGGTGAAAAAAAAGTCTCCAAGATGACAGTGTTGATAAGCACACAAAATAAACCTGGATGTAGATCCCTCTAAGAAAGCTTAATGGCCTTTCCAGCTCTAGTCAGACTTTCGGTCTTAGATTGACATGACCCATGGAGCCACAACAGCCACATATATTAGAAATACACCAAAATTAAAAATATAAAAATTATCCTTTAAGATATCGGTTAGCAGATCGTTAAAGATCGTCTTTTGTAGTGTACTGCTGAAAACTATAATATAAACAATAATGTATATAGACTGAATAAACCTATAGAATAGTGTTATTGTATGTGTGCGTGCATGTGTGTGTGTGTGTCTGAATGAGTGAACTATGCATGAGAATGGATTGATTTTTGACAAAAATAAAAGTTTTAAAAGTCTGACTAATTTGCTTTAATTTAATGTAATGTTACTGATAAATTAAATGACAATGTATTTCTTTATACCCTATGTAGATACTGCAATATGGTGAAAAACTGTTTATCTTGACGCCCACTGATCTGAATCCCCTGTTTACAGTCACTGTATATTTAGAGGTGTGCATGGATGTGGCTTTTATAAACCAGTCCCGAGAATGTTGATTGGTCGATTTTTAATAGAAAAGATTGAATCAGTGACTTCATAAAAAACAAGGCCAAACAACAGTCCTACTTTAATTTCAGTAGTGACATTCTATGTTTATTCTTAATTAATTAAATTCACAAAGTGAGATTACCTTTCCCCAAGTGGCATTGAGGATTGGTCCAAAACTCTGTTATTTATGAAATATTCACTAAATAAATCCATAATAGAATGTTGTTTGTTTTCATTGGGGGCTCATTGCAAGGACACAGACTGGGACAAATCACCACAGCACCAGGATCAAGCTTTATTTGCTGTTAAGGAGGGACTCTACCAGGTTTCCAACAAGCATGTTTCCAAGTGTTGTGAAGTGCTCCTGCATATGTGAAAACAGTAGAGTAAAGCCTTAAATCTCTGTAAAGGGAGCTGTGTCTGATAAGTCTGAAGTCTGGTACATGTCTTCAAGTGATGCCACCTAAGTCTGTGTGGGTTAGTTCTGAAAACTACAAGTTTTAGTAAAAAAACAGGGTTGTGAAGTGAGTACATCAAACCTCAGTCACCCACTGTTACCTCTCCTACAGGCTCTGAGCTAAATGATCTCCTACAAGCAGTTTGACAGTATTGTAAAAGTGCAATACAAGTGCAAAGTAATAATAATAATCACACATTTGTATTTATAGGTGCCTTTCAGAGCACTCAAGGTCACCTAACACGGCAGAGATAAAAATACAACAACAACAAACAGGGTATCAGACATGGGTGAAAACAATTATCTGTTGCACGTAGGGTAATGAAGCATGAATGAGAACCATAGAATCAACAAACTCCCAGTTTAAAAATCAAGCTATGCACAGCAGTAATCTATAACATAGACATCTAATTACAATGGCAAATATGACAATACTTGTATTGTAAATTAAACTACTTGCTGTAAATTAGAGACTGAACATGCCACACAAATACTAATGTTGCCTATTCATATTAATCAACCTAAAATAAAGGGCAAGTGTTTGGGCCATTTTCTTTAGTGTAAAGATCAAATAGCCACATCACATAAAGAATATTGTCTTGGTGGCTGATACAATCAGTAGCTGAGCTCAGTGGCATCTGTGACTAAGCAGATTCTCAGAGAAAAGAGTCAGTGTCATTTCAATGGGCCTCCAATGTAATATATAGTTTGAATATATAATTCTGTATGTAATGCATTCACTGTGTTGTGGATGAGACAATGTGTGTGTGTGTTTGACAAACACAGTGATGATGGTAATATTTGTATCATTATGATAATAATGTAATGCAGGTTGATGTTCTTTCGTGCTGTGGGAGAAAAAATGGAAAGCTTGATGCCTCACAGGTACTGTCTCTTTCATATCTTTGTTTAAGTGACCTCTGTATCATTATAACTGCCTCCCTCTGAATAAAACTACCTTAAAGCTGTTTATTTCTTATTTGCCCACCTTCATCATTATGATAAAACGTACTGACATTTTTGTTCTCTGTAGAAGCATGGCCCACACGTGTGGTTTATAGAAATGAATTCATTTTAACAAGAAATTAACATACTTTCAAAGTGGTTTGAAATGATTTGTAGGACTGAGGAGTGTTTGTTGATAAAGCAGGTGCCCTTGTATCTGACTTTCTTACCACACACTCCTGGAGAACAAGCTTGTGCCTTCTGCCTTGTTTTTGTGATTCTAATCTTTGAATGACAGTTTGCAACACTGCGACCGAAATGACAAATTATATAAAAGTCCCATCTTTTTCTTGAGCTAACACTAATGTGAGATATTAAAACTAACAATATCAATTGTTGTTAAAATATTCAAAAGAATGTCTTCCAAAATGCATAACTAAACGACCCCTCTAGTGACTGAAAACCACAGACAATACAGAGAATTGTTTGAATAATGAAAACATCCATGAAATCTTTCAGACCATTCATACAGCATCATTCTTCACTGCCAATTCTTAGTCCCTCAAACTTGGATAATGTTTAAAATGGATGAGAGTTAATGCACTCAAGCAGATCTCGGCTATTACTTGAGAAATGCATTTGCAGTGCCCACTGGATTCCACCAAGACTGTTTCATGTTCAATTTCACGAACAGACTCCTGAGGTGCAGCAGGCACTGTAGAATGTCCATGATGGCTTTTCAAATGCATCCTTTTTTTGCAGATTATGTGATTCTTCTGACTTTATCAACTCCTACATACTGGGGCGGCTTGCTGACAAGTGTGAAATGCCACGACTTCTAAGACCTCCATGTTGGTGGTACTCTGTATGACTAGAGAGGATCTCAGTTGCTGAGTAACAGAGTGTCAACAAACAGCTTCAGCAGTGATATGGTTGTCACAACAGAAGAGAGATTTCATCTGAAGACAAAGCTGTACTTTGACCACTTGATTTACATTCCACCCTTTACTTTTGATTGTGGGCTTTAGGTAGTGACCAGTGAATGCCATTGTTTTCAGGGGAGGCTGTGGATTAGGGGAACAGCGGTCGTCCTCTAACCAGAAGGTCGACAGTTTGATCCCAGTCTTCCTCATCTGCATGCCGAAGTGTCCTTGGGCAAGATGCTGAGCCCCGAATTGCCCCTCATAGAAAAAAAGATAGATGCACTGTATGAATGTTTGTGTGAATGGGTGAATGGCAAACTGTACTGTAAAGCGATTTGAGTGGTCATCAAGACCAGAAAGTGCTATATAAATACAGAACATTACTATTTAACATTGTGGATGCAAGCACAGGAAATTCGTTTCATTTGTGGTGGGGCTGGTTTCTCTATTAGAGACAGGGTGAGGAGCTCAGACACATGCATGAGACTTAGTTCAAGTGGTTTGGGCATCCAATTAGGATGCCTTCTCTTAAGGTTTTCCATGTTTTTATGTCCAACTCATCCAGAATAACCATAGGGATTATTCTATTGGAGGAGGCTGTGACTCAGATTCGTTTCAAAGTCAGTGGTTCAGTTCTTGGCTCCTCCAGTCAAAGTACCCTTGGGTAAGACAGTGTAAAGAGCTTTGGATGGTTGTTAAGGCTAGAGAAGCATGTATGCAGTCAATTTACCATTAAGCCAGGAAATGTCTTAGGATCCCTGAAGGAGCTGGAGTTTGCGGCTAGGGAGAAGGATGTTTAGACTACCTTTTTCATCTATTGCCAAAGTGACGAGTCACTGGAAAATGGTCGTCTTGTTTCAAACTAATAACCGACAGCTTCCTCTCCACATTATGCTACAACATCAGTTTCCCTTTAAGATTCAACTTCAAGAATTATGTTCTGCGATTTTATCCTCTTGGCTTTCCAACAAAGTATATACTGATGGATATGTTTTACAACTTAAAGGGATAGTTCACTGAAAAATGAAAATGCACTGATCATCTACTCACCACTATGCCGATGGAGGGGTGGGTGAATTGTTTGATTCCACAAAACACCTCTGGAGTCTCAAGGGCAAACTTTGTTGCAGCCGAATCCAATACAATTTGAAGTCAATGGAGACATACACTTCAGACGTAATAAAACAACAGAAAAAAACACAACATGCCTTCATACTGCTCGTGTGGTGTCACCCCGACATTAATATTCAACAGGAAACGCCGTCATTTATACTAAATGCCCGCTGATATCTTACTACGAGGTGCATTCATCGACCCTCGGACATTGTGTGGCTATGTCTGCTAGTTTAGCCACTCCCAGTGGACATTTAGGCTTAACACATGGTGTTGATGACATTGTGTCGAGTTGATTATAAATGTAAGGGGGACACCACACGAGCAGTATGGAGGCATGTTGTGTTTTTTCTGTTGTATTATTAGGTCTGAAGTGTATGTCGCCATTGTGTTTTGTGGACCGAGGCAGAGCATAAAAGGAGCAGGAGATGATGCAGATGGTTGGAGCTGTTCAGAAAGCAAGTTGGACATAAGGGCAGAGCCATTCTGCACCCCTCAATAGGCAGAACTGCAAGGACAGACGGAGGGCCTCTGCTGGATGACTTGGAGAATAAATGTCTGACATAATGGCTAGCAGTACAATCGGACTGTTAAATTGCAGGTTACATGTTTGCAGTGGCTACCTGCTGGAGGGCAAGTAGGATGGTAATGGGTGACTAGGAACCAGGAACTGTTATCAGACTGCAGACTGGATATCCGGAGCTGGTTCTGGCCAGACCACAGCATTGAGCTGGGAGCCACCACCTAGGGATTGGGAGCAGATGTTGACAGGACTGCAGACCAGCAACAGGTGTCGGCTGGACTTCCAATAAAGGATCAGGACCAGGCTTTGGCTGTACTACTGATGATAGAACAGGAGCAGGTGTTGACAAATGTACAAAAAGCAGGAGTCATCCAAACTGAAATGAGGAACCAATGTCAGCCAGGCAGCTGACTGGAAACAAGGAACAGAAATTGACCGACTGCTGACTGGAAATGAGGATCAGCTCAGGCTCTACTGTGCTGAGTAGCTTTGAATTCTGAGGTTGAGGTATGTGGTAACAGCTGGGAACCTGGAACTGAGGTGTGGATTGGCTTTTGATTTGGGCTGGATGGGCAACTGGGTGTCTTAAGGACTGGCAACTGGGTGTGTCAGCTGAGCCTCCTAGTGGCAACAGAAGCGATGATGTTCTAGTTTTCTCTTAGGGAAATAGCCAGGAAAGTTCTTCTGAAAAAGACCTCCTAAGGGTCTTTCAGATTTTCAGTATGACAGACTGATGGCCAGGGATGGGGAAAGATACATCCAAATATATTTTAAAATAACATACCAAATACCCTTATCGTAAGTGTATCAAAATAAACTACTGTATTTGTGTATTTTAAAAATACAAAAAAACACTTTTCCAAGGGAGCCTGAATCACATTGCAAACTATATATATATATATATAAATATATATACACTGCTCAAAAAAAATAAGGGAACACTTAAATCGCACATCAGATCTTGATGAACGAATTATTCAAGTTGAAAATCTTTACTGATTTACATTGTATAAATTGTTGAGAACAACAAATCAGTGAGCATTAGTGAGCTCCTGCACAGTCGGTGTGCGGTACTTGGTGGCGTTGGATGCACCGATACATAACGTCCCATAGGTGCTCAATTTAATTTAGGTCAGGGGAACATAAGGGCCAATCAATGGCATCAATGCTTTCGTCATCCAGTAACTGCCTACACACTCTGGCCACATGAGGCCGGGCATTGTCCTGCACCAGGAGGAACCGGGGCCCACTGCACCAATGAAGGTCTAAAAATCGCTCTGAGGATTTCAGTACCTAACAGCAGTCAGGGTACTCCTGACTGCCACCCTCCAATGATATGCCTCCCCAGACCATCACTGACCCACCACCAAACCAGTCATGCTGGATGATGTTACAGGCAGCATAAGGTTCACTCCAGACTCTTTCAAGCCTGTCACATGTGCTGAGTGTGAGCCTGCTCTCATCAGTGTACAGAGCTGGCTACCAGTGGTGGACTCGCTAATTCTGGTTCTCTTGCGAATGTCAATTGAGCTGCACGGTGCTGGGCTGTGAGCACAGGTCCCACTAGAGGATGTTGCCACCCTCATGGAGTCTGTTTCTGACAGTTTGGTCAGAAACATGCACACCTGCAGCCTGCTGGAGGTCAATTTGTAGGACTCTGGCAGTGCTCCTCCTGTTTCTCCTCGCACAAAGGAGCAGATACCGGTCATTGCACCTGTTGTCACTTTAATTTGCACCAAAGCAAGGGGTGTTGCAAGGCAAATTTAACTGACTTGGTGTAATACTGTGACGATTAAGTGTTCCCTTAATTTTTTAGCAGTGTATATTTCAGCCTATTTGATCTATCCCATCAGCAGATCACTGACTCTTTGCTGCATGTCAGATTTATGGCTGTCCAATGATGCAACCAGTCAACAGACTAAGAGAGGTTGTGAGCTACAACAAACGCCAGGATGAGATAACAACCTGTTGTTTCATGGCATTGCAGCACAATGTTGTTAATGACAATAAGGCACAAAACACGTTTGCAAGTTGAATTATCTTGTGTCATTATAAAGTTATTTTATACAACAACTCTGAAACGATTCATAGTTTTTTTCCCGTGCACAACCAAAGAAAACTTAACATAGGCCGAAAGTATCGTATTGTGAGGGCTGTCAATGTAACTTGGGTTAAAGAGTTAGCTAGAACAGTCCGTAAATTTGATTTGCCTAGGATACTTAAACAAACACCAAAACATAACAGAAACTCTTAAGAATTGTAGCAGCTAATGCTAAAAATGTATGGAGAGCTGGAAACCAACAAATTTCTAATCTTGTGCTTCTTCTTCTTTGGGTCTTGCTTCGTGCTGGATCATCAATTTTCTGACCCTCAATGTTATGATGTCAACAAGCCTGGGCAAATAACTGAGTAGACACTAGTCAGAGGCTGCACACGTCATCACGTAGACGTTTTGCAGAAAGTATTTTACAGTATTTTTAAACTACAAAAATACAAAACATTGTAGTATTTTGATACAAAATATGAATCCATTTTCATCAAACCTATCAAGTACAAAATACAATTTTGTATTTCAAATACATATTTTAAATCCATGTATCATAAATACTGCCCATCCCTGCTGATGGCAAATGTGCAAACAGGCCTGAAGGCTCTGGATGCACTGCTACCCACAGTGGAAGCTCCCTGGAGAGTAATAGGTCCTGTGGTAGCTGAAGCTGGCTTGTGACTAGCCAACTGGTAGGCTGGTTGTGGTTGCAGATCATAACACAACCCTAAAGATAAGTCCACTTGCTGAATACACATAAGCAGTCAGAAAAACATACAGGTTGTAAACAATTCACCAGAGTGAGTCAAGACAAGGAGAAAAAAAATGTGACATGTGAAATGATTAAACAAGCTGTGTGTGTGTGTGTGTGTGTGTGTGTGTGTGTGTGTGTGTGTGTGTGTGTGTGTGTGTGTGTGTGTGCGCGCGCGTGCGTGTGTCTGTGTGTGTTGTTTCAGAGCGTGGAAAGGGCAGACAGAGGCAGGCAATTTTAGGAGAACACCCATCGTCCTACAGTGAGAATGGCTACGGTAAGACTAAGACACATGCACACACACGCACTTGGAATTAAAGTGGTATAACTGAATCAACATTGTCACACAGTGCAACTACTTTATGTATGATGATGTCCATACCACAAAGGTGAACCTTGACACTCTTCTACACACACACACACACACACTCGCATTCACATTCACGCGGGGTAGGTGTAGATTGCCAGTCTTGTGTAATTGTCAGAGGTTCAGCAGAACGTGTAACTTTTCCCGGATGAAAACAGATCCTTGCCAGCTACACTGTCTTTAAGCAGTTTCTCAACACACATACAAACTGTAGGGGAGTGATAGGAGTCATCAGAATATTACATGCATGCGATGATGCTGCACAAGATTTTGTGCAGTTCTTGTTAATTTTAACCAATACTAACGTACTATTTATGTTGAGAGGTTCTTAAAGGCTGTGATCCCCTCCTAAGGTGACTGTGCTGAAAGAAATAGAGGATCAGATCCAATGGCAATCGTGAAGCTAAATTGAGTCTAAATTGGGGATATTGTGATTGTAAAATTCCCTTTAATGTATTTAATGCAAAGGAATCACAGCTTTGAAAAAACATTTTATTTTATTTTAAGTCCAACATAAAACAACAATCTTTTTGAGTGATTAACATATGTGATTCTTACTGGATTGTAACTTGTACAATGCATGCTGTCTGCTAGACAGGAGGCGTTTTAATCAAGTCAAATGATCTGTCTTAATTTAGTTAATGAAAATCTTCAATACACAGTCACAGTGCTTAACATTGTTATACTAAGCTTACATCATGAGGTTGATTCCTTTTTAAAGGATTTCTTGCAAATAATGGAAAACATCCTTGAGATAGTGCAGCTGCATCTTACAATAACACCAAACACAGGCATTATTGGGGCCTGTACTTCAGAGAAGGATTCGTGTTTTTTGGAGTAACTTCAGGTTTACTTTAGGGTTTTCAGTTCTACAAAGCTCGTTCACTTCATATGGGGGTAAATCCTCATGGTAACCTATGCTAAACAGCTAACCTGCAGTATTAAAAGTACTGCTCCCTGACCAATCAATTCCTTTGAAACATGACATCCCCATTCTTAGAGGATCCTGTGGAGAAGAAAAAAGAAGGAAAAAGGATCCTGTGGAGCTCGTGTGCAGATTGTTAGAGGGTCTCTAAGGAGGACATGGGTCTTCAGAGAAATCCTTTTCCCTACTTTGATGAGTATTTCTATAAAAGATATAGATCCTCATTGTCAACTGCTGGAGCCGAACACAACATAGTGTCTGCATCGCCCTATGTTCCTTTGCTTGTGGGAGTTACTTATATTGATGTACTGGGTGTGTTAGCATCAGGATAACAGGACATAGTTTAATACTTTGATCCTTCCCTTTAAGTAGGTCTCTCTCTCTGAGACTCGCAAAGTCAGCCAGTACATCTCAATCTCTCCTTGTTTCCAGGGGCATCGGGCACATCCTGTCACCAAGATTACAATGTGCAGTCACATGCCGCACGAAAATAGGTCCATATCGGTATATTGGCTAGTAATTGCAAACGTTTCCAGTTTGTCCTCAGAGTCAATGCAGACAACGTGTGTCAAACTAAAGCCCATTATAGAGGCTTCATCATGTGATTCAGTGAAATGTTTCATCTCTCATCTAAGAGGCTTCTTCAGTTCAGTTCCACACGTCTTGTTGGTAAAGAGCAGATTCATATCTTGTGGCCCCGAGTTATTTCTTTTCGTTATTATGTCGTGGTCACGTAATATATTTTTTCCCAAATGTCACCAGGGGGTACGTAACTTACACATTCACACAATCAGAGATTTTTTACCAGCTGTCCTTCCTCCATTTAGCAGCTGTAATTGTGTTTCTTTCAGCCTGGATGTGTATTTTTACAATACAACCGTTTGTTCCTCGTTTGTAAAATATGCGGCTCTGCTGTCAGTCAAACTTGTCCATGTTGGTGATTCGACATATGCCGTAAACCCTGTCCCTTTTATGTGCACACGCTCATACCTAGATGAGGAAAGCCTGGGTTGACTTAACAAGTTGATAACCAGCGTTGTGTGACCGTTTACCCTGACTATTAGGTGAAATCAAGCCAGATTACGGAAAGATAGCCATGTTATGTTGAGCTCGCTTCACGGTACAGGCCCTTGTTGTCAGCACTTACATTTTACTAAACTTTATTGAACTGTGCTGAGAATCCTACTTTCTCTGCCTCCTTAGGTCCACCCTGCCCCCTGCTACCTCTGCCTGGTAACAGCAGGTATAAGCTCACAGTGGATGTTCCAGACATGGTGTCCTACCCTCTGCCCCAGTCATCCTCCTCATACTCTGGCCACGCCCCTAGCTCTGTTGCCATGGTGAGCGGCCTCCATCCATCCAAAATGAACTGCACCCGCATCTTCAACCTCTTCTGCCTTTATGGCAACATTGAGAAGGTAGTTATTTATATATCATTTAAGTTGATATTTGAATTTTTCTGCTTCATGTCTATTATATGAAACAAACAAAATGTTGTAAATGTGGTTTCACACTAGCATAGAGCTACAGGCAATGCACCTTAATTTTGTTCTGTTATTTTAGTTTATCAGTTTGTAATCTTATTTATAGATTATTTTAATTTTATTAAGACTGTACATTATTGATATATTTTCTTGAATACACCTATACAGTATATATTATTCACTCTCCTGTCTAGCTAATGTCAATTCAGCTGCCTTCCACGAAACACCTGTATCTACCTACACGAGTCGTGTGTGGACCAGTGCATCTGAGTGCAATGTTACTGACAGTGGCATCTCACAGAAGTGATGTAGACCCGTGTGTGATGGTGGTGCAAAATTTGTCTTTTCATCCTGTGGGTTCAAAGATGGCAGTAGTGTAAATGAGCAAATTACATATCCAGATGTTAACATCTGGATATGTAATTTGCTCATTTGCTCATAAAGCTGGCTCCACAAAACAGGACTGAATGACAAACTCAGACGAAGAAAGTTCAAAAGGCAAAGTCCTTTATTTGAAAAACAAGGCCGATACATGAGTCCAACACAAGTCCAAACACAGGCGAAGGTATCCAAGAGGTAAAACTATGGCTAAACAGGTAATAAAAAGACAGGTTCGCTACACGAACACCAGGAAAAACTGCTGGAAGACACAAGAGGATACAACTTTCTGGCAACAACTGAGGGAAGCATATAAACTAAATCCCCACGAGGGCAGGGAAGACTTGCCTGAATTGCACACGGGGGACATTCAAGCGAAACACATTAGAGCGGGCAGGTGATCACACAGGAGGGAAACTTGATAGGACATGGGATCTGAAATGAGAGACAAGACACAAGTTACCAAAATTAAACAGGAAAACACGGAATGTATAATAAAACATAACATAAACAAAATTTAAGGAGCCTGGCGAAATGTGACACCTGTTGTCATGGTTATACACACTAACTTCCTGACATTATATTCTGCTGCCACCGCAAGTGGGCATAAATTCTAAATTAATGCAAGCAGGCAACATGAGATCCTTTATGAGACAGTGCTGAGATGGGATCAGATGTAAGGAAAGATATCATTTCTTATTTAATGTCTATTTTTAGATTTAACAGGTCAAGTACAGCTTGACTTGCTTGCCCTCACGGCACACCACTGGGTTAACTCAAACAACCTTAATTCAATCAGGAGAGACTTGATTCCCAATTTAACAATGTTTATTTCTAGGCAAACGCACAGAAGTATTGTGAATGTTTACAGTCTTTGGCATTTTAGACCCCTGTGAGATGTCATCAGGATTAGAAGGGGGTGGAGCAGAGCATCGAACAGGAATACCCCCCCCCCCCCCCGGGGTCTAGACACTGGTGGTGGTTCATCAGTCAATCGTTTGTTTGGATGGCCCATATTATGAGCATTGTCCTATTGGACTTCGCTAAGTGTGACATCCTCTGCCCTCAACCCTCACAAGAGTAAGGAAAAACTACAAAAACCTTTTGACAGGGAACAATGTAGAAACCTCAGGAAGAGCCGCATGCGAGGGATCCCTCTTCCAGGACGGACAGAAGTGCAATGGATGCCACGAGTAATAGGTATATTGTCAGGCAGTCTTGTAGATTTTTTGGTCCGCGATCAGCTGCCACCATGATCGGGTGCCGCCATAATCCACGATCCATTGTCATGATCCAATGATACTATTGGGATCCATCATCATGGTCCATGATCGCTGCCAACACGATGTGGCATTATGCAGTACATACGATCAGTTGAGGTCGGGATCCGGAAGAGGTGATGAGTATTCTTCTCAAGACTGGAGGAGATTGGGGTGGAGGAGGGGTTGTGCGAGTCACTGAATGACAGCTGACTGCGGAAGAGAGGAGAAGGGATTTTTAAAGTTTGACAGCTGCTGAATGACTGGCTGAAAGAGACCGCGCCAGACCTGATTGGATATTTTAGGAACGCCCACAATCAGCTGATCACTATGCAGGTTAGGTCTTCCTGACTGAACTTACGCTAAGCTTCATTACAGCTCTTCTGTACAGTTTGTGTAATGTGCAAATTACCTCCTCATTTCATCGGTAAAAACTAATTTAAACTGGAATGGCACGCAGTAGAGTGCAGCCCTACGCCACGGCCCCACAGTGCCCTTATGAAATTACATTTAAATTCACTAGATCCTGATTTTTATTTGGATATGCACCAAATTTCACACATATCAGTCCCCATGAATTATTCTTTGACAAATCAATGGAAAGTTGAAACCCAGATCCAATCCAGATCCACACCTAAATTGAATGAGTTTTCTTGGACCATGTCCTGTACCTCTTACCAAATCTTGTAGAAATCCATTCATTTGTTTTTTGAGTAATCTTGCGTACAATCAAACCAACCAACCAAGAAACAAATGGACTCAGGTAAAAACATAGCCTCCTTGGCAGAAGTAAAAACTTTTGGAATTGCTTTGGAATGTAAGCAAATACCTGTTACTGTTTTCATATGTCTATTGTTTAGAGACAGACTTGCAAAAACATGCAAATCTATATCCTTTTGACAACTGTTAACTATGTGTGTGTGTGCATATATGTGGATGCAGGTGAAGTTTATGAAGAGTGTTCCTGGTACAGCATTGGTTGAGATGGGAGATGAGTATGCTGTTGACAGAGCCATCACACACCTCAACAGTATCAAGGTGTTTGGCAAGAGACTCAACGTCTGGTGAGAAGTACATCAATACACACACGTACATATATATATTATTTTACTCATATCTTTAACAGTGTGTGCTGCTGTTATAAAGGCTCTACATTCAAACGTTAGTCAAATGTAATATTGCTAAATTAAAGATTTAAAATGTGTCACCTTTATTAAAGTATTAAAAGTAGTGGGGTTACTAAAAAGGCAAGCTCACAGAAACAAAACACAGATGTAAGAGTACATAAGTACGTTTTTATGAATGGTCACCAGAGATGGTAGGCAATACCTGGATACCCATTTTGCGCATGCGCACTAGGTTGAGACAAATTCACGTGCTACCTGGGTGACGCAAGCAACCTGATAAAAGGAATCTGTCACGCAGTAATTGTGGCTGTCATCCAGAATTTATAGAAACATAGTTACATCCGTAACTCTCATTCTAGGTAGGTAATATCTGGATGACCCATACCAACAAAGATTTAAGAGACAACCCAGTTTGAGAGCCTCTGTTTCCAGAAGGCATATCCCTTACTTTGCCTACCATAGTATAGAAATAGAGCATCTGTCTGGCCAGCTGACAAATCTATGTACTGTCACAGAGCCCTAACGGGACAAAGCAGTCTGGCCTAAACAAGATTATCATCATTATTTAATCATCATCAGTCTGGTTATCCATCCCGGCCCGAGGGAAAAATAACCAATCTGTTTAAGGCTCATTAATATGAAAAACTGAAAGCCTCCTTGGAAGAATAATGGGGTTTGGCCAAATGTTAACACCCGGCCCACCAGTTCCAACAATGGACAGGGCGAAGGTTCTTGCACAGAATGTGGGGGCTGCAACTGGAAAACCCCCTTAAGAAAATGGCTCGCCAAAGGATGAAAGCCCACAGTCTGACTGTCCACCATAAAATGCTTACCTGAGATGACAGCCACATACACCTTGATAGTAGACACAGCCCTGGCTCCAAAAGTGTTTGACTGTACCTGAACAATATAGACAGAGAGCAATGCTCAGGGTCCACATCTTGACCGATGCCCCAACAGGAAAATGTTTCCATCTGTGTTGTCCTGTTTGAAGATGGCCAAATATATAACTGAAGGGCATTCGGTGCAGATGCCTACTATTTAAAAAAACAGCAGTCAATGGCAGGCACAAGTACAAGGTGATGCCATCAGATATTTTATCTGACCAACATATCTTTAGCTTTTCTTGGAATTTCAATTCAATTTTATTTGTACAGGACCAAATAATAATATGCATTATCTCAAGGCACTTTACATAGCCTTAAAATTTGCTTGAATGCTTAATAAATGACAATAATTGAGACCATTTCTATAAAACTTGAATGGATTTTGAAGATTCATGAATAAATGGACTTTAATCAAGAATTATTTTAACATCTATGGAGTCAATAAATAAAATGAAAAATAAGATCTAAGCGATCATAGATGTGCAGTAACAGCCAACTCCTACTGTGGATAACTGTAGGTCAATCAGTTGTCATGTTGACATGATTTTGATATGTTAACAATATTTTTGCTCGTACATGCATAGTAGATACAACATGCATCGATACACTGTAGGTTACAACAAAATCTGATGTTGTTTGCAGTGTGTCTAAACAGCATGCAGTGATCCCCAGTCAGGTCTTTGAGTTAGAGGATGGCAGCAGCAGCTATAAGGACTTTGCCATGACCAGGAACAATCGCTTCAGCAGCGCTGGACAGGCGTCTAAAAACATCATCCAGCCTCCATCTGCTGTGCTGCACTATTACAATGTGCCTCCATGCATATCACAGGACCATTTACTGAGGGTAAGGTTCTTCTATCTGATAAATGTCCTGTGTTATTAAATTGTTCAAAATACCCTTTAAGTACTCCTCTCCAAGAAGCCTATCCCTGTCCCCCTGTCTCTTTGACGCGAGTGATCTGATTTTGCCGAAGTTGTAGACTTAACAGTGTCCATTGCACAGTAGAAATTTGTTGTAGATTTATTTGCCAATCCAGGATTGGATCCATGATGTTTGTGATATTATGTGAACAACAGATATTGGACAATCCTATATAAATATTAAGTATGTAAACATATATGCAACACATATTATCACACATTATATTTCACGGACATTTTAGAGCTATCCTTTGAAGTTAGTTATCCCAACTCTACTTGTTCTAGCAGTTTCATCATCAAACCAAAGAGAGGGGAGCTGATGTCAGAATTATATTGATGCAGGGAGGAGCAGTGTGTACATTTCTTTCAATTCAACTGCTTGCTGTTGACAGATTGAGACCAGGGGCCTCATTTATAAATCACAGTCTACCTGGAAATGTGCGTATGTGGATCAGTTTCTTATCCTGCCCTCTACACACCCACATTCAACCGTAAAGGGTCAATGCAAAGCACCTCATGTTGATCAATGTTTTTTATGGTGAATCATGGCAACAAGTGAGAAGAGGCACAACATTTTGGTCACTGAAATTGAGGTGCTTGTAAGGTGATCAAAGACATATAGTTCAATGGCCATAGGCAGTGGTATCACAAATACAAGAAAATACACCAAGTAGCAATGTGTGTCCAACACTGCAGACATTAGTAAACTGATGGCTGTGTTATCCCCAACCTATAGAATTTAACTTAATTATATTATTCCCAAAATGGGAAGGTAATCATTATATAGTGTTAAAAATATCAAACACATACCTGTTGGCTGATTCTCGTTAAAATCAGTGACATCTTTTAAAGGATCAGAAACATCTTTAAAAGATTCTGTCCAATAGTGCACCCAATTCAGCACATGGATCCAAGACCTCTAGGGAATCTGATCATCATTATAGACCAAGACATCTTTGTTGTCCCTGAACACTCATTCCTTTCTAATCCTTCCAATCACATAATCCTCAATCAGTGCCAGTGCATCCATCATACACTGTATTGTGCATGAGTGTCACTGCAGTATTTTTTCGGACTGATAACTTCACACCTTGCAAAATTTATATCAGCCATCAGTGGTATCCTAACCTTCACCCTCAGACATAATTTGGAATTACAAATTTGACAGCACAAACATGTTCACTTCAGCAATTTTACACTAAGTTGTAGTTTGTGATACATGCACAGCAGGATATTATTAAAAAACATTAATCATTCATTCTATTTACACTATTAATCGTTCTGCAACTCTATAATGCTATTTTATGGTAACTGAGTGTAATTTGCTTGAAGCTTACTTATATCTTTTACAATTGAAGGTGCTTATGAAAGCACAAATAACACTGCTGGTTTAATGTGTGACAAAGTTCATGACAAATCCATCTGCAAATCACCACCTCACGTCTGTATCGCCAATTTCCACTGTGCAAAATGTTCATACACATGAGTTGGAGTTTGCATAAAATTATTTTTTAGAGATCGCAAATTTTGCGTGGAAAGGGGCATATGCACCTTTCAGACCCCGTTTTGTACTTTTGCAACCGTCATGATTGATGCCCCATATCACACTTATTGGGGATTATAATTTCCCACCAAGTCTTACCTCATTCAGCTTTTGACACATTAGCTGTTGTGTGTTTTTTGGCAGCTGTGTACGGAGCATGATGTGCCTGTCTTTGTCAAATTCAAGATGTTTGATGCCAAACGTGAGTAAAACTTTAATGTGACTTTTTTGTTCAAGTTTATGAAGTACATGTTGTCCTTTTGTAGTCAACATGTGAAAATATTATTCTCTTACTTCTCAATGTGAACTGTTGGATACATTTTCTTTTAACTCACATTCTGTATCTTTCTTTCAGCCTCCTCCAAGACCATCTCTGGCTTGTTGGAATTTGAAAATAAGACAGATGCTGTGGAGGTTCTTACTGTTCTCAACCATTACCAGATCAGGATACCCAGTAAGCTTATCTACCCTAGTAGCACTTGTATAATAAATGTCAAATTTGTCAAATTCTGGAAGTAAAATCTATTCACTGTAAAGTAATTATTAACTAATAATGCAATAATAATAATATATATATATAACAAACAAGTACTTTGTGACAAAAAGATACATATCCAGCTCAATTGCTTAATAATGATAAAAAAAAATATTTGTGTACCACTTTTTTAAAACAAGTTACAAAGTTCTGTACACGTTTAAAACAGGATAAAAACGATTGAAGTCAATAAAATCAAACTATTCAAATACAAAGGGCACATAGAATAGAATAAAAAGCGACAAAAAAATAACAAGGAAGACAAATGCTAGAAAATAAAAAGCAACTAAGAGATGCACTGAAGGGAATTAAAGGCTTTTGTAAAAAAGATGTGTTTTGAAAAGTGATTTTAAAGATGTCACAGATTCCCCACGCCTCAGATCGTCGAGCAGGGAGTTCCAGAGCTGAGGGGCCCTGACATCAAAAGTTCATCACCCTTAGTCCTGATGTAGGATTCAGGAACAACCAACAGAGCTCTGTCTGAATACCTGAGGCTGTGCTCATAGTGGAGGAGGGATTCAGTTAAACAAAAAACCCTCACTGATTTGACTTGGGTTGGTTTCATTGCGATGCGCACAACTCCACAAAATCCACAATGAAGCAAGATTGAACAATTTGAATGTGTTAAATATAGAAAATAAAAAGATTAAATAGTTGTTGTTGATATTGTTGCGGCCACACTTAGCTGTGCACTTAGCTAACCAGTGTAAAATATCAGTTCATTTTGTGATGGACTCTTAGTTAGTTAGTCTGCTCTTGGGCCCTTCCACATGCACACGGGGAAAACACTACCCTTCCATGAGACTTGGAAAGTGAGGCAGGGAGAGTAGCAGCTAAAAGACCCTGGAACTGAACAGAGCAGGCATCAATGACAACACATGACACTGATGAGCTCAGATTCAGTATGAAAAGGAGGTAATGTTGTAGAGGTGGGTTGTGAGGTGGGCGGCTGTGCCTGAGGGGTAGAGCGGTCGTCCTCCTCCAACCAGAAGGTCGGCAGTTCGATCCAAGTCTTCCCCATCTGTAGGCCGAAGTGTCCTTGGGCAAGATGCTGCTAATAGATGCACTGTATGAATGTGTGTGAATGGGTTAATGGTAAACTGTAAAGCGCTTTGAGTGGTCATCAAGACTAGAAAAGTGCTATATAAATACAAACCATTTACAACCATTTGAAGTGGCTTGCAGTGGTAATAGGAAGCTAAAGCTTTGCAATTGTAATGCCTAAAAGGGGATCAGCTGGCATAGAGGTCTGCTGCTGTCAGCTAATGTACTGGGTTGTTGCTGAGCTGGACTTGGTAGCCTGCCTGAGCAAACGCTATGTTTGTTATAATAATACGTCTACAGTAATTGTAAAGGCAAAATGTCACATATCAAATCTGACCAGTTTAATCTGTGAAACTCATAGACTGTTGCTAGACTAAAGGACCCTGTTCAGACCTGGTATTAAGATCCACTTTTCTTGAATGTTGTCCAGCATGCAGGTATGGGTTATCACAAAATCTTTATCTGTGTGTTTGTGTGTGTGGTTTCAGATGGGTCCAACCCATACACCCTGAAACTGTGTTTCTCCACCTCGTCACATCTATAAAAAGCTGCAGAGCACAAGAAGAGTATGCTGAGAGTTGATGTCTGACCTCTGACCTGAGGAAGGGACCATGGGACAGACACAGAGTGGATGAGAGATAATGAGTGATAATATTCACGAAAGAAGATAATGGGAGAGAGATGGAGACCAAGATGATGAAGTGAAGACACTCACCATCTCTAAATGGAACATCACTTATTGTATCATCCCACCAGTCAGCCATAACTCTCAAGCTGACAGACTAGCGATGCATAATAATGTCTTCATATTGTCACGTGGGACATCTGGAGGACACTGCTCATATGTTAGTCCCTGAAGTCTTCACTGCATGGTAAAAAGTGTCTTGAAGTGTGGACCTAGACGAACAGAGGGTGACTTTAGGGAATCTACTGTACATTGTTAGTCACACATAAGGATCTAAAATCATAATCTGTGCTCATGGCAGATGGTGACTCAAATCATATTTTAATGTTTAAAACCGATAAAAACAGTGTGTTGCCTTGAAATGTCATTGAGTATATGTAGTGAATATGAATATAATTTTAACACAAGTTCTCATATAAGGTTTATTAGATGTCGCTTCACTGTTTAGTTCAGTCACTTTAGAGTTAGATATCTGGCCAGTTGTTGAGTTTGCTGTAGATGTTTGTGGTCCTCAGAGGAAGTGACCCTCTTAACTGACTTTTCCCATACCACCAGCATAAGGTCAGTCAGCAGTATGGTGTGTGACAAGGTATATGGGAAACTAAAGGCATTCAATTTCACATGAATATCAATGTTTTCCAGATGGTTGTTTGAAAAAGCTTCTTCAACTTTACCTCCATCACAAACCTCTGAGCCCATTTTGCCTCATGCAAGAACATTGTCATATTCTTATCTTAAATTTCTCTTGCATTTGTTCATACAAACATGGCACATCAGATTCAGCAAAGGCTTCTAACTTCAGAAATGTAAATGACCTGCATAAAAATGATGAATGCCACCTATTTGAACCAGCTGGCACAATAAGAGAAAATTGGGAGTTAATAACGCCAACTGCTCCATGTCAGAAATGTCATTCATGAAAATGGCATCATAGAGCAAAAAGAAGAACTTAACAAATCCAGGTATTGAAGTCCTGTCTAGTTAACAGCATAACAACACTCAGGACCTGCAGTGCTGTTAATGCTGTGTCACCTGTGAGTTGCACTGAAATAAAGAAAAAATGGTCTGCTCAGACATTGACCTCTTTGCATTTTGGACAATCCATTATTTTTACATTAGTGTCGTCATCCTCAGCCCAAAATATTAACATTCATTTAGGATACCAGATGATACATTAGTTTCCTAATCAAACTCATGTTTCCAGAGAGATGAACCCTTTGGAATCTAATACTTATCATATTTACTCTGGTCTCAATTCCATGACAAATCCTATTTTTAGCACCACTTCTGGGGAGGCTGTAAGAATAGTTCAGTCTTTCTACTTATGTGTAATGAAATCACAGCTTTCTTCTTTGACAGCAGAGGCACTGTATTTTATCAGCAGCAAAGGAAGGGAATGATGTCAAGACACAGTTAATACAACAAGAAGATGGAGCTAATCAAAATGATGACTCTGTGTGAAGTATGCATGTAATGCTAGTGCTTGCTTAGGTTTAATCACACAGTTGCAGGTTAGGTTAAATGGCATCTCTAAATTGCTTGTAGAATGTTATTGTTTATCTATTTTTTTGGGGCTGTGCCCGGACTCTAGATGCTCGCTGGCGAGCTCTGCTCCCAGGTCTGGCTCCAAGAGAGCTTCCTTCCTTATTGTAATGCATTTCCCCTTGAAACAGCAAACAGGGACTGACAAGTAATTCAGTATAAACCAATGGGACATAATCGACTTACCCAGCAAGTACCATCTTTGAGGGTATGGCACCACTAAACAAAAGTCAGGTTTGAATAATAAGATAATAAATGTAAATTCACCTGAAAATATCGGAAAATGCAGTGTTGGCCGTTCTGTCAAAGTAGAATAGGGAAAAGGAGGCTTAACTTCAATCCAAACTTTGGAATTATACAATATTAAATTAAATTTTGCTCTATCATATCAAACAGAATTTTTTTACTTTGAATGAAATGTGTGAGTAAATGGGCGATCCAAGATCAGCATAGATGGATTACAGACTGGGCCCAAGGACCTGAACGGTCTGATGGTCCCTGGGTAAGAGCCTCTCTATGAACTGACTTGTTGTGATTTGTAGTTTGAAAGTCATAGAGGTCAGTTAAATGATACAAAATGATGCAAAGCAGCTTTCGCACGATTGAGGACCTGTTAACCTGTCTGTGCCCACACACCCATTTTCCCTGTCCATGTCCTGAGTGATTTATTGGATGGTACTTGGATTGGATGGACACACTTAGCTTCTATGAGACCAGTTCTTTGGTGAAGTTGAGTACAAAAAGCATATTGTTTCACCCAGTAACTCTTTGACTTGCAGATTTCACTGCACCAAGCCTTTCTTTTATTTCATCATAATGCATCAGAATGAAGGTATGCTCCTATTCTTATGTGTTGGTAAGGTAACAGTGTGAAAAGTTTTGACGTGAATGATGAATACCACAAAGTCTGCTCTTAAATAAATGCCCTTTTAGATGTTGTGCAACAGTTTCATTTAATGGACAAAAAAAGTTTATATATCTTCTGTTTGTCTTAAATCAATTGAATCTTATTGTATTTCTAATGAGGTTTTATTTATTTATTTATTCGTTTTTTAAGCCTTTAAGGTAGTTAGATGAATGGGCTATCTAATTATTTTAGGCTATAAAGGTTTAATGTTGTCAATTTTGTGTAATCAAAGACAAAACATGTAGAAAAATAGAACTATATTGTGCCATTCATTTAAGAATGTTGTTGTAACTTACATGTATAAAGTCAATAAATCCAAGTCTGTGGCTGCGAGATCACAGTTCAAATCTGCTTTTTTTCCATGTGACTTCAATTCATGCTGTATTCACATAAAAAGGATGTTCTTGTTCATTTTTTTAAAAACTTGTCAACAGAAGAAAATGTCTCACGTCATAAGTGATGCCTCAGTTCAGTTCGGTAGGCACTTTATTGTCCTGCTGAGGCAAAGCACAGATAAAAGAATGACAATGTTCACCCACAACACAACAAAAAAATCATTCAACTTACATCAAACCTCCCATTTATTTCTAAAATCCTTGAAAAAAACAGTTGCTAACCAATTATGTGACTTCTTGCAGAGGAATGTTTGTTTGAAGTCTTTCAGTCAGAATTTAGGACAACATCTCTGTTAAACGTTACCAATGACTGAGTCTTAGTGCTGCATTTGACACCATAAGTCATGACATTCTGTTGCAGAGTCCACAACCCAACAAGTAGGGACTAGCAAAACAGCATTAGGTTGGTTTATGTCTCACTTATCAGATAATGGGTTTATGTTAACAATGACTTTTCCATGCTCACAAAAGTAAGTCATGAAGTTCCTGAAGATTACTGGTGCCAATATTGTTCACTTTATATATGCTTCTTTTAGGCAATATTATCAGAAAGCAACCACATATATTTCTATTGTTACACAGATGACACGCAGCTGTACTTATCTATGAAGCCAGATGAATCCTAGTTAAACTTCAGGTATGTCTTAAAGAGATAAAAGTCTGGAAGACCTATAACGTTTTATTTCTAAACTCTTTGCTGATGTTTGTATATGGTCCCTTTTCCTTTGTTAAATTGAGAGAAGTAGCCAATTTAATCTCAGGGACAATAATTATTCATATCATGACTAGTATTTCTTCAAATGACAGAAATTATACACATGAAAATGAAAAGATAACAAACAAATCAGAGGCAAATTTGAAATGTTGCATAAAGGACACTGGGGCTAATATATAATCAACTGACTGTGTTACAGCTCTCTGATGCAAATGTTTTGATACAAATGACAAAAAAAGGACAACTACCAGGGGAGTCAATTTTGGTATGGTGGAAAGTGGAATCTCTGGGTGAGGTGCTGGAGAAGGAGGTCCACAGAAACAAAGTTTCACATAGAGAAAATTGAAGAGGTCGCCATAGAATCATGTTTTCCTCCACCAGCTTCGAAACCTGAAGGTCTCTCTTGTCACAGCCTCCATCATAACCCATCTTGTTATGCATGCAAAAAAGTTTCAAAGACAGACAATTGCTTATGTTATTCATTCATGACTTAAATGAAGGGTCTTAAGTATCTTAAATTCCTCTCAGGTCTGCAGATGAGTAGTTGTAGCATTTGAGCAACTCAGGATTCTTAACTTGTATCAAATCTCTCCATGTTAAACAGCTCTATCTGGTGGACTCTTTGAGTCAGTACAATCGGTGTAAACTCTCAAACGATCATCAGCCTTGACAGACCTTCGTGTGAACACTAAATGCTCACTAGTTGGTTATGTGCGCTGTTCGAATTTTGAGGATTTTTGACCTACAGACAAAACACTGGAAATCATGTATTCCATGATGATGATGAGCTGTCCAGGTCCAGAGGCATAGTCCCACAGCAGGACGTTCCCTTACCTTCGATGGGTTTTGTACTACACTCTAACACGATCAGTCTGAGCAACTACACCAGACAAAACTACTATTATTATGCCAAAAACATATCACGACCCTCGCTGTGACTGTGGATCCTATATTCTGATAAATCATTTCAGTCAAAAATAGCATCCATACCATGGGTGACCTACCATTCATTAGTTCTACAGTTAAAGTCTTGTCGACATAAGAATGTGCGTACAGTAAATGTGTCCTGCCTGCAAGACGAGATTCCGGGCAAATGCATCTACCACGTACGTCGGCGCGTTCTCTCCCGCTCAGTTCACATGACAGCGTCCCCTTCCCCGATTGGTGCTTTTCAAATGTACCGCCCGACCTCATTGGCCAGTTTTGAACCACTGCAGGACTGCGGCCAATTCAAAAGAGTTTGAACATTTCAGCGGCAGTCGTTTTACATTACACACTGCGGCGAGGCAGGCACATTCAGGTAAGAACCACTTTTATTCTCCCGCAACCACGTCGAGACAAGAGCAACGCGACCTATGATGGTAGTTGAAGACGTGGAGAGAAGGAATCTGGTTCCAAGTGGATCAGCTGCGGCGAGAAAACCCAGTTCAGCGACGGAGTGTTAGCTAAGCTAACGTTGGTGACCTTGTCTTGCTCGCTTAGCAGGAAGTAAACGATAGACGTTAACGGCAGCCAACTTACATCCAGTGTAGAGGATTGTTAAATGTGCTTCAGTTTGAATCCCGGACCGTCTCCGAATGAGCCTATGGTGTGAATTAACCACATGATGTGACGAATTCCGGCTGTTGATTGTGTATTCTACTAACGTTACTCCCTCGTAGTCGTGTTACTTGTTAGGCCACATTTACACTGGAAGTCAGATGGTCACCAGCTGACATGTCACAGTAATAATCTGAGTATGGACATAAAGTTGAAGGCAGTAAGGGAAGTAATGATGGTTGTTGAAATTTGACATGTCATTTTTTTTTCTTTTAGGCAGTAATGGACGACTACTTGAAAATAGAGAAAATTGGAGAAGGTTGGTCTAAATGTTTCCATGTCTTCATCTCTTATTCAAAGTGCTACACATGTTTTGTTGCTAAACTTGGCATTATGGAAGTACACTTCCTTTGACTAATTGATTTCATCATCCTTTAATTACCAATGTCATGACTAAATGTAATTTAAGTGATCCGAATTACCTTTTATTCTTGCAGGTACCTATGGGGTTGTGTATAAGGGCCGGCACAAGGCTACAGGGCAGGTTGTGGCCATGAAGAAGATCCGTTTGGAGAGTGAGGAGGAGGGGGTCCCTAGCACTGCTGTCAGAGAGGTCTCTCTGCTTCAAGAGCTCAAGCATCCCAACGTTGTACGGTATGCTCACTTTGTAGAGTAAAGGCTGTGCAAAGTCTAGCAGGTTAAAGGGATTTAAAAGTCAAATAAGATTTTCCATCTTCTGAAATGGTATCTGTTGTAAAGAAATGCTGCATAACATCCCAGTCTGACAGACCCCACAAGGACAGTAGTCCTGAGATCAGAGGGCATCCTTTTATGTTTTACATAAAACAAGGTTGGGGGCAGGGGCAGACCCTAAAACATTGTGGGAGCACGACAGTTGCTATCAAGACAGCTTCAGTCTACTTTGCCCTAATTTGCTAAAGGTTTCACTGACAGGTGTGATGTGTCATATGTTTTTATTCTGTGAAATTTAGATTGTTGTCAGCTCTGTGTATTTCTCTCCAAAGAGGATGTGATGTATTTGATCTCCCTCTGGCAATAATTTATTTACACATGGCCATTACACATAACTTGCTTATAATTTTCAGCAAGAAATCTGTAAAAACTGTTAACTGCAGAGTAACAGAACAGTTTTAAGGATGTATTTTATTTCTGACTTAATTTATTGAATAACAAAACATAAATAAACATACCATGCAAAAAATATATTGTGTAAAAAAAACAGAGACATAGGGAAAGTACATATAGTACTAGAATGCATACCTCTGCCAAGGCCCAAGCACCATAAGAAACTAGATTTAGATTTTTATTTGGGTTAACACCAAATTACACCCACTGTATATCAGTCCCCTAAACATGAGTGTGTGTTTGATATTTTGTGGAAATTGGTTGAGGTTTTTTTTGGTGTAATCCTGTTAATAAATAAACAGATGGAGATGAAAACATAACCTCCTTGGTTTGATCCTCTACACTAAGAAATGGCAGCTTCTTGAACCTTGTGAGAGGCAGATGCTCTGCAGGACTTGCTGCTTGTCCACGTACCCCTGTTCAAGCTCATGGGCAATAGTCGGGTTCATTTCTGTAACTTAAGTAAAGTCTTCTTCTGAGATACTAAAATGCTTCAACAATTTAGTGTTAAGTGGTGCAACTACAGATCATCAATCATCACATTGGGCTGATCTTCACACATGGTGGTGGTGGTAATGTTCACTGGTCCGGGTAGCTAAACCAATTACTCAGTTACAGAAATTTCCCCTTTTAAGTTTACACAGATCATATGTGACTTTCTCTAGTTTTCTGTCCAAGAGTGACACGTGCAATTGTTGCTCCTTAAACCACTCAAACATGTCAAACAAACTGTTCAAGCGTATGCTCGTGTCTTGTTCTAGTTTATTTGGTGAAATTCCAGGCAACCTCTACCTTCCTTCCAAAACTGTGTTGTTGTGGAATTATGACGTGACCCATCTCACTTTTCCCACAAGACATGCTGCAGCAATATATTTCAGGCCTTCCTGTGTGGCCAAATTTATCTAATGTCTGAAGCATTAGACGTGTGGCCACAAATTTGCCTCAACAGACATGTTGTAGGCGTGATTTGTTTCTTGTGACGTACATACAAACACCTTTTGGCACTTCATATATATGTGTAATTATGTGAATAAAGTTACTTATATCAGGATATGAGATTTTGGTTATACCTACCTTCAGTTCAGTGACATTCTGCAGCCACCCAAGGTGGTGCGTGTCTTTTCAAATCGTGTCCAATCAACTGAATTTGTCACAGGTGGACTCCAACCAAGGTGTAGAAACATCACAAAAAAGAAGGCATGGCAGACCTGAGTTAAATTTAAGTATCTGAATACTTATGTCAATGTGATATCTCCGGTTTTTCCTTTTGTTAAGTGAAGGTGTCCAAACACTTATATTAACAATATACTATGAACTAAGCCAGTATTGTTTATTTCCCAGACTCCTAGATGTCCTGATGCAGGAGTCTCGTCTCTATCTCATCTTTGAGTTCCTGTCCATGGACCTGAAGAAGTACCTGGATTCAATACCCTCCGGCCAGTACATGGACCCTATGCTGGTCAAGGTGATCATGTCCTAGTGTTTAATAAACTGCTGTTCATTTGAGGGGTTTTCACATGAACTGTTTGTACAAGAGTAGAATGACACATTAATTATTGCAGTAGACAATATGACATTCCCTCAATTCAACTTTGTGGCTTGGGTCAAGCTGATTTTTTTTTTTTTTAATACTTGTGTTACAGTAAGGTTATCATTAAAACAATACAAATACAAGTTAATACAATAACTTAACTGAAATAGTAACAAGTTGATGATAATAATAATCCTCTAAATGTCAAAAAGCGCTAGTAGCTCATTTATGCTTGATTGCGATGGCTACATTTTGGCATGTCATGATTTCAGTTCTTTCAGGATTTATTGATTCATTTAATGTGATTAAAACCTGTAGTATTAATATCACGTTGAGTAAATACTAATGTAGGCAATTGTTTGTCATACAGGCAGGTTTAGAACAAGCACCCCACTAGTGTCTATCACATTACAGATTTAGACGGTTGGTTTTCTCTTCTTGATCTAAATTAAGATGAAGCCAGAGACGACGGTTTCCAATGTTGTATTTGTTAGCGTGTAGAAATGGAAAATGTATTTTTTGATTAACTCTCAAATGAAAAGTTTGTTATGAGGCTTAATGCAACAACGTAGAAACGTAACATTGATATTTGAGAGATGCAGCCACATGTAATGCTTGGGTGGTCGCCTCTAATCGCATTAGAAACCCAATATCTTCAATTATAGCCACTCCTCAATCTCGAAGGTTATTAGAGAGGAAAAGCCTGGTGTTAATATAGCTCACGGTTGTGTGCTTTGTTTTAATAGAGACCTCTAATTATACTTGCGATCATCATACTAAAATCCCACTTTAATATGCAGTTTAGCAAAAGCGCAGATTGGTGACATGATATTCACCGCTGCTGTTTGTGTTGGTAGGTTCCCGAGTCTTGGAGCTGTTCTTGCATATTATGTGTTCACTTGTAATTCCCTTTTCTGCACATTAGGTGGTATGGGGAAATCGTTAATCAGAGCAGTTGCGTTGTTTTACCAGAAGACACACTTTTTAGGGTGGGGGTGTGTTGCAATCGTCTGTTGCATTCAGTTTATTTGACAGAAGTACATGTAGATCATAGTGGATGGACCAGATGGTGTAGCCGAACAGATTTGAGAATGGAAGTAATGCGTTAAGGGCTAAATCATTTAATTGACATGATACTCAAAGCATGTCAATAATTTTTGCCTAATTGCCTAATTAGGCAAAAATTGCCTAATTCTGTCAGTTTGGACTGACACTGATTTTGATAAATAACAACCCAACATAATTTTAAGTAGAACTGAAACAATTGGATAAATTGAGTTCAAATATAATTTTATTGTATAATAGATGTTCTGTATCGTGCTGCATGTTCATGCTCCTTCTCCCACCACCCATCATCTCCTTTTTAGAGCTACCTGTACCAGATCTTGGAGGGAATTTATTTCTGTCACTGTCATCGAGTCCTTCACCGGGACTTGAAACCCCAAAACCTACTGATCGACAACAAGGGGGTTATCAAACTGGCGGACTTTGGCCTTGCTCGTGCCTTTGGTGTTCCTGTCAGGGTCTACACCCATGAGGTGAGAATCCATTTACACACAGTGTAAAACTACATGATGATGGCAGTTAGAGGTGTAGAGCAGCAACATATTTTTGTATAGCTGTATAAGCAGATGCATGCTTAACATCATCCCCAAACAGAAAGCCTCTAAAGCAGACATGTCAAAGTCCGGCCCGCGGGCCGTGATAAAATAGACCCACGCAGTGAGATCAGAGCTCGTTCACGTGAAGCAGCCGGTCAGTGACTTTGTAGAAGAACAGTGAAACACAGAGTTTCTCTGGTCACAGCTGCTCAGTGATCAGAGCAGAAGCTGCAGTTGGTTTGTACCGAGCTGGAGTTTCTGTGTCCTCCTCCACTCTGCTCTCACTTGAACTAATAAACACATCACTAGTTATCAGGACCTGATCAGTACATGAAGTAACTTAGTGTTTGTTTGATTCACTCCAGAGTTTATGAGGCTGCATTTAAACATCATGAAAAATGACTCGTCAACATTTTGTGCTCAGTACAACACGAGACGTGACGCTCAGTCAGGACTCAGTGTTAAAATGAGCGGAGGGACACGCAAATATGAAGCCGAAGGTTTACTTCGCTTATACTGCAAGGTTTCAGTAGAAGGACAAGGAAGATGAGTTATTAACTTGGGACAACTCACCTGTTAATTTTCCTCCACTCATCAAATTCTCACCACGCAGCACAGAACCACTTCCGTTTGCAACTCTTCACAACAAAGTCCCAACAGACACACTGCTTATAACAGGAAACACACTAAAACCTTTCACAATAAAGCAACTAAATAAAATAGCTTACACAAACATGATCTGACAGCATCGATTTTAAAACTAAACACATGATCGTAAGTTTGTCATCTAAATCATCCGAATAAAAATGGAGCAAATGAACATGAACTACTTCATTGTAAGTGTGAACTGGCACAAAAATGCATACCTCTGTGAGGCGCTTTTCTCTGTGATGAAGATGAACAAAAACCCACACAGGAATTGTCTCACTGATGCACACCTTCACTCCATCTTGAGGGTTTCCACAGCACATAGCCTAACCCCAAACATTAATGATGCCAAATATCTGGAACATGTACATAAAAGAAGAATGTAGCCTACCTAAATGTTTTCTTTTTGCACTTTATCCAATATCCTATTTAATAAATGTTGACCCTGTTTGGCCCTTGACATAGTCCCAGCTTAAAATGTTGGCCCTCTCTGTGATCGATTTTGACACCACTGCTCTAAAGTGACGCACACAACCCTTGTGTGTGTTCTTAGGTTGTAACTCTTTGGTACCGGGCCCCAGAGGTCCTCCTGGGTTCACCCCGTTATTCAACCCCTGTTGACGTTTGGAGCACCGGAACCATCTTTGCTGAACTTGCCACCAAGAAGCCTCTGTTCCACGGAGACTCGGAAATAGACCAGCTCTTCAGGATCTTCAGGTAGATGTGCTACACTTGAATTTATGTAATATATGTTTTACATTAAATTACATGTAATGACACCATTGTCATTAATGTAATGGCACATTATTTTCCATGCAGTGATGATCCTCCTGCAGTTATAGTTGGTAGTTACGCATTTGAAACAACACTATTATTAATATGACATGCATGATCAGGAGACAAACTACCTTTAAATTGACCATGTTAACAAACACTTCCAAACTGGAAAAATTAAATCCCTTTTTTATATGAATAATTCCCAGAACTATGGGAAGCAAAGAAGTCTTTTTCTTTACATTTTTGTAAGTGTATCGAAAGAATTATGTAGATTAAGCAAATGAATCCCATTGTGGATTTAAACACTTTTTGTATACAGGAGGCAACAACACAGCTTTTATTTTATTATTTAGTAAACAGCCAGAGATATCTCAACATCAACCATATATTAATAATGATGGCACCTAGTAATAACGCCCTGTAGTTGTTTTTTACTGCTGGCCCTCTTCAAATACATTTGTTTGTTCTGTGCAGGACTCTGGGGACCCCAAACAATGATGTGTGGCCAGATGTAGAGAGCCTACCAGACTACAAAAACACCTTCCCTAAATGGAAGCCTGGTAACCTCTCATCGATGGTGAAAACTCTGGATAAGAATGGTCTTGAACTTCTGGCGGTAAGGACTGCAGCTGAACTAAATTGAAGTTATTTATGTGTTGAATTCCAGGCCTCTGGTGGTGGTATGTGGAACATCATGTGTACATGACAAACATTGCATAAAATGATGCTGTTTGTATTCTTACCATGTGAGGTTTACACTGCTCCTCAAAGGTTTCTTCTCTCCAAACCAGTCCTGCTATATTTTATATATCATAACTTTCAAATATATTCTTCTAAATAACAGCTACCTACTGAAGTTGTTAATTGGTCATGACTAATTGCTGGTTAGTCACATCTGACTATGTAAAACTGCATATAGAGGGGCATTCCACTGAAAGTTAGACTTCTTCCTTTTTGTATTGTTTCCTCCTCTGACTGAGAATTATGTTTTTTAGAATACAAAATTAACAAATAAATATAATCTTTTTTGAGCCTGTATTTAAAATGCTCAGTAGGTCATGGATGGGCGTGAGTAAGAAGTTGTGGATTTTTCAGAGCAACTTAGTAAAATAGACCGTCAGTGAATTATTCTCTGCAAGCAAAATGAAATAAAAACGAGACTGAGACCAGCATAAAGTAACCATTGATAAAGGGCACTAACATCAGAGTATGGACATGTTTACTGCTGTAGAATAATTTACATGCATATTAGTTAAGCATTTAGTTGTTTAGTCTATAACATGTCAAAAAATATATTTGGTTGTATTTAAGATATTCAGATATTTGGTTTACAATGACATGATAAAAAACCATTAAATCTGCACAGTTTAGAAGCTGGAACTAGAACATGTTTTAGCATTTTTATTTGGAAAACCAACAGAAACCAGTAATTGATGATCAAGTAATCAAAATGGTTTCATAACTGATGAATTGACAAATTGTCGAGGCTTTAGATCTACCTTCCTGCCAAGGACACAAAGCCTCAACGTGTCTTTTTTTTCCTCTGGTATAGAAAATGTTGATCTACAATCCTCCTCAGAGGATCTCAGCACGGGAGGCCATGACTCACCCATACTTTGATGACTTGGATAAATCCACCCTGCCTGCTGCCAGCATCAACAAAGCCTGAAGCACATACATTCATACTCATTGTGAATTATCATTCTGTAAATACTTCTGTGTGGAAAATTGTTGTAGACCTTTTTAGTAAGGTTTTGTCTGCCAGCAATGTCTTTTCAATTAAACTGCACTTTCTGTGATTCCTCTAACTTTACACTTAATACGTAACATTGGTGAATAACATTTGCCCCAAAATAAAGGGCATGACATAGTTGAAATGTATCTATTTCTGAAATGTTTAACAACTTAAAGGCTTAAAAAAAAAAAAAACTAAATAAATTTTTCCATTTTTAGTCCTGTGTCTATGTTAATCACTCATTTATCTCTTATTTGCCAAATATGTAAAAGAAAACTACAGCAATATTTATACATCTAAATCTGTCTTTTGTGTTCTTGTAAAACGTTTTCTACTGGTTGATGATGCGTCCTGCTCTCCGGTTATTCTGTTTTCTATGATAAAGCTCTCTGGAATTTTTAACATGAGTGACTTTATTCGGTCGACTGGTAGACCGGTACCTACACTGACTGATTAGTCGGATAAATCTCCAGGCAAAGGTGGTGGCGAAAAGTTATCAACATCAGGCTAGCAGGCCTTAGCTTTCCATGTTGCGCTATTACTGCCAACTCCTGTAAATTCCAATCCCAAAAATGTATTTTATTGCTTGGTGAACACCTAAAAGTGTTTGTGTGTATTTATTTATTTATTTATATATATATATATATAAAACTGCTAAAAAGAAATGAAGGGAACACTTAATTGTCACAGTATAACAGCAAGTCAGTTAAACTTCAGGGATATCAATCTGTCCATTTAGGAAGCACAAGTCATAATGAATCAGTTTCACCTGCTTTGGTGCAAATAAAAGTGACAACAGGTGCAATGGAGAAGCAAAATCAAGACAACCCCCAAAAGGGAATGGTTTTGCATGTGGTGGCCACAGACAGCTGCTCTCTCCTTATCCTTCTTGACTGATTCTTCTCTAGGTTTGTGTTCTGCTAGTCTCCTTGTCATTACTGGTAGCATGAGGCGGTATCTGCAGCCCGATCAGGTTGCACAGGTAGTCCAGCTCCTGCAGGAAGGCACATCCATACGTGTGGTCGCAAGAAGGTTTGCTGTGTCTCCCAGCACAGTCTCAAGAGCATGGAGGAGATACCAGGAGACCAGCAGTTACACAAGGAGAGCTGGACCGGGCTGCAGAAGGGCATCAACCCAGCAGCAGGACCGGTATCTGCTCCTTTGTGCGAGGAGGAACAGGAGGAGCACTGCCAGAGCCCTACAAAATGACCTCCAGCAAGCTACTGGTGTGCAAGTACAGAAACATGAGGGTGGCATGAGGACCCAACGATCTCTAGTGGGACCTGTGCTCACAGCCCAGCACCGTGCACGTGGCATCTATTGCACTTCTGTCTGTCCTGGGAGAGGGATCCCTCACATGTGGCTTTATTTAGTAGTTTTTCCTGACTCTTGTTGAGGGTTAAGGGCAGAGGATGTCACACCTTGTTAAATGCCCCATGAGACAAATTTTGATTTGTGAATATGGGCTATACAAATAACATTTGATTGATTGATTGATTGATTCAGCTCAATTGGCATTTACCAGAGAACACCAGAATAGGCAGGTCCACCATTGGCACCCCGTTCTCTTCACAGATGAGAGCCGGTTCACACTGAGCACATGTGACAGGAGTGAAAGAGTCTGGAGAAGCTGTGGTGAACGTTATGCTGCCTGTAACATCATCCAGCATGACCGGTTTGGTGGTGGGTCAGTGATGGTCTGGGGAAGAATAAGTTATGGGGAAGTTATGTATCTGTGCATCCAACACCACCAAGTACTGCCACAGACTGTGCCGGAGCTCACTGGTGCCCTGATCCAGGTCTGGGAGGAGATCCCCCAGGACACCATCCACCATCAGGAGCATGCCCAGATGTTGACAGGTGTGCATACAGGCACGTGGGGGCCATACACATTACTGAGTCACATTATGAGTTGCTGTGATAAAAGTTATGCAAGTTGGATCAGCCTGTGACTTCAGTTTTCTTCTTTGATTTTCAGTATGATTTTGAATCCAGCCCTCAGTGGGTTATTGATTTTGGTTTCCATTGACCATTGTTACATCATTTTGTTCTCAACAAATTATACAATGTACATCAGTAAAGATTTTCAACTTGAATAATTTGTTCATCAAGATCTGATGTGTGATTTAAGTGTTTCTTAAATTTTTTGAGCAGTTATATATATATATATAGAGAGAGAGAGAGAGAGAGAGGGAGAGAGAAAAAAACATGGTGTTAGTGATGTGTAGTACCATACATAAGGTGGGGGCATAGAGACGAAGAGATAAATGCTCTGTGCATGATGGCAGTTACCGCAGCAGTCTAGGCCTATAGCATCATAACTAAGGGATGTTCAGGGCTCACCTGATCCAGCCCAAAAAGGAACGTTTTAAGTCTAACCTTAAATGTCGCGATTGGTGTCTGCCTCCCAAACCCAGAGTGGGAGCGGGTTCCTTAGGAGAGGAGCCTGGTAGCTGAAGGCTCTACCTCCCATTCTACTACAAACTGTACCAATCACAAGTGAGCCTGTAGTTTTGGTGACTGTAAAGTCACACAATGAACCCCTTTTTTTAGGGCAGAGGCAGCTGTGAAAACTTCCTCTAGGTCAGGGGTGTCCAAACTACGGCCCGCGGGCCAACTGCGGCCCGCCATCCATTTTTAATTGGCCCGTATCACAGTCTAAAAATATAATGGACTATGGCCCACTGTAGTGCACTTCTTAGTTTAAACACTAGGTGGCGCTAATGTCTTGAACAAGGCAGCGTCTCCACAAAGCAAGCAATCGAAGAATAAATTTGCTCAGGGTCACCAGAAATGCTGGAACCGAAGAGACGCAAGATTGCAAGCGAGTGCAGAAAATTTCAGACTTGGTGGAAAAATGAATATTTTTTCATAGAAACCAAGGCGAAGTGTGTTTGTTTGATTTGCAATGAGAGTGTTGCCGTGATGAAAGCATTCCGTGCGAAGCTCCGTCTCTTCGAGTCACAACTGCGCAACTTCAATGTAGCGCACTTCCCCACGCTGACCGAAATCAAATGCGCATTTCCAAATGCCAAGCTCTCTGCAAAAATGGGAGAATATGTGTCTGTGATCACATCTCTCATGACAGAATTCAGTCAGCGCTTCCAAGATTTGTCTGTCATTGAGAAGGAAATCACACTGTTTGCGGCTCCGTTTTCAATGGATGCAGAAGAAGTGGAGGAGAGTCTGCAATTAGAACTGATCGAAATTCAGTGTGATGATTCTCTGAAGAATCAGCATCAGCTTCTCTCCCTACCTGACTTCTACCGGAGCTTGGAAAAGGCCAAGTTTCCTCTGATGAGACGCCACGCTAAACGAATGATGAGTCTGTTGGGCTCAACATACATCTGTGAGCAGACATTCTCTCTGTTAACGCTGAACAGAAGCAGACTGAGAACCAGAACGACCGACAGCCATCTCCGTGACGTCCTTCGCACCTCAACCACCAAACTTACTCCTGACCTGCCAGCTATCCTTCAGACCAAAGCGCAGCATCACTGCTCCCACTGAGCGCAACATTCTTCCCATTACAGGTGAGTTAAAAATATACACAGTTTTCATTTGTTAATAAGCCCAATTACTTAATAAATTCAGTCAATTAAAGTTGATGACAATTTTTTAACAAACGTTAGTTGATGTGTTAACAAGCCCAATAATTTATTTGTGTAATAAGCTTGAAATATCCACATCCCCTATTTCTCTTCTTGTCTCTCCCTTCATACAGGACAATGAAGGGGGATCAGCACCCTAAGAACCAATCTGAGGCTGTCACTGAGAGAATGACCTGCCAACCTTTTTGTAAAAAATAAAATGAAAATCTACTAATGGAGAGCTTTGATGGAGGCTTTTTTTCTTCAAACATGTTCAATTATCAAACGTAATTTACCTGCATTTGATTGATTTTGCCAATATTAGTGCATGAGAAGTGAGGCAGTATACCTCACGTCTAGTGAGTGGCCCAGTCCTTCATATATTTTTCTGTATGTGGCCCTCGGGAAAAAAAGTTTGGACACCCCTGCTCTAGGTGAAGAGTGTGCAGAGGCAGAACAAAATAGTGGCAGGAATCTGCCAGTGATAACCTCTGGAATCTCCTGGACAGAACAACTGTTTCCATCTGAGAAAACAAACTGCTTTATAATAATAATAAAAATAAAACAATTTTTATTGAACTATTGAAGTTGTTGCAATGAACAGGTAAACAGATCACTTTGATATGTAAGTACCACACTGTCAGGGTGTGTTTGTGTCATTTCCCCTGAAAGTCTGTTATAAAGTTGAATGTGATCTCACTAACTAATACATGCTGATGCTGCATCAACACTGAACATTCCCTCAGACAGGCTGATGTTAGGACTTGCCCTGCATTCTCCTTAAATGTCATGTTGCCATAGGCCAAGTGTCAGAAGAACTCAGTACAGAGAGGTTTTTCCACAGGAAACTATGCAACCTTTTTGTATCCATGTCACTGTTAGGACACACAAACACTGTCCAACAACTGGAGTGATACTATCACTAATATACTCTCTATATATATATATAAATATATACTCTGAACTTTATGAGTATAATAAATATGGCATAATTTAAATTTAGCCCTTTGTGCCATTTAGGAAAATCTGGCAGATTATATATCACACCTCTTTAAGTGCTTTCTTTCTTTCTTCTTTTTGATTAATGTGTTGCAATAATATTTGTTTTCTGCATTTGAATCCATTTTCTTTAAGCTGTGTGCATTGTATCAAACTGATGAATGTCTGTTGCAGTGCCAAAAGCTCTGCTTAGCTTTAAAAAAGTAATGTGATGTTCAAGACAACTGTGTCATCAAGGTTAATGCTTAATTAGTGAAGTATCATTTTTATGGCTGATACTGATATCAATACTGAAAAACATCATGCTTTAGGCATTATGAACACATAAAAGGTGAAAACACTAATTCCCCTTTCCAAAATTTTAATTTGAATGTTCTGTTCATAAGTTCAAACCAATAATTAAAAAAACCTACATTTGTTTTTAATGTAAATTATTTAAAAATGTATTACCAAAAACAATATAAATAACAGCCTACATTTAATTTCTAATAATAATACATTCAAGATGAATAATTACAGAAAACATGAATTTTGTTTTGGGTTTTGTTATAGAATTGTTTGGAGCTGGTGAAAGGAGAACTCAGGCAGCAGCTGATGTCTTATGCAGAAGGTTTTAATGTAGACTTGATGCATCAAGGAGACCAGAAGGTGAAACAATATACAAACGCTAACAGAGTAACATGAGCAATTGTCACCCCCAAGTCTGAAGATGTCTCCCACAGAACCCACATATAGCTCCCTCTAATTGCTTCACCCATTCTAACAGCACATCCATGAATGGCTAGAATTGCCGTCACTCTCTATGTTACATGTAGGTGTTCACATCCTATTGGATAGTTAAGTCTAAAGTATGCGTTGCTAAATCACATTGTGTCCTTGGGTACTGCTTAAAGAGAGAATGGAGTATCTGTGGAATTTAGACAGGCACTATTCTCCTGTATACAATATACATTATATACATAATATATAGTGGCATATACAGTAATGTGTGGTCAAAAAAATGGGACATATCACTGCTTTATCCAATTGAAACCAAGTTGAACAGCTATTAACTGTGATGCAATCTCCAATCCAGAAAAAAATAATGCCTTTTGAGATCTAATTAAAGGCCTTTATTAAATTTGGATCGCAGTTTTTATTCTGTTAAATTCTGTATATCGCCTTGATCATGGGTAGATTAACCCGTTAGGAGTCCCCTGGGCAAAATATGAGAAGGCACATGGCATCTCCAAGACTGGGTCATATATATATATTGTAGGGCCAGAAATGTGTAATTAATTAAATTACCAAAAAACAGTTGATACAATGAATATTGATCTGTTGGGCCCCTGAGAGGTCTGGGGTTCCTGGACAGTTGCCACTTTAGTCCCAGGCATCATGGGGAGCCTCCTGCTTCACCACCTGCTACAACAACTGCACGAGCATGGACCAGGGAGGGTGATGCACATCACCAGGTGTGAGCTGCACACACACACACACACACACACACACACACACACACACACACACACACACACACACACACACACACACACACACACACACACACACACACACACACACACACACACACACACGCACACACACACACACACACAGTGCACAAACATGTAACACTGCAGTATTTTACAGATATTCAGCCTTCACAGTTTTATGTGTTACATATCCATTTGTTCTTATTATGACTTCATAATAAGTATTGATTATTTGATTATTGTGTATTTATTTAGTAAATACACATTTTATTTGATTGCTTTATATACAGAAGAAAAAGACCAAACTGCATGTCCAACTACTTATAAATGAAAGACCTCTTAACTTCCTCTGATAACAAAAGTTAAATTGAAAGAGCTAACTATTTCTCCAAACTAATCACCAGTAATTACCATAATCCCAGATTCCTTTTTGAAACCATCAATAGACTTATAACCCCTGCTCCTTCTGCCCTTCTGGCCACTTCACATACTGAATGTGAAAAGTTTGTATCTTTCTTTAACCATTCATGACATTAGAACCAACATTGCACCAGACACCACCATCATCCCAAATGTATCCTGCCCGTCCCATTCTACTTAGCAATTTTCAGCAAGTTTCTCATCCTGATTTCATCGACACTGTGTTGCACATGCATTCGTCATCAAGCCCTCTCGACATCTTACCCACATCACTCCTAAAAGAAGTAATCAGTACTATTGGCCCTAGCAGAGAATTATGAATTGCTCCCTTTCTTCTGGCCAAGGCCCTGATTATTTGAAGAAAGCCACCATCCAGCCTTTATTGAAAAAGCCAAATCTTGATGAATCACTCCCACAAAATTATAGGCTTAAAATTCTTGAAAATGTGGTTTTGACCCAACTGCTAGATGTGTGTGAGAATAATACAATTTTTGACAAATTCCAGTCAGGATTCCACAAAGGACACAGTGCGGAAACCGCCCTCCTTAAAATTACTAATGATGCATTAATGTCTGCCGATGCTGGTGATTGCACTGTATTACGCATTTGACACTATTGATCATAACATTCTGATCAATAGACTAACGCAATGCCTCGGCATATCTGGCACTGCCCTTAGTTGGTTCAAGTCATCCCTCAGATAGACAAATTTCAGTTTCCATTGGAGATAACACCTCATCCTTGGCCCCACTGATGTGCGGAGTGCTACAAGGTTCCATTCTTGGTCCCACTATTTTCCACTCTACATGCTCCCATTAGGAAACGTCATCAGCCATTTTAATGGGATATCATATCATTCCTATGCCGATGACCCCCAAATATACTTGTCCTTCAAGCCAGATAACGTCAGCCGCGTGAGTGTCCTAACAGAGTGCCTATCCGCAGGGGCAGCTGGTCAATAGGGGTCAATAGGGCACCACCATACCAAAGAAAAAAAGGAAAAAAGATGATAGTGATAAATGTTGTTAATTATCCTTATAATCGTCATCATTATTTTTTAAATGTATTAAATTATACAATTATCAAGACAGTTTGTCCTGCCTGCTACCTCTGAATATCATCGTCCAATCAGCTGCAGTGCCGAGCCCTGTTTAATAGACTATTGGGCGATTTCCATATGGCTGAAAATCGCCCCACATCGCTCTCATAGACTTTCACTGTAAAACGTTTTTTTTTCAAACTGCAGGCGCTGCAATGCATTCCCTATGACTTCCGGGAGGGCTAGCACTAACATGATTTCATCATACGTAAGCTGTTACACGTGCACCTGGGCGGTCCAATCACGCCGTACCTATGCTTACGCCACTGTCACAGTCATGGCTAACGGGAGCAACTCGAGTCGCTAAAAGAAATGCCTTTCAGTCGTCGTAGCAATGAGGATAAATTGGCACCCAAAGAATTAGGACCACACAAATCGAATTTAAACATCAACCAAGCATCTACAAAAGGAGGGAAAT
Organism: Hippoglossus hippoglossus; assembly: GCF_009819705.1. Classification (NCBI taxonomy): domain Eukaryota; kingdom Metazoa; phylum Chordata; class Actinopteri; order Pleuronectiformes; family Pleuronectidae; genus Hippoglossus; species Hippoglossus hippoglossus. Next base: position 24,916,788 of record NC_047165.1, on the reverse strand, counting down.
GTTATAAGCGTGGATTTTCACGGAGCTGGTATGACCGGAAAACATGGTTAACAGGATGCGAACTAGCTAACGCATTGTTTTGCTACCCCTGTCTTCTATTTCACCCCGATGGCAGCATGGACACAGCGTGGACAACTACAGGTGTCACTGACAGGCATCATCTGTCAGAGAAGGTGAAAAAGCACGAGACATCAAAGAAGCATATGGACAGTGATTGTGTGGGATGTGACTGCACTCATATCTTTCCATTAGATGAATTGTAAATAGTTTTATTCATTCCACATTGTCAGTTCCACTGCTCGTTATTCTGCTCTGTTAAGTAGCTGTCTTTACATCCAATGTTGTCTTGAGGCTGAACCAATGAATGGCCAGAAATCGAAGAAGTATTCTGATCATTTACTTAAGTAAAAGTAGAACTACCACAAATAAAATACTCTGTTACAAGGAAAGGTCCTGCACACAAAAGTGTACTCAGGTTAAAGTACAGAAGTAGTATTAGTTGTTAGGGAAAAAATGTTCTTCCAAGCACAACAGAGCAAAGCTCTTCATTAATATGCACAAAGGTAAAAATATTAAAAACAAAAGTACTCATAATGCAGAAAAATGTCCCCTGTGAGTTTTATATTATTAGGTATAATATTATTGGATTAATAATTCTGCTGCATTAATGTGTGAGTAGCATTTTTACTATTATAGTTTGTCATGGTGGAGGAGCTCACTCATCACTATACTGTCTATACTAATATCTAGTAACTTAAGTGAGTTATCCAATTAAGTAAAAATAGTGAAAAGTAAAAATGTCCTCTGAGATGTATTGCAGTAGCAGTATAAAGTAGCATGAAATGGAAATTATCAGGTAAAGTACAAGTACCTAAAAACTGTACTGAAGTACAGTACTTGTAATTGTCCACACATACTGAAAGTATGTAGCCTAAGGAACAATCCTTGCCTTATGTTGCCATCTAGTGGATACTTTGTGATCTGCACTGCTAGCTGTAGTAAATAGAAGGCGATGCCAACATTCATTTCTTTGTTTAATAACAACACAGCTAGCTACAAAATAAATGTTCTTGATTTGCTGAACCTTAAATACGATCTTATCTGATGACACTTATTTTATCAATGGCAAAACAGGTCTCTCTTCATATTCAAAGGTACTGATGGATGACATTTTATCTGTTGACCACAATGGATTTTTCAGTCATTTTAGAGCAAAAATATTTTTTAATGAAGATCTGTCTACAAAATGACTGTACAGTATGTAGCTTCAGGAACAATTCTTGTCTTGTGGTTACTGGTGGTATTGCTATGTGAGGTGATCAGAAAAAAAACACATTTTATGCAAATGTGGGTAATGCAATGAGACAATGTTTAGCTGACTTGAGTTTATTTACCCATTAAACAGGTAGCCTTAGCCATCATCGCAACAATGGCTCCCCCTGATAAATTTGGCAGGAGCCGCCACTGCCTATCTGCCATTAAGGAATGGATGTCATTTAACTTCCTAGAGTTAAATTCAAATAAAACGGAAAAAATTATCTTCGTTTTCCCAACAGCTAGCAGGTAGACCCCTATCATTTCTCGGTCCCCCAGCAGCCAATATTCAAACTACAGCTATAAATCTAGGTGTCACATTTGATTCTCATCTGAACTTCAAAACACATGTTCATCAAATCCCCCCCATCTCTCTCTCTTTTCTATCCCCTCTTTGCCACCCACCTCCTCTCTTCCCAATTTTTCCCTGCTCACCCCAACCGGTCGAGGCAGATGGCCCCCCACATTGAGTCTGGTTCTGTTAGAGGTTTCTTCCTGTTAATAAGGGAGTTGTTTCTCTCCACAGTCGCCAAAGTGCTGCTCATTGTGGGAACTGTTGGATTTCTCTATAAACTTAAGGTCTTGACCTTGTTATGTTGTGATTTGGCTCTTAAATTGGATTGAACAGAATATATCTTATTACAATAAAATCTTAATTTTGCCATGGACTTTTGTGTGAAGCACTCGTTTAGATAAGTGCTATACAGACGGAGAATCAGTCGCTCAGCAAGGTTCCCTTACTTTGTCCCCTTCACTGCCGAACCGGAAGCTGTGAATCGGATACCAACCTCATCTGTCTGCTCTGCTCTCTGAATCAGCTGCTTGTAGTTTAACCAGTGCTGAGAACTACGAACGCCCTTGAACGCGGCAGCGGTTGGTAAGACGCCTGTCTGCACGTCAGTTTTACGACAGTCGACACTGTGCTTTACGGTGGAGCATGGCGTCCCTCAGATGAGCTCTCTGAAGGACTGAGAGACGTAACAGAGTATTTTGATATTTGGACCGCAGCCCACGGTGAAGCCTGTCCTCCCTCCGTCCTCCACAGGCAGACGCAGGACAAGTATTCGCTGCGTTCAGGGCCAGGTGGGGAGGAGCAGCCATCAGGACGCACCATGGCGGCGCAGGGAGCCGTCCAGATCCAGGAGAAGGTCAGCAGGCTGCTCAGCAGACACAACGGGAAACCGGTGCTGAAACCCAACAGGACCTTGTCTCTGAGAGATGCTGTAGCCAACCGCAAACTTCAGAAAGGAGGTAAGAGTCCAAGGACCTCAGAGACACGAAGCGGCAGCAGACCAAGTTGATCGAAGGACGTGGTGTATGTGGTTTTGGGGATTGTTATTGGTGATGGGGATGTTTGTGGATGTCAGGTTTTAACATCAACACCGGCGACGGCTCATTTCACCAAAAGCCCTCTTAATATATTCTTTAGTGTATTCTACATGGATGGCTCTGCTTTTTCATCCTAATATATTTGTATTATTATTTCACTTTTTAATTCAACGTGAATAGGAACATGTCTTTAAGGTTTCAGCCTGGATGCTGATGATCTCCTTCTCCATGCCAGTTGGAAGTAGTTGTTCCAAGAAACTCTGTTTTGGTGTTGAGTTCACATTTCTCACATTTCCTAAGATATAACATTAATGGTGAACGTGATCTTACACAGCAGTATTACTATTTGTATATAATCATGCATTTAAATGTGGTCTTCTAATTAAAGACAGATTGAATAACAAACTGGTGGCAACTGACAACCAAAATACAGATGTTTGCTCTGAAAGGTTTTTCAGGGGGTAGTACGCTTACTGTCAGAGTGAATATCAATAAGTAAAAAGAACCTATCTAACTTCATGTTAGGAATTTATATCTTTGTTTTACTCTTATCTGTCTCACCTCAGGTATTGCAATACCAATATTTTTTAGCAGAGGGTTGTAACCGCAGAATGTATATGATGGAACCAATGGATTCAGACAGTCAGTTCACCAGTCGCCTGCCATTTATACCCCACTGACTAAGCTGAAGTTAGTGTGAGGTGAAGGCCAAGATCCTTTTTGTGTTAAATCTAAACGCTCATGTCAGCAGGTCGAAAAGTACATACAAACTACACATCAAGTGGCAGAGTGGTGTGTCTCTTTAGTAGTTAACTACAGCTGAGTGATTAGCGACAAGCCACAGTTCAGTCAGACAACTCTGAGTTGTACTCACGTTCAAACTTTTATTGCAACAGTAGAGCATGTTAGTGTTTGGTGTCTAGGCTCCGACTTAATTCCCCCCCCCCCTCCCATATGATTACATAGATGAGCAATTACTTATTTACTTATTGCGCAGCTGGAGTTGGCTGCCTGAACTAGCTTGCAGGCGTCACTCCATTTCCTTGTACGGCTTGTTAAGACACTGCTAATCATGGAAGTTCCACATCAAGTTGGATTAAGTGTGAAGTGTTGTCTCCACAGAGGCCTCCTGTATCACAGAGATGTCCGTGCTGATGGCCTGTTGGAAGCTGAACCACTTTGTGGACGGTCTGTGCTCTAATGAGATCAACACATTCTATACCTGTGTGAAGGAGGCTCAGGTATGTTCACATAGGCCCTGAAGTGACCTTTGTTTCCAAAGAGAGGAGGGAAATGACTCGTTTACAGGAAGCATCACTTTATAAGTACATTAACTCATTTCTATACATATTAGGGCTTGGTGATTTTGGTTAAAAAATGATAACAATATTAATCTGGATATACTTGCATCTCTACACTTTATTTGACAATACGGCACATTAATGCAAATTCAAAAAACTCTTATGTTGTTCATAGCTCATCAGTTCTTGAATATTTTAAGAACATGGCTGATAGAGTAACCACATCAGACTGCTCAGCAGGATTCAAATGACATTTTGAACATACAGTAAAGAGTGGAACAGTACAAAAGCACTTTGAGTGTTATAAACTCTCAGCACAGTGCAGAGCTGACAGATGATCTGTTGTAGTTCCTTAATGTGTACAGACTCATCTGTAGGGCCGGGCAATTAACCGAAAATGTATAGAAACCAACATTTATAACCTCTCACCGACTTAATCTGGCTCATGTCAGTTAATTTTGTTAATATAATAATTGTTCATTAATCGTAATCGAAGTAAAAGTTTGAAATAATCGTGAAATTGATTTGAAAAAAAGTTGTGCTGCCCATAGATATACTGTGTGAATGTGTGTGTGCGCTTTGAGTGGTCATCAAGACTAGAAAGGCGCTATATAAATACAAACCATTTACCATAGAAAGGACTGACGTGTGTGTTTTCACTGCTGGGTATTTTATATTCACAGGTTACTGTAATCGCTAAAAGCCATTTTACCTTGTCATCATTGTCTTATGATATATGTTATATGTTATGTTCTCTTTTGGTCCAATTGGTCAGCAGGTATAACTGATTGTTTCCACGGAAACCTGGCTCTATGGCACTAAATCAACAATGAAAAAGCTAGACAAGATTGTCTGCCTCGCACCTCATCATTCATGTTTGCTGACCTGATCTTACAGAGTTTCTGAGGGGTGAAGCACTCCAACACTCTGAGTTGACGATGTACAAAAGCAAAAACACGTGTCTCATTGAAAAGCTCCAGTAACAAATTCTCTTTCTCATTCACAGGCAGCTGCGAAGAATAAATCCGACCACAACAGCACCCAGGGAGGACGTCTGCATCCAAAACTAGCCACAACCTTGTTGAAGAGATATCCTAACCTGCGTTCTGAGGTCTAGGAAGCCAGCTCCAAAGCATTTGTCATGTGGACTTGATATGCAGGATTCAACAGCCCACAGGACTGAGTCCTCAAACTGGATTTCACCGTGTTAAAATGTTCAGCGTTGTGATTGTTTCATAAACATTTATTGAATAAATATTGCACGGAGCAGACCAGGGTGGTTTCAACACAAACTCACTGTACCTCTCTTTCAGCGTGTGAATTTTTTTAGGTTATTCGATTTTTAGATTATTTTATACTCAATTATTATTTACCAGTGTTCTGGTAAAGCTTTTGTATTCACAACACACTGGTTTGAAATATAATGTGACTTTCTCTTGTGTCCTGAATTGACTTTGATGAAAATGGTGCCACCTTCCCTCAACCCAATTTACAATTTAACGATCTCATTCAGTGCAGAGATGTTGTTAGTGGACGTGATGCAATTATTCTTCTTCAGTTTCATGGCTCCTATCCGGGAACTTATCACTGAACACTTAAATGCCTCATTGCTCTTGTGGAAGCTGAGACTGCTGGTAAACAGATGCTGACCTAAAATGTGCCTCTCACTCAGACAGTGTTACACAGACCGTTACCTGTAAGCAAAGGTTAGTGTAGATGATGCAGAACTTTCTGGATACAGTAGATTTAAACAGTTTTTTTTAAACAAACCATAAATCGGTGCCTTTTATGCTCTGCCTGTGTCCCAGGGCCATAATATATATTCACTAATGTCAAGCATAAGTTTTGAGTCTGTGGTGTGGTCACACGCATGTGACAAAATATAGTATTCTCCAAAAACTATGTAGATCTGTTTTCAAACACAAACTCTGGAGGATTGTCTGCAGAACTGGGTCTGGACCGTCTCCCTAGTTTGCCTTTCATACATGAACAAGAGATGTTGGAGGAGATTTTCTGCTTAGATGCATTCACAACAACACAGACATCTCTGTAGCATTCAGGTGCATCAGATAGAGACAGGATTTAATGTGTAATTTCACTGCAGAAAGTTTTGATTACACCACATCGACGCCACCAAAAGGTGTCTTTACATATTCCTTGGTGTCTTCTATGTGTTTGGGTCCACTTTTTCATCATGAAATATTTGTTTTGTTTTTGTTTTTTTCAGTATTGCGTCTGTTGAATGTTAGAAATCTTACTACACAACCACTCGCTCGTCTGGAATCCTCCGGAGGATCTCCATGTATTATCGCATCAACTCACTCGCACATCTCTTGGACTTCTAACAAGGCGGCTGGCTGGAGAAAGTCTGGATGCAATCTGCAAAGAAGGGGGTGTTAACAGCTGGAGAAAAGCAAAAAATGGTCGTAGTAAATGTATTACATTATATGTAAAACATTGTCAGTGACAATTCCCTATGAATGTGGTCCATGGTTGGATAACAAGCCTTAATCTACTCACCATAATACCAGCATTCCGGACATTGGACAGTGCATCACTTTTTGTCAATCAAAAGGTCAATTGATTTATTATTTTGCTGATGGGTATCTATGCTATATGAGACTTGACAGCTGATTGTCAAACAGCAGCAACTTCAATGCAAGAAGCCTCCACAGTTACACCAAGACACAGGCACAATGTTTGTTCTACCTGCCATCGGGACATTTCTTGAAATGAAGAGCTGTTGATCTGTCAGAAGCACCAACCCTGTGCATAGTGGGCAACCTACTCTGCCCCCTGAGCCACATCTCACACATGACAGGACTCGTTCAGAAGACATCCATCATTTCACAGGCTGAGTTATGTCATCTAAAACAGTGGAATGAATCAGACTTTTCCTCTGAGACTGAGTCTCTAATAAATGTAAATATGCTCATAACACAGGTTTGATCTTTAAAGGTTCATTGTGCAAGATTTAGGTGAAAGGGATCTATTGGCAGAAATTGAATATAAAACAATCTTAGTGATGTTTTCACTAGTGTGTTTCATCTAAATTGTACAAATTGTTTTCTTTACCCTAAAATGGGCCCTTTATATTTAAACACTTAATATTGCACTTCTGTCCGTCCTGGGAGAGGGATCCCTCACATGTGGCTCTCTCTGAGGTTTCTACCTTCTTTTTACCCTGTTAAAAGGGTTTTTAGTAGTTTTTCCTGACTCTTGTTGAGGGTTAAGGGCAGAGGATGTCACACCTTGTTAAAGCCCAATGAGACAAATTTTGATTTGTGAATATGGGCTATACAAATAGAATTTGATTGATTGATATTTACATCAGGAGGGTTCCTCTCTATGGAGGCCGCCATGTTTTTTACAGTACAAACCAGTACTGGACAAACCTACACCTTTTGAGTTTTTATGACAACTGAAGGCTACCACAGGTTCTCTTTCATGTGGGGAGGGTGAGGTGAGGGGTATTCAGCTGCAACATGAAACTCCACCAATAGATTCTCTGCTCAGCAACATAAAGTGTGAATTGGTTACTACTACCTAATTACTAGTATTACAAGTAGTGATACATTTATACATGTTCAAAATGTTTCATCATATGTAATATTTAATCATTTATATGTTGCATCGTTATATATATGAAACTAACTGATCATATATTAAAAAGGTCGGTATCAACACAAGCAACACTAAAACAATTCAGTGATCTTTAGGTCATGTTTGATTGATTAACTTTGTGAAAGAATTAGGCAAAAATGTCCCCCTGCTTCCATTCTTTGTTCTGAACTTGGTTAGATTGCACATACTTAGTTCAAACAGCATATCACTCATCTCCTCTGACTGGAAAGAAGCTTGTTTGAAGTTGAACTTTTGCTTCGATGTTTCATGCTATTTTAACAACCTTCCCTTTCTAATTCTTTCCTGTGTTTCCCAGTTTCACACTATCTTTAATAGGACGTAGTTTGTCTCTTTGGTTTCATGTTTTGTCTGAAGCACAGGAAGGATTTTGTGCAATGTTTGTGTTTTTGTTGTGTGCCTTTTATCTGCCCGTCATTAAAGAACCATTTCCTACCCTGCTTATCACCTTCTCCCAAATGTCTAGACCACAGAGGAAACTACTCCATAGCCCGGAGCAATCATCACTCACTTACTCTTACATGCATATGTCCTCAGCCTGCATATTTACTCTTTCATATTAAACTGATATATAAGTATGAGATAACAGTAGCTGATGAATATCTCCCAGAATGAGAAATTTAAATCCACACTACCCATAACAAATAGTTGGATGAAATTTGAGAGACACCATTAATATTCTTTCTATTAATTTGGCCTGAGGTTTGCATTAAAGGAAAGGCCATGGTGCTGCACATATCAAACATGTTATCTCAATATTAAAACATTTACTATTTTTGCTCAAAATAATAAAACTGATACCATGCAAAAATCACAAACATGGCTCATAGTCCCAAACCTCCAATCCCTCCAACCCAGCATGGACACACCAAACCTCTAAAGAAGTACACAGTCAGACGCCATGAACGGGAGAAAAGCAACATGATATTAATCCTGAGAAAGTTATACTGATGTGATTTTTTTTGAATCTGTGAAACATTCTTGGCAAACAGTAACCTGAGTTCTGTGGAAGTCTCTACATCTTCTGACATGTTGGCCAGTTGTGTCATTATTATGTCACCACCACACCCAGTAAAAGTATTTAAAAAATCTATTTCATTAGATATTTTTCTTTCAAGGGTACATTAAAACAACATATGGATCCTGAATCTACCCCTTTATCCATATCCAAGTTAAGGGTTCTACCTTGGGTCACGCTCCACCCCTCCACAAAATTTCATGGAAATTGATTCAGTTGTCTGTGAGTAATCCTGCTAACTAACAAACACATTATCTCCTTGGGAGAGGCTACAAGACAAGAAGCTTTTAAACATCATCTCAGATCCTCGAGATATGCTCTGTTTTTGTTTGTCCTAATCCTTGTTGAGATTTCATTGATGAAAGTTCTCAGCTGTTTCACTGGGATCTGGGTAAAATGCTTTAAACATCTGAGGCTTCTGCCCCAAGAGGCACTGTAAAGATTTCAGATGTTACAATTAAGATTGAGCTTTATTATCATCTGTTCGTGAGAACTTACCAGGGAAAACATCAGTGTCTTAAAAGTAACCCATTGAAATCCTGCCTATAATTGCCTTGCACGACTATCTTGATCTCATCCTCTGAGATCTTTGGTCAATGTGACAGTCTTGGTTGAGGATTATAAATTCAACAGTAACGGACCACATCTTCCTCCCCACAGTTGAATCAACAACTCTCAAAAATAGATTCAGTACAAAGTGGCACCTAATGAGGGAGGATTCTGTTAGGGTTTGCAGTACTCTATCTATTTCCTTTTGTTTTCGCCGGGGTTCTCCCCTTCCCGTATCAGATCACATGGAATCTGATACTTTCAAATCAGATTTGGGCCACTTTCATATGTGGTTCTAAATCAGATACAGATCAGATTTTTTCTAAATGCGACCTCTGACTGAACAGCCATGTGACCCGTATTGGAATTTTACATCACTCTATATCGACAGCTCTCATAATTTTGCGAAGGGGCGGGTGGGAGTCAATCAGCTAAAACAAACATGGAAGACAGATGCGGCGGAGGTACTCATTGGAGGGACAGTGAAGTTTTAGAGATTATAAGTACTTGCGGTGGCACATCTGTACAAGCAAAACTTGGGGGAGTCATAACGTAACCGGTCTCTGTTTGAAAGCATATCAAGTGAAAAATGTAACCGTAAACGCTCACATCTTTTGCCTCCATGTTCCTTACAAACTTCTTCTCCTTGTTTAATTCCGTAGACAGCGTGCTTCGGTTGACGTCTTGTTGTTCTTCTGTGCATGCGGACCACATCAGGGCCATGACCAGTTCACATTGGAGTCTGATACTGGCCACATTTTAAAAGATAATGTGAACAGCAACATCAAAATCGGGTCAAGAAAAAGATCTGAATTGAGCACTAAGGCTTGTAGTGTGAACGTAGGGCAAATCTCTACCTTCTTCCCAAACTACTCACTCACTTGCAGTCCATCAACTCTGATTGTCATCTACTGCCTGTCGGCAGGTTCCCTTTGTCCAGCCATTCACTAGCCCCAGTCCCCTGCTCAACCATTTACCTACAAACTGTACAATAAATGGTTAAACCTGTATTCTGTGTTCTTTGTCTACATTGTGGGTCCAGTCCTTTTTGAGCATCAAACGTAACAGATTTATTAGTTTTAGCCAGGTTTACCTACTAACATCACTGACTGTGCATCAAGATACGGACTTTATTCTGTTTTACATGTTTGAAGTTCTTGGCTTGGGCAGGATGTCATGTCTGTTCAATTCAAAAGTCTTAAGTATAATTGTAGTCATGAGTCATGGATGACACAGATAAAGTCAAGTTGAGAGTTGTTGTAGTTCATGTTACGATTGTTTCATCTTGTCCACTCCAGTCTAAATTCAACTTTTCACTGCATGGGCTTAGTTTTCTTTATTAGACCAAGATAATCCTTTCAAGTGTGTTCTGCATCTTTTCCTCAGCAGCATAACTTAAACTAATATTCCTCTTGTTGTTCACATCTCATGTGATCTTCAAGGACCTCTGGGCTTTTCTGTACTCTGACAGCCAAATGATATTTCCCTGTTATTTAATTGGCACTTTAAGATTGACTGTTGTAAGATTTAAATTTTGAATTATTTAGATCTAAACAAGGCGTCTAATGCCAATCATAAAGGTAATATACTAAGTATTGTGTGTCTCATTTTTGTTATCTCTTAAGGACCTTTTCACCAGTAGACCTCATGGGGGCAAGTGAGCAAATGCCTAATGAGGCATTTAAGGTTGTGTGTGTGTGTGTGTGTGTGTCAAAGACAGAGAGAGAGAGAGAGAGAGAGAGAGAGAGAGAGAGAGAGGGAGAGGGGGGAGGGAGGGAGAGAGAGAGAAAGGGAGAGACAGAGTGAGAGTGAGAGACAGAGAGGGAGGGACACAGAGAGACACAGAGTGAGAGTGAGAGACAGAGAGAGTGAGAGACAGAAAGAGAGTGAGAGACAGAGAGAGAGGCGGCAGAGCGTCATTTTTAGCTCGGGCTAGCTCGGGTTGGGTGTCTGGAGCTGAATTTAGACTGGATCTCCGCCGCTGTCTGAGTGTTTTCACTTTGTTATCGCCCGCACCGGAGAGCTTGTCAGAGACGAGCAGAGGGCGGGGAGAGGAGCTGAAGGTGTGTGTGGAAGGTGTGGAGGAGATGGTTCCTTCTGCAGGATGAACCGGAGGAAAGTCATGCCCGGGGTTGTCCCCTGCTGTCTGTTCATGCTCCTGTCTGTGTCTGTCGAGGTAAGCAGGCTGCTGCCACCCACCAGCCTATATAAAGCTGATGTTTACGATATGTCATTTAGCCTGGCTTGGTCACGTTTGGCTGTCACGGAGGATCTGCGCCCATGTGCTTCAGTTCCATAGGCTGCAGTGAACTGGAGAAGTGACTCTGTAATTTCACAACCCTTCTCCTGACCAGAGCACTGGGAGCCGTCTGATAGAAAACAGAGGGGGAAGTGACAACACTCTCAGACACTTTGTGTTAAGTATTTCTTTAAAAGCACTGTTGATTTCCAGAGACATAAAGCCACCTGAGTTCATCACAATTACTGAACAAACATTATAACATTTTAAAAGATATATATATATATATATATATATATATATATATATATATATATATATATATATATATATATATATATATATATACCAGATGCAAGCCTGTGCATGTACAACCATTTCATAGCTTTACATGTTCAACTGAGCTGCTGTCTATCCTGACACTAGGCTGTGCTTATATATTATCAATTCCACTGTCTTCATTTTACCAAACTGTTTCCTTCCAGGATCCGTTAGATAGAAAAGTGCATGTCCGTTAACATTCAAGTAAACTAACACAATTCCGCACAACTCACAGCAATTTGATCCCTCAATGTGAGTGGATAGCTAAGACATTTATTACAGTGCTGTCAAGTGAAAGATGTGGAAACTTTAGTCCAAAGCTATTACAGCTAAAGGCTAAAAAGGAAGAGGGAACATCAGGAATGCTTGGAACTATTTTTTCATCTAGCCCTTGCCTCACCTTTCTCTCCTTGAAAAAACATATTTCCCATAGAATTTACCACAAATAAAAATAGATCACCTTAGAGTTTGCCAAACAACCTGTATATATATATATATATATATATATATAGAGTCCTACAAAAGTACCTCCAGCAGGCTAACTGTGTGCATGTTTCTGACTAAACTATCAGAGGCACTCATGAGGGTGGCATGAGGGCCTGACGTCCTCTAGTGGGACCTGTGCTCACAGCCCAGCACCGTGCAGCTCGATTGACATTCGCCAGAGAACACCAGAATTGGCAGGTCCATCACTGGCTCCCCGTTCTCTTCACAGATAATAGCAGGTTCACACTGAGCACATTTGACAGGCTTGAAAGAGTCTGGAGACGCCATGGTGATCATTATGCTGCCTGTAACATCATCCAGCATGACCGGTTTGGTGGTGGGTCAGTGATGGTCTGGGGAGGCATATCCTTGGAGGGTTGCGAAGACCTCCATGTCATAGCCAACGGTACCCTGACTGCTGTTAGGTACCAGGATGAGCGATTGTCAGACCTTACGCTGGTGCAGTGGGCCCTGTGTTCCTACTGGTGCAGGACCATCCCCGGCCTCATGTGGCCAGAGTGTATAGGCAGTTCCTGGATGATGAAGGCATTGATGCCATTGACTGGCCCTCACGATGCTGCAGACTGTCCAGGATCTCACTGATGCCTTGATCCAGGTCTGGTGGGAGGAGATCCCCCAGGACACCATCTGCCAACTCATCATGAGCATGCCCAGACGTTGTCGGGAGTGCATACAGGCACTCCTGAGTCACATTATGAGTTGCCGTAATGAAATTCATGCAAGTTGGATCAGGCTGTGATTTCAGCCTATACTTTGATGTACTTCATTGTATATTTTTCTGTTTAAGTTTAATTTTATTTAATTAAATCACCCTCAAGTTAAAGTATGAGTGTATGAGTGTATGTATGTGTGTGAATTGATGTCTGTAAGATTTTTCTAAAGGGTTCACTGTCAGCTTTAAGATAAGGTAAGGTAAGGTGTACTTTATTGTCCCATAGAGAAACTTGTCTTGGGCTCCAAACCACTGGATACAACACGTATCACAATACACATACACACAAATACATAGGTCCAAAACCTATCACGATACACATAAACACACAAGTACATACATTGTACACGTAGAAGCCTACACATACATCCTACATTCAGACATGTTGAGTGTAAATCAGTGGTAGGCAGTGGTGTCAGTAAATAGACCATATAAAAAGGACAGTAGTCAAAATAAAAACATAAATAGATAAATCTTTATCCTATGATCTTCATTACTGTTTAAATGAGCCGTACAAGCTTAGACTTTTGACTGTGCTGACAAATTACCATACCATTTTTGAAAACCCTATCTCTCTAAGATAGTTTGATAGAACAGGAACGTAAGATTGCTACACCGTTGAGTCTGAACCTTCTCAAGAAATACATTGAGAGAAAAGGCTTTCAACATGAACATGCCACGTAAGATAGCTATCAATGTGGACACCAAAGTATTTGTATTAGGAGACCTGATTTATGGCTGTGTTGTGAAACAGGGATGTGTCTTGATCTTCAGGTATCCACATCTCTACCAGGTGAACAACAGCCTCAAATTCAACAAATTCAAAGTAAAGCTCAGAGTCAGTCATGGTTCATTTACTGTATCTACGGTGCTGCAGTACAAAGAAAAAACAACAAATGTCCAGGTCTGTTTGCTTTATATCAGCGGGTCAAAGTCTGCTTTCATTTCAATTCATATCATCACTGTAGATAAGTGTGAAAGTGAATCACCACAGTTTAACAGCTCTCTTGGGTGGGGCTTGTTAAAATGAGGGACTTGCACAAGAAACTACCATGACATGGTGAACCTAAATTAAGACCCATCCACCCTACCCCCCAAAAAACTAAAGAAAAAAAAATACGATCTTCATTGAGCTGAAACCTCAAAAGTGTTTTCTAGGCAGATTCAACTGGTGGGAGACCCCCATGGGTAAACTGAAAACACACTGGAGAGATAATGTACATCGTCTGGCCTGGCAGTGGTTCATGGATGGATTTCTACCAATAGATAAATAAAAGAGTGATTATAAGTGTGAGCATTGAGGAGTGGCAAATCAGCTTTGTGAAAGAAACCATCATTCAAACTTCTATACATTAACTCAAACTGCCTCAGGAATATAGTTCAGGAGCAGCTGACATCAGCAGATATTTAACAGACAAGTTTAAGAGGAAGTAAGCTTACATTATATGGGCTCTGTGTTCCTGAGTACCTAAGATGAAGTTGGTTAATGGCACGAACGTAGCGTAAAAGCATTTCAGTGCTAGTGCCGTGTGTATACAGTTCAGGAGTTATTAGGAAATGTATACATTGCTTGACTTAAACTATATTGATTTTATGATGTATTTATTCCACAGGTCTCTGATGGGGGAATCTTGAATGTTATCCAGCATGCAGGTATGGGTTATCGCAAAATCTTTGTGTGTGTGTGTGTGTGTGTGTGTGTGTGTGTGTGTGTGTGTGTGTGTGTGTGTGTGTGTGTGTGTGTGTGTGTGTGTGTGTGTGTGTGTGTGTGTGTAGGGAATGAAAACAGCTCATTGAAATGCATGATTCGTGATTACCGTTAAGTTACCGTTGTAATTTAACAAAATTCAGAGAATTAATCAGATAAATTTCAAATTAAGTCAGTGTAAACTGATTACCAAGTGTCTGGATTTTATTGAGAAGTGTGTCTTTGGTGGCCTGTTGAATTTTGATGGTTTACCATTAAACAGGAAGTTGTTTTAACTCAAATATACATTTTTTTAATCGGCCCCAAACATCACGTTTCTTTTCACTTTGACATTACATTATTTTTTTCTGATATTCAATGTTCAATAATCGTTGCTACATCAATCAGATTGAATGCTGTGCATCATTTAATAGGTATGCATTTAGACAAACCTGTGAATATATAAGTCACTGGTTGAGAGGTATTTTGGATGCTAACAGTGTTCTAATTCTCCAACCGGTCAAGCCATAAATACTATATAATAATCCTATAACTTAATCAGACCGTTTAATCTAGTTTGCAGCCTGCAGTCTCACATTTACACTTCCTCCTCTCTCCCCCTTCAGTCACATCATGTAATCCAGTGTGGTTAACTTTTCTTTCCCCACCACCAGCAGGACGCTGTGAATCTTTGCATACCTATAGCACAGCAGTGGAGACCCTGTAGATTACCTGGTTTTCCTCCCTCATGTCTTATGGCAATGAGGCTTCACCACCAAACTTTCTCTTTAGTGACTAGCTCTCTTGACTGAAAGTGGATGAGTTGAGTATTTTCCTGCTTGGCAACTGTGTTGGCAAGAATCCACACATTATTATGTTGAGTAACTGACGGTTTTGATTCTTTGTACATCAGAGTTGTTCTTTGTGTGTGAGACAGCCACATTCCCAGGAAGCAGTTTTATAGATCCGTTTTACAGTTTGCATTACTTCTGGTTGCTATTAAGTGTCTTCCTGCATTTCAGCTCCATAACTGTCTTGTTAAACCACCATCTGCCCACCAGATGAAGTAGTGAAAAAAGTACTAAGTCTTTCACTTAGGTAAAAATCCATCCATCCCTTAAGCTTAAGAAAACTGATAACTGGAATCTTATAATCGTGTAGTTTACTCATAATCAAAAGAGCAAAGGCACTCACACAGTAAGAAAATAATAATAATAATAATAATAATAAATATATCCTTAACCTGACTTAAACACAATGTATTATATCTACTCTATTCTAATTGTGTGATCATTCTGTTTTATTTCCCTTTGGATATCAGGTATATATTTGTCTTGTCTATGTTTTTAATAATTCTGTCTTTGTAACTTAAAGCTTATTCTTTAGTTACTCTTATGTAATTTGATTTAGTAAATAAAGACTTTATGACTCAGTGATGGTCTGTTTCTGCAGCACCACTCTCCTGTTCACAAGGCTTTGAAGAACTGGGATACTACAATGGTTCAGTTTCCCACACGGACACAGGCTACCCCTGCCTGAAGTGGACAGACTTCCCAGACTACATGCACCAGTACCCGAACCGAGGCCTTGGAGACCACAACTTATGCCGAAACCCAGACCAAGAGGCCAACGCCTGGTGTTTCTTCAGACAGAGCTCTGGTGCCATCGGCTGGGCTTACTGTGACTGCCATCAGGGTGAGCTGAGGAAGGGCTCCAGGTATCTGTGGATGGATTAATGCTGTTGTCTATCTCCAGATGATTACCTATTGGAGCAAAATGGTTAGAGATCTA
The DNA here is from genome assembly GCF_009819705.1 of Hippoglossus hippoglossus. NCBI lineage: Eukaryota > Metazoa > Chordata > Actinopteri > Pleuronectiformes > Pleuronectidae > Hippoglossus > Hippoglossus hippoglossus. Next base: position 24,900,378 of record NC_047165.1, on the reverse strand, counting down.
GGTCAACAAAAATATGCTCTGAAAAACACAGTTTCCAAGCTAATATTGAAAAGAAAATGATTGCCCATATGATGATGATTTGGAGGCTGTGGCTCAGGAGGAAGAGTGGGTCGTCCACTTAAAAAAATTAAGTCATGCATTAAAAAAAATGCCTTTTTCAGTATCTCTCCATCCTATATAGAACTAAAGACATGACTATCATGACACAGCTGATGTCTCATCTCAGAATGAGGCTTCCACAATGTGTCAACCACAGACAAGGACCCAGCTAAGACACAGCAACAGAGCCTGCCCAACTATGCCTGACAGTAATTTGGACCAATGTAACTTTCACTCCTATTTGAAACACTATGTGTGGAAGTGGCACCAGTTAGTGAGAGCTGTAGATACAGAGCTACTGCACCTGTAGAGGGAAGGTTATAATGTTGGTTCAGGGTGGTTGAGTGAAGCTCATGCATACCTCAATCCATTCTAGCGTACAGGGAAGACAGGGCAGGAACAAGTGACCTTTTACCCTGAAGGGTTGAAGGGGGCTGGTTGTCTGTAGGAAAGTAGATTGATGTTCAGTATTTTGGGTTTTCTTTTTCTGTCTTGTCCGTACTGGCATGTGATCTGGTAGCACGAAATAGGTTATGGGTTATTACCTTTTGGGCAGAATAGTTTTATTTACTTGAATTTTAATTTTATTATTGTTTGTTTTGTTCTTTTTACTTTTAGGTTTACTTTTAATGATGTCAGTGTACTGCCCTGTTAGTGATAGCTGGGAGGTGAGGAGGTTAAAGCAGGCAACTTATAATTATACTTACATATTTACAAGTTGTAATGCTGGACTTAACACACACACACTGTACCAGGACACACACGCACACACAGTACCAGAGCTCTGGGACCGTTACACTTCTATAGTCACCTATTTGTTGTGACAGCTTCGAGAACTCTAGCCTACAGTTTCCTCTTAGCATGACTACATTGTGTTGTGGCTCTCTCAGAGCTGCCATATACAACCCTCCTTTCTGCCAGCATCAATGACCATCATTAAAAAAGTATCAAAACAAAATTGTATCTTTACTATGATTTTATCTCTGTATTGGAACAGGTTTACATGCAGAGATTCTGCCTGTGTCATCTGCAGGTGCAGCCAGATTGGTGGGTGGATCATCAAGCAACAATGGGCGTCTGGAGGTCTACCTGAATGGCCAGTGGGGGGCAGTATGTGACACACATTGGACCAACCGTGCCGCCAGTGTCATATGCAGACAGCTGGGACTGGGGTGAGGTTCTCATTGAGCCAGAGAGGCTTCTGTCTCTCCTTTGCGGATTGGGTTGTTTTGCAGGCTTTTGTTGAAAATACTGTTGTAAACATATTGCCAGTAGATACAGCATAGGCTCCCTGATCCCTCTCACAGCATGGTGTCGGAGGCTACAGAACTTGACCTGCTTGTGCTCTCTCCAAGTGGTGGGGATTGGGTAGAGATCACTGACAGTACAACAATATGAGGCAAATAGAAGAAAGTCTCAGTTGCAGTGACAAGAAAAACTAAGTAAACCCTTTGAAATTACCAGCATTTATGTATATGCTTGTCTAAAAAAATCCACTGATCTTCGTCTCAGTGACCAAAATAAATAACTCACAATCTCTTTTAACTAATAACACACAAATTATTGAATTGTTTTTGTCCACATTGAGTGCATCACTCAAATATTCAAAATGTAGGTTGGAAAAAGTATGTGAACCCTGATTGTAATGACTTCAGCAAACGCTAATAGGAGTCAGTAGTTAACAAACCTAAAGTCCCATCAATGAAACAAGGTTGGAGGTGTGGTTTAAAAACACTTTGACCTATAAGAACCAAACAAACACTTTGAGCTTGCTATTCACAAGAAGTATCTGGTGATTTCGGAAGACCAACAATCAATAGGTGATTTGCATAAGTGAGAAAAGGTTTACAAAGTCAAAGACTTCATATCCATCAGTCCATGGAAGGAGGCTTCATGATATGGAGCTGCTTTGCTGCCTCTGGGCCTGGACAGTTCACCGTTATCGAGGAGAAAATTAATTCCCAAGTTTATTAATGCATCCTCGAGGATAAAGAGTGACTGTGTGCCAACTCAAGCTCAGTAGAAATTAGGTGATTCAGCAGGACAATGACCCTAAACGTTGAAGTAAAGCCACTACAGACTTGCTTGAAAATTCAAATCTGCCTTTTTGAGTGGCCCAGTCAGAACCCAGACCTTTACCCAATAAAGATAATGTGGAATGACCTCAGGAGAGCTGTTCACACTAGACACCCTAAGAATATTCCGGAAACTGAAGCAGTACCGTAAGGAAGAATGGTCAAAAGTCCCTCCTAAACGTTATGCAGGTCTGATCAGCAGCTACCACAAGCAAATGCTTGTGGTAGCTGCGGTGGTAGCTGCGGATCTGTGATCCGGATCGGATTGTGCTGCCAACTGAGGTTCGACCAGCTATTAAAGCGAAGGGTTCATTCACACCAGCACTGTGAATGTTTGATGGTAGTGTTTAACAAAGACATGAACAATTATAATTGTTTGTTTGTTATTAGCTTAAGCACAATTTGTCTGTCTATTATTATTACTTAAATGAACTCCATTTGACATTTTATGAGCAATTAAAGCAGACATCCTGGTCATTCCATTGGGTTCACACACTTTTGTTTGACCACTGTATCTGCTGCTTTTCATTTGCACACATCTACCATCTAAATCTCTTCAATCTCTACTGCTGCTTGTGATTCAGGGAAGACACAAGGAGGGCTCCAGGATAGAACTGCTGTCATATATGTCTACTGTGTGACATAGCCACAGATTACAAAATGAATAGATGAATTCAAATACAGCTACCACAGCATGATATGAGATTATCAGGTACATCAGGGTTGTCCGGCCTGTGTGACAAAAGCAACGCAAACCAAAACCCTCCTGATACTGGGATCATCAGGCGGGCACCAAAGTAGTGTGTGTGTGTTTGACTGGTAGGATTTGTGTTTGAATATATTTTTCATTTATAATATTGACTTCAATTTGTTAGGTGTTATTCATGAAATTTGCATACCAATTGCAACACCAATGAGGCTGTAACTTATAGATTATAGAAGTCACCAGTTATTCCTGTCTGTGAGATACCAGTGCATTTTTCTATTTTTCATTGCAATTTGTTGTCATTTTTCATTGGCCTTGTATGATGTTTGCTTTGGTAGAAGCCTGAAAGTGTTTTTAAAAGAAGCGTGCGTCTCTGTGTGTTTGCTGTCCATGCAGTGAGATTGGTACAGCCCTGCAGGACTCCTACTTTGGTCCAGGATCCGTCTTCCATTATGAGCGTCTGGGTTGCCGTGGTAATGAGAATTCCCTACTGGAGTGCCGCAGCAGGAAGTTTGTCACCAGTGACTGCACACATGGCCGTGAGGCAGGGGTGGTGTGTGCTAAACCTGAGGGTGAGACTATGTGCTGTCCCATACTCATTAGAGTTAGCACATGAACATTCCAGCAGTACATCTCCACAGTTCACTGCTGAGAACTTACTTTTGTCATCATCGTACATCATGCACACACAACTAAACAGACATGAGGACAGACAACCAGGATTATTCTTATAATAAATTCCAACCAGATCAGTATTTGCTGTGACCACCTTTTGCCTTTTTACAACACCAGTTCTCCTTGCTGCACCTGTTGGCATGTAGGTTGTTCCCTGATGGACTGTGTGATTGACAAGAAGCAAAACATCTCAAGTGCTTCAAACCATTCCACAGTGCTGTAGCAGACTAAAATACAAAGACAAACACATGCCAGGGACTCAGGCACTGAAATCCTTCCAGAAACAACACCATATATAAATGTGTTTCGTTTAGCTCAGTTAATATTATACCTTTTGTTTCTCAGGAACTGGCTTCCCTTTGAGGCTGGTTGGAGACCTGGAGGACTTTGAGGGCCGTGTCGAGGTGTACCATGATGGCATTTGGGGAACTATTTGCGATCACCAATGGGATGACACTGATGCTGAGGTGGTGTGCAGGCAGTTGAACCTGGGGTAAGAAATAACTGCTGTTCAACTGCAACACAAAAAATATTAGATCAAACTCCTGTGGCATGCACCCTACTGGCATCTCCTTTAATCTAAATCGTTGCCAGTGTTCATCTAAATAAGAGCCTGACATATTACAGACATATTGGTATATCCATTTGGCGATAGGAAAACATATATTCTACATAATAAACAACACACGATAAAAAATTACGTTCAAAAAAGGGCATTTCAACACAAGGCTTTGTATTAAAATATGACCATACAAATCACATTTCAAAGAGTAGTCTATTTGTCTGACATCCAGCTCCTGAAGAAAGCACTGGTTTTTTTTTTTTACCTGGCAGGGGTTCTTGTTGGCCCACCAAGTTACAACAGTAATATTCTACATATAGACTGTTGAGCTCCATTATAAGCAAAGCATTATTCCAATCAAAATTTCACTTAGGTAAAACAGAATAACTATATGAGCAATTACTGAGGAATTATCATATTACTCAGAGAGAGAATCTCTGCCACTAAAATGGATTGTGCATAATTCTTAAACCAGATTCTGATATTCAGTCTTTTTATAGCACACAGTATGTTTAAAAATGAGTGTACAGATATTCAGTGGAGGTCATGTGGATTTGAAGGTGGTTTTACATCATTACTTAGTTTGACATTGTCTGGCATTAAAAAAAAGAATGTGATTGACATGAACCATAACCTCAAACAATTGTGAGGTGTATTGCCAGAAAATTATTAAATCCTAAATCCTGTTTTCTATTTCAAACAGCCAAATCTAAGAGGCTGAAATATGGTGCGGTGTTTTTTAACTACCAAACCAAGCAGTAACACTGCTGCTGTTTTGAAGTCATTCATTATGTCATTCAAACCACTATATTTCATACCTATCATGCTATTTTTCCAAATGTTCTTTGATCGATTTTTTCAATATACACACTATACATACTATAGGTCCACCAGGATATTATAATATTGTAAACTATAATGTGTGTTATATATGTTGGCACAAATAGCATTAATTCTCATGTTTTGATAAAGAAAACTAAGATTATTCTCTTGGGTGGTGTTTGTTTGTCCTGACATCCAGGGGTGTGGCCAAAGCACGGACATGGCCCCACTTTGACCAGAGGTTTGAGCCCATCTTGCTTAATGAGGTCCAGTGTACAGGTAATGAGCTTTCTCTGGAGGAGTGTCCTTACAACTGGGAGCAACAAAACTGTGACCACATGGAAGTTGCAGGGGTGACCTGCAACCCATACACAGGTCAGAGCCAGCAAAGAAAAAATACACAAACTCAAACATTCATATTAGACAACACTGTAGTCATTACTGTGGGAATTAACTGACCTATACTTAAACCAACATGACGAAGAGTACGAGAAGAAAAGCATAAAAATAGCAACATTTCTACTTTAGTTATTTTTGCAGAAATCCTTTAAGAACCGGAATCACTGTGATATCTAGGCATGCTAAATCAAAGGCAGTTTGACTTGCTGTGCATTCATTACATCAGTATCTATCTAGCATTGTGCAGCCACTGGCATGTGTGTAGATCTAGTTGTGTTTTTCTGGACACGACTTCAACACTATGACTACTCTTTTAAATAATCTGTCTTGAATTGTATACTTCTGTCCTCAAAAATTACCTGAGGAGTCAACCAGTCTGTGTTGGGCCATGCATGCACTTTTTGCTGTTTGTTGATTACCAAACCTACACATGTTATGTCCAGGAGTCCTCACTCCTTCAGCAAATGTGGGTGTTAACCTGTGTGGTTGCAGAGGGTGCAGTCCGACTGGTGGGAGGAGACAAACACTGGAAGGGTCGTGTGGAGATTTACCACCAGGGAGAATGGGGCTCTGTATGTGATGACAACTGGAGCGAGCTCAACGCCCAGGTAGTGTGTAGACAGCTGGGCTTCAGGTCAGTGCATCAATATGTCTGAGTCACAACATGTTTTTGCCTTAATTTAAAAAGACTGAAAAAGATTGAACATTGACAACTGCTACACTTCATCATTGCTACTCACCATGATGAGGAACATAGATTAGATTGTGACCCATAAGCTTAGCTAAACAAAACAGACTTTAAAAGTCACACAACCACATACTTTATTCACCAATCTTGTAAGACAGTAATGCTGCAGGGTTTCCACCAAAGCTCATAAACTGGTTGTCAGTGGTTCTGCACAATATGAATATTAATATGTTCATGTTCATAGGATAGAAATTTATTGAAACTGCATCTGCAAAATACAGTAAACAATTTCTATTGTTACGCATCAGTAATTTCTGCAACCTACATTGAAAATGTTTTGTTACATTATTCTTTACAACCTTAAAGCAACTTTCCATATAAAGACACTGAACTGTGGTCATGTCTGCAGGGGCCTAGGGGAAGTGGCCCCTGATGAGGTGTATGAAGAAGGTCGCGGGCTGATCCTGCTGGACGACGTGCGGTGTCAGGGATCAGAGGCCACTTTACTGGCATGTACCCACTCTGAGTGGGGCCAGCATGACTGCTCCCACAGTGAAGATGTAGGAGTCAGCTGTGAAAGAGGGGGTGATGCCAATGAGATACCTGGCCCATTGCCTCCTGGTGGTAAGTGCACACATAGCTACTCCGCATATGATATTGGTGTATTCCCTGATGACGGCCAATTCACATTAGGACAAGACCTGCAAGCATCTGAAAATCAAATGGCACTATTGTTATATTTTTCCTGTAATGTTTGATTTCAGGTCCACTGGTGCGTTTGGTTGATGGAGAGAGCAGGAAGGAGGGTAGAGTGGAGGTCTTCATTAATAACCAGTGGGGAAGCGTGTGTGATGATGGCTGGAATGATGTCAGTGCAGCTGTTGTTTGCAGACAGCTGGGATTCACGTGAGTATGAGAACACTATTTATACTATTTTAGTCTCATCAATAACACCCACTACAAAAACATCAAAATGTCCAGAAATCCCCCGGCTCCTGTCAGACATATTACTGCTCGTGTCTGGACCAGCTGAAGACAGGAATACAGACAATTAGAGTAATCTAACTGGAATGTAATTGAAGCATGGATTAAAGTTTTCATATTGTGTGCAAATTAAAATTATATTTTTTGGGAGAGAAGGGAGCCAGATTTGATCACAGGTGAGACAACAGTTAAAAGTTTGTTGTCAGAGATACCACTAAGATTTCTGCAGAAATAGGAAAGAGAACCCAAGTGTTGAGAAATGCAATCAGTCTAAGTGTCTGATTCTGAGTTTAAGTTGTCCATGGTCACTGTAATCCTTTAATATACTATTAACTCAGTGATGTGTCTGTTAGGACAGATGACCATGGACTTTTCCATTATTTTAATTGGGATGAATTTGGAATGGTTTCTAACAAAAGTAGAAAAACATACAGAATACTATTGAAAATATACAATCCTTCCTTCATGAAGAGACCTAACAAATAAAGACAGCCTAACTTAAATGTTGTCAAATCTACAACTAAAGAAAAAAATATTACTTAGACGTCAATACAATTATCAAAAATACAAATCAAACAAGAGAAATTCACATTGGTCATGTGCACAGTCCAAACTTGAAATGATGAGGCCTCCACCATGCAGCCAGCCAGGTATCAGTTCAGTACAACCAGCTATTTATCAGCTTGCCAGCCAGATCAATTCAATTCATTTTATTTGTATTTCACCAAATGTAACGTTCATTTTCTTTACATAGTAAGGTAACCTTACAATATTATAGAGAAACCCTCTTAATTGGAAGCAATATCTAGATCCAGACTCAATGTTGGCAGCCATCTGCCTCGACCGGATCAACAGATGAACACACTGTAGTTCACAGTGGGGAAGCATTCTTTATTAAAGGTAAATTAAATTGTGAATTAAACATGGTGGAGGTTTGTGCAGTCACAGTAGAACATTTTTTAAAATGTATTAATCGAACAAAAAGAAACAAATAATAATGATACTGTTTGTGTGTTGTCAGGGGCAAAGCTAAGGCACGATCCATGGCGTACTTTGGTGAGGGTAAAGGGCCTATCCATCTGGATAATGTTCGATGTTCTGGCACTGAGGCTTCCTTAGAGCAGTGTACAGCTGTGGGTCAAGATAGCCATGACTGTCGCCACAGTGAAGATGCAGGCGTCATTTGTGACTACACCCTGGATCCTGTGGGTGATGGTGCTGTGGCAATACAGACCTGTGGCCTGAGACTCAATAATCAGCGTCGTCGACGCAGAATCATAGGAGGAGATAAGGCACTGAGGTTAGTTAGCATACACTTACAACACTCATCAGTAATTAGTAACTCTTAGAAACATGAAAAAGACAACAACTAATAGTTTGATTTATGACTGGTTTAGGGTTGGGGTACACAAAGTCGTGACAGGATCAGAGTTTTGGTCAGTCCTCAGCTTCTGATGTACCCTCTTAGGGTTTTGGTCAAAGTCAGGTTTAAGTTAGGGTTGGGATGGTGTAAGGCACTTGATGATGATGATGATGATGATGATGGTAGTAGAGGTTAAGGTAATTATGAGTGTCAAGTACAAGTGTGTGGGGCGTGTATTTGTATTGTCTGCCTGACGAGGAATTGTGCAGCTTTTCAGGTCAGCATCATCCCTATAACAGAACTGTTTTGTGTGTATGTGATTTAAGGGGTGAATGGCCATGGCAGGCGTCTCTGTGGCTCCGGTCTCAGTCTAAAGGTAATCACCCCCTGTGTGGAGCATCACTCATCAATGCCTGCTGGGTGGTGACTGCTGCCCACTGCTTCAAGAGGTAAGAGACAGCTCCCTCTACTGAAACATTACACAACTGTAAACACTCCTTTTCCAACAATACATAAAAAATGTAATCTGTAAAGTTTTGAATTTAGAATTTCAACATAACATTTATTAGAAGTAATCCATAAAGCTGGTGTTTTCCAGTGTATATATATAATATATATATATATATATATATAATATATATATATATATATATATATATATATATAATGTAAATTGCACTCTCTCTTCACCTGACCAGTAGTCACAGTCAAGATGGGGAGGGAGTTTGAGTCGGTAGTAAAACAGTTTGTGGTTCATGCCTATAATCTAGTATTGTACATTAAATGATGGATATTCATTAAGACAATAATTTAACCTTTTTCTTTGCTCCTTCAGATTTGGAATAGATCCAACCCGCTACGTGTTACGCCTGGGTGACTACCACACTGAGGAACAGGATGACTTTGAACGTACCTTGTCCCCTGAACGCATTGTCATCCACAGAAAGTACCACAGTCAGGACTGGGAGTATGACATTGCCCTGCTGAGGCTCAAAGGCACAGAGGGCAACTGTGTGGCATTCAACCCTCACACTAGTGCAGTGTGTCTGCCAGAGCCAGGTAACAAGTGGGAGAAGAGGCCTGCTGCCTGTGTGATCACGGGGTGGGGCCTAACAGGTAACTGCATCCATTGAGTGATTTTCCATCTGTTTGTCTTACGAGAGGATTTCATCACAGAGTAACCAAAAATATGTGAAGTAATACTTATTTATCTTACTCACGATACAAACAAGCCCAGGGTCAGATGAACAGATTAATGAACACTTAATTATATCCATCCAGTACACACTGAGATGTTTATTGATATACTGATTTGCAACAGCAAATAGATTTTAAACAATTTGAAAAAAATGGTCATGATCAGGAAAGATTGCTGGTCATAATTAAACATAAAAAGAAATGTTAAACTTTCAATAACTAAATCAAAAAATTGCCAATATATAAACATGCAGGTTATAAGATCAGTTATCTTGTGTTAGACTATTTTTAAAAGTCTGCATGTGGTCACTGCATTAACAAACAGTGTCTTGTTTTTTAATTTTTTTATTGCTATGTATTAAATAAAAGGGTGTACATATAAATAACAGCCTTGACAGTTAACTTCTTCTGTCTGCTTCCTACTGTCAGACTCAGAGTACTCCCGGACCCTGCTCCAGGCCTGGGTACCCCTGCTTCCAGCTTGGAAGTGTAAGAAGCGATATGGTGATCGCTTTACTAGCCGAATGCTGTGTGCCGGGAGCCTGTCAGAGCGCCATCGTGTGGACAGTTGCCAGGGTGACAGTGGGGGTCCTCTGGTTTGCCAGGGGCAGGGAGGCCGTTGGGTGCTAACAGGTGTCATCTCCTGGGGTCAAGGCTGTGGTAATCCCTCCTTCCCTGGGGTGTACACTCGTGTTAGTAGGTTCCTGAGATGGATTGATAAAGTCATCAACAAACCCTTCAAGAATTAATGATGGAGAATTACACTTGGTTATCCAGTGTAATCGAGTGGCTTCAGGGCTTGTAGCAGATGGTCTGTATTGGTAAGGATGTAGCCTGCTGATAATTGCCCCTGTGTTGTGCCTCCTGAACTTCTATGCTAAGAAACATTACTTCAAAAAGCATGTAATTAACAATGTATAGTACTCACAGTGTGACTTGGTGCCATATTAATAGACAGTAAACCAGTGATCTGCATACAGCAAGTGGTAAAAGGTTGTTATAGATTTGACAATTTGCAGAAACTGCTATATGTTTCTTGCTCCTCTTCATTGTTAATTCCTCACTTAACAGTGCTAGTCATACTGCTTCGCTTTGCTCTCAACAGCAGTTCCTATTGTTAAGGCAAGTGGAAATGTGTATGTTCTAACCCTAAGACATATTATCATACAGATATGTGGCAATTCAATTCCAATCTGGTAACTAAGAGCCAACTGGACCCATGAATACCTTTACTGGGTATATATGACTCTGATTAATAGTGCTCCACTAAGCCTGCCATGTGGAATTGTTTAATAACCTTGCACTATGAAGCATTGGGTTACTTGTGAATGAAAATTGAATGGAGGGCCAGAGCCAGTGAAAGAAAGACAGAAATGGAGAAAAAACAAATGCCTTTGAAAAGTATCTAGAATAGTATTGGAATGAATTTGTTCAAACAGATTATATTTATTTAATATTCTTAACATTCCATGTGTATGTACCTGAACCTACACATTTCAAATCATTATTTATCTTTTCACTGTTATTCTAACATTAATTACAGTCTATAGAATAAGTTTGGTGTCAACCACTAAACAGTAAAAAGTGTTTAGTATAGTATAGTAGTCCTTGGGCCCTGGATCTCACAAACCCACAAAAGCCTGGACTGTTAATTTGTTTGTGGTAATTTGTTTGGGGTCAACTGTTACTGTGTTTGGGGATATGTGAATATGTATATTATTGAGCGATATGGTAAGGGCCTAAAGCTGGGTCCTGCTTCCTCACCTGATCTGAGGGATGTCTAGAGAAAGACCCTGTGGAAAACCTATAACATTCAGCTCATATTGTGCCTACTTTCAATAATGTTGAATTAAATTGTCTTTATTTTGAAATACTGTTTGCAATGCACAGGAACAACTTTAATATACTTCAGTTATGTGTTGTGTTCTGCATTCGCAAATGCAATTTTCATTTTTCTTATCATATTAATTTATTTGGAAAAACCATCAATGTTGACATTCAAATATGAGACTATAGAGAAATTTAAACATTGCTGTAATTGATTATGCTGCTGGGGTATTTATTAATAATGAAAATATGATGTGTTGTAGCCACAGGACTCTTAAAAGCTGCTTAGTCTCTTTTCTAACTTGAGCCTTTGTTCTTTTTTCAGAAACCATCCATACAATGTATCAAATTCTCTACAATCCCTTACAGATATATCTAAACTGTACAAATCATGCCACACATTTCTCACAAAAAGTCACAAAGGCCAGCCCTTGGACTACCTTTTGTGCTTTGTGTCCTGTTTATTTAAAAAAATATTTTGGAGTAAATCTATCATAACTTATGGTTTACACTTAAAAAAGAATCTATTAAATATTCATTACTTTTTCATTTATACTGAGTGATAATGTTAGATTTCAGATTTAAATCTGAATGTCAAGTGAAAGAACAAGCAACTCGTCAAATACAGATAAATATTAAGCATTGATGCTCAACTATTTTGCAGAGGGGCAGAAGTAAAGTATGAGCAGAAAATGAAAATACTCCACTCCACAAAATGAGTCTATTTCTGTGTCCAGGAGTATATTCCCTTTCAACCTGTGGATAAGCCTTACGCTCAGCAGCAGAGCCTCCAGAGGTTTTGGAGAAGGCCTTATGTTTGCTGTTCTGATACAAGTTGACAGAAGATTGTGTGCAGGGCCAAACAAATCAATGGGCTTGGCAATGGATAGAAGGACTCGAAGTGGAAAACAAAGAATAACCTATCAGCTCACTTTTTATATGTAAAGTGAGCCATTTACTATTATATTTTGTTAAGGTTAAGATCACCAATATGTCCAATTATATAAAACTGATGAACGGCAACATTTAATAATGTGTATTTAATCACATTATATTTAATCTGATTGATTATTATTACACAAGCAACAGTTTATCAAATTAAAGTCGAATCTTCCATTCATGAAAACAACACTATTAAAGGATACAAATTTAAAAGTTGTTTTCGTATGATTTAAGAACACAAAATGTATGTAATGTTTCCAACACTATAATGATAGAACCATAAACAAGAACCCAGTGTGATCATTTTTTATCTTTGCCCTTGGACCAAAATAAAATGGCGAAAAAAATAAAATGGCTCGCAATTTTAACAAAGGCATATCCTTCCCTTGTAAAAATTACAAGCACCATAAGAATATGATATTATTGCAGATGAACTGGCTATTATTTAAGAAGTTTGTGCTCTGTAGATATTGGCCACAGTCAAAGTGGCCGTCATGATAACAGCTGGTTGAATTCTCAGAATGCTTATTAAAGGAGTTTCAATGCATCTTATCTCCTTTAGCATAGGATATACTGGGCCATACTTTACAAAATAGAAAGGAGATAATGCTGTCCTATTATTCCTTGTAGCACAACATTTAACATGAAACATCAGAAGTTACCCAGACCCGCATAAATGTAGACCCAAACAGAACACCTATTTTATGCCTGGGACACAATCCAGAGCTCCAAAAAATAATTGACTGATTTGCTGAGGCAGAAATCCACAAATATAGATATTTTCTCCTTCAAAACTGTACAGTTAGGAGTAATGTTGACAAACAAGCATATTCAGCATATTCAATATATTCAATATCATCAAACCTCCCCCATCTACAATCCTGTTTGTTTTGGTTTTATCAAAGTATCCATTTTGTGTTTGATTGAAGTGGTGACTGCCCCCGGGCCCACTGCAGAGGTGAGATGTCTTTATAAGGGTTCAGTTCTGTGTTCATGCTGCCACTGGCTGCCACTCGTTCTGTTACTCAAAGTGGCCAGCCCCTTAATTTACGCATTTACTATTAGATGGGTGAGCTATTTAAATATTGACCCTGCACTCTTGTCATTGATGGGGGAATTAGCTATAGAGACAGTTTGTAGATGCCATTCGAGGAACTGTGGTTTTTGGCACTTGGGCATTTTTCAGAGCTTGTCCTTGGTCATAACAGCAGTCCTACTCTGCTAAAAACCAACAACCAGTGTCAGAAAACAGGACAGGACATAACACTAACAACCTGACATCAAGCCATTAACATGAAATTGTCAAAACAAGAGAGACTTTTGATGAAAGGTTGTGGCTCATTAATTGAGTTGGGTAACAGTATTAAATAAAACCATGCCCACTGTCAGGTTTGAAGAATGACTGCACTCTACAGTATGTTGAATATGATGTCTTTTGTTTGTGTAAACCTCCCCGTACTGGTTCCAGTCGAGATGTGAGGCGTCTGATGAGCTGCCCGTGTGGAGCTGGGAGCCGGAAGCTGTGATCAGCTGATGGAGGAGGAGCTGCAGGAGAGGTGAGCCATCTTCCCCCGGCAGATTGATTCACTTCGGGAGAGCCTGGTCAAGAAGAATAAGGGATTAATCTGAGGAGCCGGGTGTCATTTGGAGGCAGCGACGAGTGGAAGGAGACAGGGCAACTGGTGAAAGTCTGAAAGGAAGATGTCCGAAGGACTCATCAGAATGTTTCCACCACAGCTGACGAAGGAATATACCAGCTTTTAACGTCAGACACAGACTCCAATACAAAGAACGGACAACATTGAGCTGGGAGCGGGGATTAATATCGGAATCTGACCCGAATATAGCCTAAAAATAAATTCCAGAAGGTAGGTTATATAGATAAGCACGGAGTCCTTGCAGCATGAGAGCTGTTGAGCACCATCATTAAATGTAAACAAACAGCTATACAAGCTAGCTGAAGTTAGCCGATTGAGGGGTTAGCTTTCTACTGCTAGTGAATATAGCTAGCGTCAGGTTGTAGGACAAAAGTAAATTTAAGACAGTCCGAACCGAATCATCCTGGTTTAGGGTAGAAACCCATATTAAATCTCAATGGAGTGTTTTTAGAGAATGACAGCATTTTCTATAATCTCAGTATGTTGTTATTAGCACAATTAGCATGTAGGCTAACGTCGGCTAAATGGTATTTGCGCTAGCAGTGCAGCATAATATCATTATAAATAGCACAGCAAATGTACAAACAAAGAAGACATTCTACATTTTCGGCGCTACGTGGGCTTTTCACCTCGTAAATTACATTGAACTGTGGCAGAGATAAAACACTTGTAGAACTGGTGTAATGCTACAATAGATCATCTGTAGCCCCAGCGTCGTCCAGCTGATTGGCTGAAAACAGGAGGACGTCGGGATGAAAGCAAACAACTTCATGACTTCTTAAAGATCTGATCTTCTGAAAGCTCTGTGCTGTATTCGTGTTCGTAGCTTCACGTTGAGAGGAACATTTCCTTTTTATTCGGCCGTCTTAGCTCGCCTGTCCTCTCAGCATTAGCAGTCAAACTGAGAGGAGGGTCTGCAAAGAGAGTCCCAACTCAGCCCGGCAGCATGCAGGAGGTCGTTAAATCGATCTATTAGTTTGATTTGAATATAGAACAACATCTAAAACTTAAGAAAAGTGGCGTTTGAACAGTCTGTAATTACAGCTTAGGTGTTCGCCACTTCCTCCCGACTATTTAAAGAAGTCCGGCGCCTTGTCAGAGTTTGGATCATATAGCCTGTGGGCCCAGAGGGAAGCCTCCTCTCAGCTGTGTTTTGGTAGCCTCTGTCCTCCCCTCCCCCAGTCTTGAGACTCTGGATTCTCTCCGACTGTTGGAGGGTTTACGCTGGATTTTTAGACTGAAGAAAAGCAGTGGTCTCGAGTCGCAGTCCTCTGGACGCCGGGGCAGTTAAACATTGGATGTAATGGAACTGATGTTCGCCGAGTGGGAGGACGGGGAGAGGTTCTCCTTCGAAGACTCGGACCGGTTCGAAGAAGACTCTCTGTGCTCCTTCATCTCAGAGGCCGAGAGCCTGTGTCAGAACTGGAGAGGATGGAGGAAGCAGTCTGCTGGACCCAACTCCCCTACTGTCAAAATTAAAGGTTGGAGAAGGACACAAGTACTCACACATACACCTCCATTCATTCGGAATACCTGGAAATACTCCATTAATGTTTGACAATTGTGTGAAAGGCTTTGCTAAAATCAATTGCAAAAGAGTTTAAAAGACATTATCGGTATTAACTGGGACTTGGAAACCTATCATATGTTTTATATTATTGTGAAACCTACTGTTTGTTATTGATCAATTGGAGTGATACAGCAGAGAAACTAATTTTTGCTTAGCTTTGATCAATAATAATGACTAATAATTAATTATTAGTAGCGGTTTTGCTAGTTTGTTCATGTTAACTCTGTGGCTGTAGCTGCTATTATAGCATTACATTACATTACATTTCATTTAGCTGACGCTTTTATCCAAAGTGACTTCCAATAGGTGCATTCAACCATGAGTGTACAAACCAAAAACAGCAAGAATCATGTAAGTACATTAGCTTAAAAAAAGCCAAACTACGAAGTGCTACATGTAAGTGCCATATAAGTGCAGCTTGACTTAGACCATCTTCTTAGCCAAGGTTTAGTCGGAAGCAATGTGTTTTTAGCGTCCGGCTAAAAATATTGCAGCTCACTTTAAAAAGTCCAGCACTCCAACTGCTCCATGTAGCTTGGTTGTAGCGATGGTAAAGCATTTACCCCAACAAAGCAGCATCCTAATGCATGATTCAGCTGCAGATTCAATACATATGACACATCAAGTTGGTGTAATCAAGTCTAGACACAATAATTTGTCTTGATTGGGAACATCTCACAGAAGTGAGGTAGACCAGAGGTCAGTACAGTACTTCTTTAATCCTGTGGGTTAAAAGGTAGCAGTTGTAAGTAAAGGCGTGAATTACTTTGTAATGTAACTGTTGTAGCTATATTTCTCAATTAGTTGATTAGGGAACAGAATAGGTGAGAGGAAATCTGCCAGCCAAGGTATATGAGAACCGTCAGAGTACTGGAACCTGTCTTTTGTGCAGGGTGGTGCAGTTTAAGCTGTTTGTCACTAAATAAATGATACATTTCACTGCTTGTTCACAGCTATACTGCTAACATCTTAGAATCAGCTTCAGTCACTGGCTTCATGTGACACTATCTCTCTCTCTGGCTAAGCAAGTAGATAATAAAATAGTCCAAATTGTCCAATATACATATATTTAACACTTAAACTGTAAAAATAGTTAATATCTGTTTTAACATGTCTTTTTTTCATTGATGGACTGACATTGGAAATTAGTAGTTAAAATATGCTAGCCACAAGGACTGGGCAATGAGGTGTCCATTTATTGCAACATAAATTATTTTTGAATGGAGAGAGTACCAGTCTTTTACAAAGTATTGCATTCCAGGCAATTTGTATCTTTATGAGGCAATGTGATCGTTTTGGAGTGTGTCCTAAGTGAGTCTCTCAGATTTTATCATGGTTTGCCCCGTTTATTCTGAAGGAGTCTCTGAAGGCTGGTGTAACACGTTTTGCTATCACAGAAGAAATAAATTCATGCTATTTTTTAGAGTCCCCTGATGCTTTACTAGAGCAATGAACCATAGGGATCTGTCTAACAGGAAAGAAGAAGAAATAATAATGATAATAATGAAAATGATTGTGTTCGATGAATAAGACCTATAGGAATTGACTCTCCACAGTATCTCAGTCTGCTAACTGTGGGGGTGACTTTGCGTTGACAGTGCGTTGTCTACAAAAGCACAACCAAACAAGCATTTTGGAAAGCAGAAGAACACTGTTACATTGTCAGATTTGTATTGGAGGATGCAGTTCAAATCCAGCACTATAAATCTGGGTTCCAAAAATGTGAAGGATTACGCCAGGGCTTAGTTCACCAGTGAATATATTTGTTTTGTTTTTCTATTTGATAAAAGTTGTGTGTGGAACAAAAATGAGATGCAGTGCACACTCTGGGTGTTAAAGTTAGCATTTACAAACTGTTTCTTCTAATCAATGTTGAAAATACTGTTATTTTTCTGATGTTCTCAGTTACACATGGCATCCATTGCACTTCTGTCCGTCCTGTTTTTCCTGACTCTTGTTGAGGGTTAAGGGCAGAGGATGTTGCACCTTGTTAAGCCCCATGAGACAAATTGTGATTTGTGAATATGGGCTTTACAAATATAGCCCATAAACTGCAGTGTGCCCATAAACTGAAGGCACACTGCCCCACACTCACTGACTGCTACAGAGCACCGGTCTTCTGTTTTTTTCAATTTCTATTAATATTGAAAGTATCTTGTGTCTGAATGGCACCACTCGGCGCTGCACTTCATCTGGCAATTTACAATAAACATGCCAAGTTTGAAGCAGATTAGACGAACGGTTTGTGATATGAGTTGCAAAGGCAGAAAGACAGACAGCCATTTGTGGAATCAGTAGGTAGATGGTTATATGGTTTTGAAGATCAGTACAAACATGTTTTTTCGTGTCAGCTGAGTGGTCGAACTTAACTTGCATGCCAGTAAGACAGAGCAGAGGACCATGTAATAACGTTGGCAGAATTTCCCCTAAGCAGCGCACCACAGGTGTACTTCAGTGTTCTAATGGAGCACACCCTGTGGAGAGACACGGATGGGGGAGGAAATGAGGAAGGCCGTGATAGAGCTAGTGATCCAGTGAAAAGAGTGAGGGGTCCTTAGCTCTTCACTGGGGCAGCTACAAAGGATCAGCTTTTTTAATGATGTCCCTCTGTGCTGAGAGCTGATTTGTTGACGGCTAACTGCCATTCATCTGCAACAGCCAATCATAGACTGGTCACATGAACTCTGTTACTACCCAACCACTTCTCTTCAGGGTTTAGCTATGCACTGTTAGACAGTTATAAATATTTTTTAATAGTGTATCAATTGATCAAATTTGATTGTATAGGCCATATTCACAAATTACATTTTGTCTACAGGGCTTAAGTTAGAACAATACCTAGTGTTTAGCTGTTCAGTGAATGGCTGATGTGTGTGCACTGTTCAGGTATTAACATCCTTTCGAGAGATCCAATCACGAGTGAGCTGCTCTAAGTAAGTGTGTTCACATCTGGCCTTAGAATGTGTCCTCAATGAATCTTCATTTGTTATTTTGGATCTCACTTCTTTGTTCAATATGCTAATGAACATTAACATAATTTCTGTAGTAGTATTATGAAAAATGTTTTTAGCCAGTTTGATGATACAGATGTGCCTGTTGTCTGTGTGTGTGTGTCTGTCTGGCCAGGGGGGGTCTGAGTGAATCAATCATTAGCTTTCCAATATAATATGATTTAACTCATTTAAAAGATAAAAATAGAAAATCAGCATGTGTCGGACATAGTTGATATTATGGCAGTGGCCACAGATAATTCAATGTATGGACACAGAATTTTAAAAATACCTTTTGATTCATTATGAAACATGTCAGAGGATGTCAGCTGAGTAGGCGTCGGTGATCCTTCATCCCAGTAGTAGCCTAGTGAAAGCAGAAGTAGTAACAGTTAGTGGTAGTTGCAGGCTTGAAAATATGTTGCTTAGTATTTAAAAAAAGGTATATTTTACATTAAGGTTGATTTTATTGGTAACATGTATTTCTTGAATTACTTGCATAGTAACTACTTCGGCAATAGAGGGATGTAGCACCGATTTTTTTGAGGCTCTAACGTTTCCAACACAAGTAAAGATACTGTAATGCTTTGAGGTAAAACACCAATAACAGAACTGCGTAAAAGACCCTACTGTAACATGTAGAACTGGAACCAATTATGTCATGATCAGTTCATCTGTAGAAGGCAAATTATTTTGTCAATTCATGGTTTAATTCATAAATCAACAGAAAATCACCTTCAATTTAGAATTATGAGCAAACTCCATCCACTGAGCAAGTTAAGATTTATTTTGTATAATCTATTGCAGAAAGGCAGCTAAATCTTGCTGAAGGAGCTGGAATCACAGAATGGGTTACATTTTGATTGGTAACTGATTACTCCATTAATTTCAATGGATCAAGTCAATCAACAAATCAGTACAGTTCTAGTAAAATGTATGTAATTTCAATATGTGTGTGCAAAAAGCAATTGAAAATAATTTATTTTATTGTGTAATGAGTTCATATTGTCAGCAGAAAATTAACTAAAACAACACGTGTATATAAGCAACGATTGTGGTGAGTGATAAATGTAGGATAGGTTAGTTTTGATTGCAACTCTTAAAAGTTGAATCCATCACAAGTTATTGGAAGAGTTCAGCATCTGAGTGCAGAAGTAGCTCACAGTAGTCTGCTCTGTCAAGACCACTGAGATGATGCCTAAAGGAAGGGAGCACATTTCTGCATGAACTCCTTTTGTATTCTGTAACATATGAATTTGCCTTTATGAGGTTACTTAAAGGAAGCACCTGCTTTTTGTTACATTACAGCTTAGCTCACTGGATGTACACGCATAACACGTGAGTGATGCCTTGATGGGTTTCCCATGACCTGTAACCATCAGCCCCTGAGCCTCTCTGCCAATGATGGCATTACATGAACACAGCTCTTTCCTCCATATATGGTAAACAGCAGCACAAGTAGTGGCTTGGAAATGGGGTCTGTAATCTGAGACCCTTCACTTTTTCTTCTCTCGGTGGCAGACCACTAAATCCTACAACTCACTCAGTCCTGTGATTGTGCTTATGCAGTTCTTTTAACACACACACACACACACACACACACACACACACACACACACACACACACACACACACACACACACACACACACACAGTATCAGCACTAGTGTTGTATAGTATATATAAAGAAATTTGTGAAGCTTTGGGACAAGATACCCAGACATCATTCTGTTATTATCAACAAAAATGGATCATGGTGAAATCACTCCTTGACACACAAATTGGCCCTATAAAATTCAATATTCTCCTGTAGTGGTGGTGGTAATGATGAGGATGCCTCATGTGATCAAAGCTAATAGATCCACAACGATTCACTCAGTTGTTAGGTAGAGGTGTGCATCTTCACTAGCCTCACGATTCGATTATGATTCAGCAGTCAACGATTCGATTCATAGCGATTCATCTCGATTCATTTCAATGTATCACTTTCACAATTTTCGGTATTACTGTACGTAGCTGCTTTGTTATCAATTATTAGAATCAGTCAGACAAGCATGAAGTCTGTTTTTATTTAGAAAGTGTTTAAAAAATATTATCGACTGTTACTGTCATTACAAGCGTGCCTTAATTTACAAAATAAGGTTTTCAATTCAACAATCAGACTACAACAGTAAGTCTATGAGAGTGGTCAGTGCTCTCCACACTGATTTGACATTTATTCAGTTTAGACTTGTGTGCTGCACCTCAAGCTTAAAAAGACAAACACTGATTATAGTCTTTACTGTATCAAGGTGACACCACCTGGCCCCCCTTGGCCCCCCCTTAGAAGCCCCACTGCACTGAGGCGCATTACTCCGCTGGTCAACAGGTGACTGCTCCTCTGATGTTTTCTAATCATCACACTTAGAACTGATCTTTATAAAATCCTGCTGAATTCATATTTATGTTCCTGGATAAACAGGGCGTCACTTCTTCTGCAACAATGAAGTTAATACACTGCGTTACGTCGTAATCTGCGGGAAGAACTTTTGTCTCTGTGTGTGTGTGTGTGTGTGTGTGTGTGTGTGTGTGTGTGTGTGTGTGTGTGTGTGTGTGTGTGTGTGTGTGTGTGTGTGTGTGTGTGTGTGTGTGTGTGTGTGTGTGTGTGTGTGTCTGTCCCTCTTCATACATGAACTAAAAATCACATGTTGGATCATTACTTCGGATCATTTCATCACTTTAACCCTGATGTCTTGACTGTGCACGTCACGTTACGTCTCGTGTGAAGCAGAGTTATGCGTGCACAGTGTTTTTAAACATGTGTCATGATCTCTACAGCGAATCAAACAAACACAAAGTAAACGTCAGTCCTGTACGTGTCCTAATGACTTGTGATCAGTGATGGTGTTTATTGTTAAAGTGTAAAGTGAGTGCAGGTCAGAGGAGGAGTGAAGAGGAAGCTCCGACAGAGACTCTGACAACCAGACCTTTAATGTGTAAAAACACGTTTTGTTTACCCATGTTCCAAAAGAGAAAAATACACACACACACACACACACACAAATACACACGCACAGAGGAAAAAGACTGTGAACCATAAAACTCCCCTACTGATGATTTCATGTCTCTGTGACATTTTCTACAGATATAGACATTCCAACTCTAGTGAAAGGTGTACTGTTGATAATTTACTGTGAACTGAGCATGGCTTTTGGAGCCACTAGACAAGTCCCACAATCTCAAGAGGAGCAGCCTGTCTCAGGCACGTGTACATTTTATATAACATTTCATTAAAAAATTGAGAACAAAAAAGATGATAAGAAATTAAGTTTGAATGGAAGTTTGACAGCCCTAGTCAGTGCATTATGATGTCCTTAATTTTTCATGATTACAGGTGGATGGGAGTACAGTACTGATCACACTCTTACCGTCCTTTCAGGTAGATAAGGTTATTCAACCTTCAGCTTTCTTTAATGTGGGATTGTGAAAGAACAGAAATGAACACCCTACCTTCAGTATTTCCTCTCCTGTCCAGCTGACTGAGCTAAGCTTCCTCTCTTCCTCAGATGGTCAGGTGATTCCACTGGTAGAGCTGTCAGCAAAGCAGGTAGCATTCCACATCCCGTTTGAGGTGGTGGAGAAGGTCTACCCCCCTGTCCCAGAACAGCTCCAGCTTCGCATTGCCTACTGGAGCTTCCCTGAAAATGAGGAAGACATCAGGTAAGATTACTGATAACCTGGATATTTCTTTCTAACCTCTGATTAGGGATATGATAGTGGTCCTACAACAATTAGGGCTGCACAATATATCGGAAATCTATCGTCATCGCGATATCAACGTGCGCGATAGACGTATCGCAAAAGATGGCAAAAACTGCGATAAATGATGATCCATGCGCCACACAATATATTTGGCTGATCAGATGGAGCCCTGCTGCCCTAGATGATAAATGAAAGACATTCAGATCGTTGACGGGGTTTTCTGTCAGTGAATCATTGTCGGGAGAAGAGAATAGAAAGAAAACAGAGAATTTGAAAACAGAGATTTGACGGAGCGACGCTGCTCTGTGTGTGTGGGTCTCTCTCTCTGTCTCTCTCTCTCTCTCTCTCTCTCAGCTGACATCTCTGACTCGCTACAGTTTAAATGTTGATTTGTTTGTTGCCACAATATCAACACTGATCATCACATAATGATCGATTCTTTTATTAATGAGGTAAATCTATTTTCAGAGCAGCGCATTCATCAGCCGCTCACTCGCTCTTTTCCTCTCTCTCTCTCTCGCTCGCTCGCTCTCACACACACACACACACACACACATGGTGTGATCGGACAGATGTGTAAACTCAGTCTGTTAAAACAACGCACTTTAAAAACGTCTGGATGCCTCCGTTTGGTTTGACGCATTCAGCGCAGCGCACAGCGTGAACGATAGAGACACAGAGGAGCAGTAAATTAGAGACAGAGCCGCTAAAAACTATAAAAAAAAAAAACTTTTCACGGCCCAAACATGTATGTAAAGACCCAAATTAACACTGTAGGTGGACTTAGTGGAGCTGTGCATGGCTCCCTGGTGTGTACTCGCGAGTTGGTAGCGATGCGGCCGGGCTGTGAGCCCTCTCCTAGCTGTGGAGCTGTCCGTGGTCTCTGCGTCCGTAGCCAGGGACTGTTTATTATTATTTATCGCATGTCATATCGTCATCACGATATGAAATAACGTTATCGCATATTTCCCAATATCGTGCAGCCCTAACAACATTACTGTTTTCACAATAGCTTTGACCTGTATGCTAGGTGTTTGTTATTACCTTACAGTGTAGTAATTCACAGCTACATTTCTGAAAGTTGCACCTAACATATTGAATGCTTAAAATATATAAATGATCCTAAGCTCTTTTTTCAGTGTCTGTCTTGTTAATTAGGCCACTCAGACGTTACATTGAACATACTGATATTAATGTTGATGACTAGCAGCACCTAACTAATCCATACATTATAAGAAGTGTTTCTCTTTATAGTCCCTGGAAAGTCCTTCTTAATCAGTTCTATTCATTTCTTCTGTTCTACACTGAATGTGTTTGTATCAGGATCAGG
Organism: Hippoglossus hippoglossus; assembly: GCF_009819705.1. Classification (NCBI taxonomy): domain Eukaryota; kingdom Metazoa; phylum Chordata; class Actinopteri; order Pleuronectiformes; family Pleuronectidae; genus Hippoglossus; species Hippoglossus hippoglossus. The sequence goes on along the minus strand of NC_047165.1, from coordinate 24,876,750 downwards.
GAGGCACATGTCTCATACCCAGCTCTTCTGAGTGACTATCAGTCAGATGATATGAATAAAAAAGCAAAAAGTCCTATTATTACATGCTGAAAATAAACAAGCTGAACCAATCCCACTGGAATCTGGAACTTGATGATAGGCACCCTTTTGTAAAAGAAATATTGACTGCACTAATGAACAATGAAAGTTTCCCCTCTGGTTGACCTGTCCCTGAGATACTTCATGCTCAATTGGTACTAAGGGGCCCAAAGTGTGCCAAGAAAATATCCCCCACACCATTACACCACCACCACCAGCCTGAACCGTTGATACAAGGCAGGATGGATCCATGTTTTCATGTTGTTTACGCCAAATTCTGACCCTAACATCTGAATGTCGCAGCTGAAATCGAGACTCATCAGACCAGGCAACGTTTTTCCAATCTTCTATTGTCCAATTTTGGTGAGCCTGTGTGAATTGTAGCCTCAGGTTCCTGTTCTTAGCTGACAGGAGTGGCACCCGGTGGGGTCTTCTGCTGCTGTAGCCCATCTGCTTCAAGGTTCGACGTGTTGTGCGTTCAGAGATGGTATTCTGCATACCGTGGTTGTAACGAGTGGTTATTTGAGTTACTGTTGCCTTTCTATCATCTCGAACCACTCTGCCCATTCTCCTCTGACCTCTGATATCAACAAGGCATTTTCCTCCACACAACTGCCGATCACTGGATTTTTTCTCTTTTTCAGACCATTCTCTGTAAACCCTAGAGATGGTTGTGGGTGAAAATCCCAGTAGATCAGCAGTTTTTGAAATACTCAGACCAGCCCGTCTGTCACCAACAACCATGCCACGTTCAAAGTCACTTAAATCCCCTTTCTTCCCCATTCTGATGCTCGGTTTGAACTTCAGCAAGTCGTCTTCACCACGTCTAGATGCCTAAATGCATTGAGTTGCTGCCATGTGATTGGCTGATTAGCTATTTGTGTTAACAAGCAATTGAACAGGTGTGCCTAATAAAGTGGCCGGTGAGTGTATACTGTAGGTCTGATTGAATCTTTCCTGGGTAAAACTTACCTCCAGTGTGTTCTGGATTATGCTCCAACCCACCAGAACCCTGTACGGGCTTTAGAAATTAGACATTATGGATAAACCGGGCTCACCAGTGTAAAAACACTCAGTTTTGTGAATCTATCTCAGTTTCTGTCCTTGTCCTTCCTCAGGTTATATTCCTGTCTGGCTAATGGGAGTCCAGATGAATTCCAACGTGGAGAGCAACTCTACAGGATCCGAGCAGTCAAAGACCCGCTGCAGATCGGTAGGTTGAGTATTCAATCTTACCATACATAGGATCTTTCATTTCTGTAACTTTTCAAACTGTAACTTTACAGTGAATAGTTAATATAACGTTATTATGGAATACAACACAACTAGGCCCAAACTTATAATAACACTCACTTCCACTCTGTCTATACATCAGCCATCTGTACATCATAGATTCATTCAAAAGCAGCACCTTTCAGTTATTAAATACAGTGCAGAACTAATATACTAATGTTTTTATTTCCTTGTTCAGCCTGTTCCTTTACACTTCTTCAATTCTGGGTTTGTTCATGTTTCTGTGATGGTCTATCTTTTGTCAGGCTTCCATCTCAGTGCTACAGTCGTGTCCAGTCAGGCTGGTCAGTCTAAGGGAGCATACAATGTGGCGGTCATGTTTGATCGCTGCCGCATCACTTCCTGTAGCTGCACCTGCGGCGCGGGGGCCAAATGGTGTGCCCATGTGGTGGCACTGTGCCTGTTCAGGATCCATAATGTGAGTTTGAGTCTACACAAAGGAATCTCTTAAACTGTCTGTTATATTAATCAAATCAAATGATCTCACTTTGTCAACACAAAACCAAAGCACTGATTGACCAGCGTGTCAGGGAGAAAGAGTAAATGATCCTAAGCTCTTTTTTCAGTGTCTGTCTTGTTAATTAGGCCACTCAGACGTTACATTGAACATACTGATATTAATGTTGATGACTAGCAGCACCTAACTAATCCATACATTATAAGAAGTGTTTCTCTTTATAGTCCCTGGAAAGTCCTTCTTAATCAGTTCTATTCATTTCTTCTGTTCTACACTGAATGTGTTTGTATCAGGATCAGGGAGGCACATGTCTCATACCCAGCTCTTCTGAGTGACTATCAGTCAGATGATATGAATAAAAAAGCAAAAAGTCCTATTATTACATGCTGAAAATAAACCAGCTGAAAATAAAATGTAAATATGGGTAATATGTTGGAGTGCTACATACGTACCTTGTGTGTGTGTGTGTGTGTGTGTGCGTGTGTGTGTGTGTAGGCATCAGCAGTTTGTCTGAGGGCTCCGGTCTCTGAGTCTCTGTCCAGGCTGCAGAGGGACCAGCTGCAAAAGTTTGCCCAGTACCTCATCAGTGAGCTGCCTCAGCAGGTGAAATCCTCTTTATGAATCAAGCTATTGATGAAAATTCAACACGTACATGATCTTTGAATGTCATATATCTGACAAAGCACGTTTGATTTTCATTAATTTTTGAATCTTCAGATCCTGCCCACAGCCCAACGGCTACTTGATGAGTTGCTCTCTTCTCAGTCTACTGCCATCAACACAGTGTGTGGAGCTCCAGGTACAGTAGCAGTTTGATCCCAGCAAACTGAGAGAACTGACATGATAAACAAGTTGTGTCTTTACAACCAGAGAACTATTGATCATTTTATTCAAGTGGATCAGTCTCAGCCCATATTATTAGATATTGCTACAGCTAGATGGCAGTGATGTTTCCTGTATGGTGTCCCCCTGGTCTCATCCCCCTGTAAGGAGTTTGTGTTTATACTACTGTTGTTCACCTGCTGCACTGTGGAGTATGAATAGAAAAGTCCTTAAATAAAAACAAAGATAACAACTTGTGTGTTTGTGTGCATATAGATCCGACAGCAGGGCCCTCAGCGTCTGACCAGAGCACATGGTATTTGGATGAGTCGACTCTCAGTGACAACATCAAAAAGACTCTGCACAAGTTCTGCGGGCCTTCACCTGTTGTCTTCAGGTACCCACTACTCGTCTCACATAATACTTCCTACCATATCACTCATAGAACTATTCTAAACGTCAGACCTTAACTCAGACACTTCTCTAACCTGTTTCGGTCATACACTTCACTCTGTAAACATGGTGCTTGTTTTACATTTCAGCCTTTAGTTTAAAAAAGACACACCCTGAGTAAAAATGCATGTTTCTGGAGATGCAGCACTGAAACTGTTGCTTTCTCTACTATCATGCTCCTGTATTGACACGGTGTAACACTGATAGTCTTTAATTAGGGATTGGAATTGAGAACTGATTCCATATTGTTTGAATCATCGGAATCATGCATCTAAGCTTATTGAGTCACTTTTTTGATAACATTCAATTCTCACAGCTGCATATTGCAAAAATAATGTTGTAAAATGTATCTGTCTACACTGCTCGAAACCTGCAAAAAGGAGTCATGATGGGGAGGAGGGAACAGTTGCTTAATTTCAGGAATAAAGATTATGATATTGCCGGTTGTAATGTCTGTAAAATACTTTTAATTCTAATAAACTTTATACAAAGTATAATATAGTGTGTTTAGTGTGCCATAGAGCTCCAGTGTTACTACAAAAAATACAAAAATACCCTTACACTCTTCCTTCATTTTAACCTGCACAGTGAGCATTGTTTAATTTCTCTCTTTATTCTGTGTATTGTATTCACAGTGATGTAAACTCCATGTATTTATCGTCCACGGAGCCGCCAGCTGCTGCTGAGTGGGCATGTCTGCTGCGTCCTCTGAGGGGCAGAGAGCCAGAAGGCATTTGGAACCTTTTGTCCATTGTCAGGGAGATGTTCAAGAGACGAGACAGCAATGCAGCTCCACTGCTGGAGATCCTCACTGAGCAGTGCCTCACCTACGAACAGGTACATCCTCAACGTGACATGAGCTCTTGCTACTGAAAGTAAACCACTGAAAAGATTTAACATCAGCAGACATACATGTTGCTCTCAATGTAGAAGTTGACAGCACTCTGAAAAGTACCAAGCACACTTGAAATGATGCTCAGATTGAGAATTGTTATACATTTTGCTGTATTTGTTTTATTGAGGGTAATGCTTCAAATCTCAAGGCTGTAATAGGTTATTCAATACAGAGTAATCCAGAGATGTCAAAATCAGATTTAGATTTTAGTTATTATTCTTCTGCCACACGTTACTCTCACCATCATCCACCTCTTCTGTGCATGTACCATACACTCATGAATTGGGGAGGCTCAGCTCTGGCTCAGCTGGTAGAGCAGGTCATCTACTAATCAGGACTCCCCTTAGCTAAGCAGAAATATAACATGAAGCAGATGAAATAAGTGAGTAGAAGGATGGAGGACAACAAACAGGAGAGGTGCCATAGACAAGAGGAGAAAGATACAGCCAGAACTGTCACACTCACACACACACAGTCGTACATTGACTTACATTGATTTCTAAAGCTTCAGCTTAAAACATTTCTTCACCTTAAAATAAAAAAATAGTACTTTATGTGAAGTTCTTTTTTGTCGTCTAAATAGATTTAGGTCCCCACAACCGTGGTAATACCCATAACACACAGACACACACACACACCCCTCACTGAATTCTCTGACTGTGTGTTCAGATCATTAGCTGGTGGTACAGTGTTCGAACATCAGCGTCGCACAGCAGTGCCAGTGGTCACACTGGGCGCAGCAATGGTCAGTCAGAGGTGGCGGCTCATGCCTGTGCCAGCATGTGCGATGAGATGGTGGTGCTCTGGAGACTCGCTGTGCTTGACCCGACGATGAGCCCTTGCAGGTCAGACCATTAGGCCACCGACACCAGGCTACACACTCCTTATGTACTTTTTATACTGTCACAGAATTTGGTCAAGAAATATTGAAGATCCCATGGGATGTAATATCAGCACATTTATCATTTATTCATCACATAATTTTTTTATGATTGTAGTAAATATTAAGTAGGGACTCCAATCAATAATAAAGGCTGTCTATGCTCTACTCTAGGCGTCTCGAACTGGCAGGCCAGCTGAAGCAGTGGCATCTAAAGGTGATTGAAATAGTGAAGCGGGGGCAACATCGCAAGTCCCTGGATAAACTGTTCCAGGGCTTCAAACCTGCTGTAGAGTCCTGCTACTTTAACTGGGAAGTGGCCTACCCACTGGATGGAATAACCTACTGCAGTGCAGATAAGAAGAGCGCCACATTTTGCTGGTCTCGGGCAGTGCAGCACCAGAGAGGAGTCAAAGCTGCTGCAGGAGGGGTTGGAGAACCTCCTGAACCAGGGGGAGGGGGCAGAGCTGAAGGTGGAGCTGTTGGAGATTATAAAGGAAGAGGGAGTGGTCACTTGTCTCAACAAGAATTGGCAGTCCGACCCAAGGAAACCATTCTAACCAAGAGGAAGGGTCTGTCAGTGAGTGGAGGGGGAGGGATGCTGGTCCGTTTGGGAGGGAGTGTCTCTCTTTCCCTGGAAGACGGAGGTGGGAAGTGCATGTACAAAGGTCCAGGCTCCTCCTCTGGAGGGAAGCTGAAACTGACACAGGGAGGTGGAAAGGGGGCATCGGTAGGAGGACCTGGAGGGAGTGGAGCATTAGGAGGGGGAAAGCATGCCAGTGCCAAGCGGAGAACCAGCAGCGAGGACAGCTCCCTGGAGCCAGACTTGGCTGAGCTCAGCCTGGATGATGGCTGTAGTCTGGCTTTGGGGGCTGAGGCCAGCAACACTTTTGAGTTTCTACCCCCACCACCAGAAATGCTGCCATCTTCAAGCCCACTGCTCAGAGACTCGCGCAAGTACAGCAGCACCAACGGAGGGAACAAGATGTTTGAAACAAAGCGTGTCAGCCTTAGCTCAGCTGCACTTCCTGCTGCAGAGACTGCTCCATCCGGCTTCCCTTCCAAAGAGACAGTGGTGGTTGTTATGGACACGCCCAATGCTGCAGAAAAGGAAGCAGAGCTGGAGGTGGAGTCTGTCCAGAACAGAGATGAAGATGTAGACTCAGCTGGCAGTAATCAACCCTCTACCTCCACCACTACAACAAGATCAGGCACCACTCAAACATCAGCCAAGGCCCAGCGGGGCAACGAAGACGCAGCGTCTGCTGGAGCAGCGGGAGCAGGGAGCGGGACAGCAGCTGCAGCTGGACCAGCTAACCAAGAAGCAGAGGCACCAGGTGCAGCGGCTGGAGGAGAAGCTGTGGGTGAGGATGACTATCAGGCATACTACCTGAGTGCTGCCTCAGAGGAGGGAGCAGACAGACAGTTGACTGACAACCATCAGGAGGAGGAGCCGGACATCTTTGCAGGAATCAAACCGCTGGATCAGGAGGGACGCATGGAGGTAAGGAAGGAAGACCTGAAGTGCTGCACTAGTTAAATTGTTAACAGGGGGGGGATTACAGATATGAATGTAGATATTTCAAAACATGGGTTCTTAACCAGTTAAGATTGCATTAAAGGGTTTTCCTCTTAGCACTAAGTGGTCATTCAGACTAGAAAAGTGCTATAGATGTGAACATAAAATATGTTTTCTGATTATATTAACTATTGATGCCACAGCTTTAAGAACAATAATCAAACCTGAAATTACCTAAAGAAGATTAATCATTTGAACTTATTTGTTACATTGCCACCTACATTAGTGTTCTCCAATGGGCATGATTTTTTGGCAACATGTCAGTTCTGTTTGAGTGGTGCAATCCAGTATCGATGTACTGTAGGTAGCCACCAAAACAGGCCAACATTACTTGTCATGCAACCATTCCCCCATGAATCTGTACAAATCACACAATACAGTACATAGTGCTGAGGTCACAGGTCTGTTAGGGAGCTGCGACTTTTGAGTCTGGTCACTTGCCACAACTAGAGTTAGGATTTTAATTGCAGTTGAATTCCACCAGTTGAAAATCTGTCTGACTGCCTGTTGCTTCCCTTTTAGTTCTGTCAGTTTGCATCTCTCTTTATAGCAAAGCTTGAGAGTCAAGCATTATTTAAGATGTTTGGAAAGATTAACAAAACTCCAGAATAACGATGCAAGTTGTAAAAAGGGAAAAAGCTTTCCTCAAGTGGACAATTTTTTTTAAATCAAAGCGATGAGGCTGTCTCCTCGAGACATGAGTATGGACTATTTATTGTAGATCTCCAAACAAAGTGTAGACAAATACTGCTCTTCTTCCTGACCTGAATACTGTTGCTGTGTGTGCGTGTGCCTGCAGGTGCTGTTTGCATGTGCAGAGGCCCTTTATGCTCATGGTTACAGTAATGAGGCGTGCCGGCTGGCAGTGGAGCTGGCCAGAGACCTGTTAGCCAACCCTCCAGACCTGAAAGTGGAGCAGCCACAGACTAAGGTAGATACAGCCACATGTCCCAGCAGTGTGGAGCACATTCTCTATGACCTTTGAACTCACTTTTCTCCTTCCACTGTACAGTCTCAATATTCTAAACTCCTCAGTCAGCATCTTGAACTGTGTAGTGATATATTGAGTCCTTCTTCGTGAAGGAAAGGCACCAGATTCTTTTAATATCTGTTTTTATTGGAATATGTCAATTTGTAACTGAGCAAGAAATATTTGCCAGAAAGGAAGTTATTTCAATGTCTGAATCTACTAATCCAATTTTTGTTCTCTGCATCATTATTATTTATTTTTTGTTGGATCTAGGGTAAGAAGAGCAAAGTGTCGACCAGCCGTCAGACGCAGATAGCCACCAACACACTGTCGAAAACTTCCTTTCTCCTCACTGTTCTCTGTGAGCGTCTGGAGCTCCACAACCTGGCCTTCAGCACCGGCATGTTCTCCCTGGAGCTCCAGAGACCACCGGCGTCTACCAAAGCTCTGGAGGTTTCTCATTCTCACACACAAACACATTTGCTCTGTTGCATTGAAATGCTGTAGAGTTGCACTCCCCAATATCTCAGCCACGTCAAAGTCATTCTTATCCACCCACCAATTTAGAATGACATGTTTTTATACCTCCGCACAACCCACAGCTAGTGGCCGAAGGCATTTTGTTTTCTTGTTGTTGTTTCATAAGGAATGCCTTGAGCGAATTTCTTTAAATTTGGTGCAATAGCAATTGGACTCAGATTATGTGATTCAATTTTGGTGGTCAAACATCATGGTGAGCTCATGTTCTTGTGCACATGATATATCTGGACCACCCTTCGGGGAATTACATCTGCCACAAACACTTGAACCTTGGTCAAAGGTCAAGGTCACTGTGGTCACCCAAAAGCCTTTTTTGCCTCATGAATGCAAATTTGTCAAAAATGTTTCTTTCAGACATGCACTGAACTCTGCATGTGCATCTGTGAACGCAAATGTCTGAGTGAGACGCTCCAGAGATTCTAGTCTGCCTGGCCTCCCAGTGTAATGTCCGTAGAAATCCAGGAGAACACAGCAGGGATCACCCGCTGGATCACCCGCTGGATTCCCCGCGAGCGAGTTGATGAGGCTTTTAACATGCGACAGACGCAAAAAACCACAACAAATATCTCCCGGTGAAAAAGCAGTGACATACACATAGAAGACACCGACGAAGATGTCTAGAGAGTTTGTGGTGATAAGAGCAGACATCGTTGTCTGTGTTTTGCCAAGAAAATCACATGATCTCAACAACCGAGTAAATACGTCACTTCCTGCCTCTTTCTGCTGCACCCGGCTGCTCCCCCTCTTGTCCGAAAAATGCGGAGGATTTGTTGCTGTTGTGATCATTGGTCATTGCAGAGAACCTCCTGCTTTGTTGTTAATGTGTGAAAGGCAGACTGCGGGTCAACTAAAATATTAAATAATCCGATTTTGGTGGTCAAAGGTAAAGGTCATGGTGACCTCATATTCTTGTGAATGCAATATGTCAGGAACACCTGGAGGGACTGAAGCTGCACTGGTTGATGTAACCACAGGGCGGTAATTCTACTTATATAGTTTATCTATTATAAGCAATTTTTGCGAGTTAGTATTTAAGAACACCAAAGCATGATTCTGCTGTGACAACTTCAGCTGATAGTGTTGTTTGATCTTGAAAGTCAGATTTTTTTGTATAAACTCCATGAGTATGTCATGTACAATATATACGTAGTATATCCAATAATTAGTATTCATTGTGGAAGCATGAAATTGTAGCACACGCACTGACTGCTTGTGTGTGTGCTGACCAGGTGAAGCTGGCCTACCAGGAGTCGGAGGTGGTGGCTCTATTGAAGAAGATTCCTCTGGGCCTGGTGGAGATGTCGGTGATCAGAGAGAGAGGGGAGCAGCTCAGAGACGGAAACTTCTGTGATTACAGACCTGTGCTGCCTCTCATGTTGGCCAGCTTCATCTTTGATGTACTGTGTACCCCAGGTAAGCACCAATTATTGCCTGATTTAGTTTTCCTTGTTTAATTCAAATATATATAATTTTATTCTTGTAATATGCAAAGCCATACAATTTTATCTTTTCAGATTATGTTGAGGAAGATTTAAACATCCTAAATTCAAATATAGTGGCTTTCTTAATTACCTGAGTTAGTCTAGTCAGTTGGTTAACTAGATAGTAGTCTAGTATATTGCGCATGTGATTTTGAGCCAGTGACAAATAATATATTATTTTATTTTATTCTTAAGGCCTAAATCAAGACATTTTAAATGCAGGCTTAATGAATTAACATCTCTTTCACTCTTCTCCATATTGTTTGTGCAGTCGTGTCCCCAACAGGTTCCCGTCCACCTAGTCGCAACCGTAACAATGAGATGCCAGGTGATGAGGAGCTGGGCTTTGAGGCTGCTGTTGCTGCACTTGGTAAAAATACAATTTTATTTCTCTTTCAGTTCTGTCTGGACTAGATTTTTCTTTCTCAGTGTCTTTGTTTTCTCCGTTCCCACCTTTCTCACATCCCCTATCTTTGTCTGTACCGTACTTTGTCGATGTCTTTGTCTGCACTGAGCCTTATCCTGTCTCCCCTAACACTTCATACTGTAATCCTTCTTGTCCCTGTTTGTTTGCAGGTATGAAGACCACAGTCAGTGAAGCAGAGCATCCTCTACTGTGTGAAGGAACTAGACGAGTGAAGGGTGACCTGGCTCTGGCTCTCATGATCACTTACAAGGATGACCAGAGCAAGCTTAAGAAGGTAACCATCACTACTGTGATTATTCTGAACATCTGTTCGGAAAAAGTTATTTTTTTAATTTAAAGGGGACATAGCATGCCCATTTTACCACAAGTTGATATGGTTCCTTGGGGTCTTAATGAAATGTCTGTAACATACTTTGGTCAAAATACCACAAGGATCATTTAAAACAGCACCCTTTTTACCCTGTATAAAACAGCCCTCCACAGAGTGACCTGTTTTGAGTGCCTGTTCCTTTAAATGCTAATGAGCCAGCTCCCCCCTCCCCCCTCTCCCCCCATGATTTTAAACGATATAAATTACATATTTTATATGATATAAATTATCAAATATGCATCCCATACTTTGTATTCCCCTTCTGTTGTCCTGGAGTTTTAATTTTCCCAATCACATAATTAAATGTCCCCCTCTGCCCATCCACTACAAGCACACAAGCAGACAGACAGAGAGAGAAAGAGAGGTGGGGGGGGGCCTATGAAGACCATCATTTACCCCCGAACCCCGACATTCAACGGGTACAACAACAAGCGGAGAAAGCAGAATCGCGGGCTGACCTTATATATACAGTCTATGGGGCTGACCAGCGGAGAAATGCTCGTCCCGTGTGAACAGCCAGGCGGCTGCGCGCTGGAGAACGGCGCTGCGCTGCCTCGCAGCTGCGCTTCCGCATCCGGTGTTAACCCGGCGTAACTACTGTAACCCGGCGTACAGTAGAGCTGAACACTGCGGAAGTCTTCCACACAGCTGGCAGTGTGGAAGACCGCTGCGAGGCAGCGCAGCGCCGTTCTCAAGCACGCAGCCGCCTGGCTGTTCACACGGGACGAGCATTTCTCCGCTGGTCAGCCCCATAGACTGTATATATAAGGTCAGCCCGCGATTCTGCTTTCTCCGCTTGTTGTTGTACCCGTTGAATGTCGGGGTTCGGGGGTTACAGTAGCGCTGAACACTGCGGAAGTCTTCCACACTGCTGGCTGTGCTGGCTGTGCTGCGCTGACACAAATTCCAGCTCACGCACGGGAGAGCGAGCGGTCGCTCCCGAGCAGCTGCTGCAGCCTCCCAGTCCCAACGATCCAGACAAATGCCACATGTGAGTGAATCGCGGGCTGACCAGCGGAGAAATGCTCGTCCCGTGTGAACAGCGCGGCTGCGTGCTTGGGAACGGCGCTGCGCTGCCTCACTGCCTCCGGTGTAAACCCGGAAGTAACGAGTGTGGGGGGATGGGGGGGGGGGGGGGGGGGGGGGGGGGGGTGGGGGGTGGGCCAAGACCATGTAGGGAGACTTCCAGTTCCTTGTTACGACACAATACCCAGGAAGCGCAATCGAGTCGCTCAAGCATGACGTTTCTGACTTAGAGGAACTATAACAAAACGCGCGAGTGTTTTTTTCCCAGAGTTTTTGGGTTGGTAGACATGCCAGATACCCACATTAACCTGTAGAAGCACTAACAAAGTGGAATTTGCATGCTATGTCCCCTTTAACAAATAGTGTTACTGCTGTGACTGATAACTGAGATGTGTTCTGCCAGTAAGTCAAACAGAGAAAACGTTTTTTCAGAGGTTTCCTCTAGCAGGGGTGTTCACTGTCTGTGGAAATGGGAGAGAAAGAAAGGGAATGTTTAGAGTTGTATTATTGTAGTGGTGTATTGGAGGTGTATTAATCAGTATATTTGGTATTGACACATAATGATGATTATGGTTTTGGTCTTTGGCCACAGTGCAGATGTGCACATAGTCCAACTCTCAAACCATATACATACCTGTTTCTGTATGGGCCTACACATTTTAGGATTTTACACAAAACAACCACAAACAATAAACTAGAAGGGTGCTAGGAGAGTGCATACCTCCACCTTATCTCGCCATGTTAAAGAAAGTATTAAAAAATCTGCCCGTTTATCCAGATATGCTCCAAAATGTAAATGGTTCAGCCTCGGGTCATGCCCCACCCCTCTACCAAATATCAAGGAAATCAGTATGGTTGTTTTTGAAGTAATCCTGCAATCAGTCAATCAATCAGTCAATCAATCAGTAAGACTTTATACAACACTTTTCATACAAACAAAATGTAACACCAAGTGCTTTGCATAACCCATCCCCCAACAAGTACACACACACACACATACCTATGCACATAAATAAAGCAGGGGCTTAATACAGCGCTAAGAATAAAAAAAAACACTGAGTAAAAACAGTAACTGACGAAATAATATCTCACCAATCTTCAGGTCTTGTACACGGGCCCTCTCTCACTCCCTTTGTTCTTTTTCCTGTTTCTCTCTCTCTCTCTCTCTCTCCCTCCTCCCATCTGCAGATACTGGATAAGTTGTTGGACAGGGAGAGTCAGACCCACAAGCCTCAGACTTTAAGCTCATTCTATTCAAGCAAGCCAGCAGCTGGCAGCCAGCGCAGCCCATCCAAACACACTGCTTCTGGCCACAGTGGAGTGGGCGGAGCCACAGGGGGTGTATCTAAACACGCTCCTTCATCTTCCTCTGCGACCACTGTGGCAGCCTCTTCCTCCAGCTCTACGTCTGCTGTGACACTGGCTGGAGAAGAGGTGCCTCATCAGGCTGAACTCAACCCAGTTCCGAGCAGTGCCGCAGGGGAGAGTACTGCTGAGACCAGGGAGCATGGTGAGAACCCCCATGACCCCCACTTTTGGTGCCACAATCTATAACTTTATTATTACTTTATTATTTATTATACTAAATAGTTATTAGACATCTGTGTTATACAGTAATAGGTCTCTTTATGTTGTTGTTGGTTGTAAACATACAGGTAGTACTACAGTATACGTTTCAACACAAACATTTTTGAAATGCTTTTCGTGTGGGGCTCTTGACATGGTTCACATGTCTGAAACCGAGGATTCTTGTGCTTCCATATATTTTGGAAGTCACTCTAAGGTAACACAGTTGTCTTTTACAGAGATAGACCTCTGTTTGTTTTGTGTCCTTACAGTATCAGATGGGCCTCCTCCATCGAGTGACCAGCAGAGTGAAACAGCTCCGTTTAAGCTGGAGGCCACCGTGCCTAGTCGGCTGGCGCTGGGGGCGCGCTGTGGTTACAGCCAACGCTGCTGGGGCTCACCAGTCCGTCAGAAGAAGAAACACACTGGTACACATTTTGACAATAATATCTATATTTTTTTATCGATCTAACTGGTAGAGCATTAGAGAAAATATAGAATTTACACTATGATCAGACTGTCAGTGCCGTTTTAACCTGGGTCATATATGTGGCATTCTTCCACATACAGTTTCTCCACATACAGTTTTTATACATTATATCATACTTACTGAAAAAGCCTCATCAACACACATAACAATTATGGGAAACACGATGTTATGTGCATGATTTTTTCACAGGCATGGCGAGTATTGATAGCAGTGCTCCAGAGACGACCTCCGACAGTTCCCCCACCCTTAGCCGCCGACCGCTCCGGGGTGGCTGGGCAGCAACATCTTGGGGGCGTGGCCAGGACAGTGATAGCATCAGCAGTTCATCATCTGATTCGTTGGGCTCTTCCTCCTCCAGTGGCTCTCGTAGGGCTGGTGGTGGGGCCAGAGCCAAGAGCAATGACACCAGCAGGTAAACGCGCACTTCTTCCTCATCAGGTCACAAGTAAAAGCACATTACTAGGGTCACAGAGACGACCTTTAACAATAACAGATTCACCGTAAAAAAAAATGTTTACACAATGATGTCTGTCAAAGGTGGTTGTGACTCATTCCTTATCAGTTGTAAACAGTAAAGATTTCAGTTGTGGTCACTTTTTTATTGACTTTTTAGGACTCATAAGAACTGTCAGTAATAATTATCAGGTCTACCTTTTGTCGTTTTCCCAGGTTTTTCTTAAAACTATGTTTTACTTTTCCCTGTGTTCAGGTACAAAGGACGACGTCCAGAGTGCCATGCCCCCCATGTGCCCAACCAGCCGTCAGAGGCAGCAGCCCATTTTTACTTTGAACTCGCCAAGACGGTTCTGATCAAAGCTGGAGGAAACTCCTCAACTTCCATTTTCACCCAGCCCTCTGCCAGTGGGGGCCACCAGGGGCCCCACAGAAACCTGCACCTGTGTGCCTTTGAGATTGGCCTGTATGCGCTTGGCCTCCACAACTTTGTCTCACCCAACTGGCTGTCCAGGACCTACTCCTCACATGTGTCCTGGATAACTGGTGAGGGGGAGTGTGTGTGGGTGTGTGTGGGTGGGTGTGTGGGTGAAATATATAGGCGTTAGACAGAAACACGAAGATTTTCTGATCCAGTGTGTTTTCATCCCTCAGGCCAGGCCATGGAGATCGGCAGTGCTGCTCTCAATATTTTGGTGGAGTGCTGGGATGGTCACCTTACCCCTCCAGAGGTGGCATCCCTAGCAGACCGAGCCTCGCGGGCCAGGGACCTCAACATGGTTCGTGCAGCAGCGGAGCTGGCCCTAAGCTGCTTGCCACATGCTCATGCCCTGAATCCTAATGAAATACAGAGAGCCCTGGTGCAATGCAAAGAGCAGGTACGGTGGGAGTGGGTTAATGGTTAAATAACTGTATATACTGTTTATAGTGTAAAAGGGTTAGTCACCCAGAAATGAAAATTCACTAAATATCTACTCACCACTATGCCAATGGAGGGGTGGGTGAAGTTAGATGTTAGATGCTGCTGAATGCTGAATAGAAAAAACTAATCAAGACACATAAAACATGATTTATTGTGGTACATAAGGTAAAATTAATGATTGATAGACATATTTCACTCTGTCCCCGCCTGTGTCTGTGTCCCTCCAGGACAATGTGATGCTGGAGAAGGCCTGCATGGCAGTAGAGGAAGCAGCCAAGGGGGGAGGTGTGTATCCTGAGGTTCTGTTTGAGGTCGCTCACCAGTGGTACTGGCTGTATGAGCAGTCAGTGGGCGGGGGCTCAGGTCAGCAGAGGGAGACCTCTGGGCGCTGTGGGGCAAACGGGGGCTCGGGCAGAAGGCTCATGGAATCCAGCTGTGGTGTCCATGACAGTGGGGCCAACATGGAGTCTTCGGGGGTTGCAACTGTCACAGCCTCAGTCACTGCAGCAGCCGTTGTACCCGTCATCTCCGTGGGCTCCACCATCTACCAGTCCCATGCCATGCCCGGGCAGGCCATAGCTCACCCCCACAGCCAAGGCCTCCACCCCTACACCACCATCCAGGCCCATCTCCCCACCGTCTGCACTCCCCAGTACCTGGGACATCCTCTGCAGCATGTCGCCCGACCCACGGTCTTCCCTGTGTCTGGGGCTGCATATCCACAGGTCAGAGGTTCTCTTGATTCCATCACTGGGCTTTTGTGGAATTTTGTATTATTAACATACAGCTGAAAAGGTGTCCACAGATGGAAAGTACAGATTTGATGATGTGTTCATATCTTACAAAGACAGGCTGTCGATCTACACACATTTGACACATTCGCTAAGCCATGTGCCCGTTGATACAATATCAAGAGTGGCTAGTCATTATCTTTTCATTATAAGTTAATCTGCTGATTGTATAATTGATTCGTGATTTGAATTATTTTCTGTGGATTTATTATTTATTTAATTTAAGGGAATACATGGCATAAGCATTGATAATTCATTTGAAACTGACTTAAAACTTAACATCAATGTTGACTTTGTATTCACAACTGTTCTTGATATGTTCTTTGCAGTGTTCACTGCACTGCATGACACATGCATAAATATATATATGTCTGTGTGTGTACATGTACATGTGTGTGTGTGTACATCTTCAGGGAATGCACCCAGCCTTCATCGGGGCCCAGTTCCCTTTCGCAGTGGCCACTGGCCCCCAGCCACCTATGGCAGCCACAGCTGTGACTTTCCCTGGTGTCCCCGTACCGTCCATGACTCAGATCGCCGTCCACCCCTACCACACTGAGACCGGCCTGCCCCTTGGCACCACTGTAGCAGGTCAGGAAGACACACTATTTGGGTGTTTAGTCTGTTTTAAACCAAGCAATGATCAATGTTCTTAAAATGTAGGCCATCTTAGATAAAGTACATTGGTTTATGTTACCATAGGATGCAATTGTTCAACTGTGATCAACAGTATGATGTGCCATGTTTTACAGTAGGCAGCGTCCACGCCGGCTCCACCATCCAGACCATCCAGGGAGCATCTTTACCCTCTCTCTCCTCTCAGCCAGGCTCATTGGTCAGCACTCCTTTCCCAGCAGAGGACGAGCAGCACAGCCAGCCAATCAGCCAGCAGGGTCTGCACTACCTTCACTCTGCCTACAGAGTTGGTGAGGAGTGTGTGAGCTGTGACAAATGTTCCTCTAAGCAGAATTCATATAGTAAAGAAGGTTAACTGAACAATGTGATCTCTACTGTTCTCCTTTGTGAAGGTATGCTAGCATTGGAAATGCTGGGCAGGAGGGCTCACAATGATCACCCCAACAACTTCTCCAGGAGTCCACCTTATACTGAGGATGTCAAATGGCTGCTGGGACTGGCTGCAAGGCTAGGTTAGTCTGCAAAATTATTGACAATGAAAAACAAAAACGAATATATTCACTGAAAGTTATTGATGGTTGTCCACCAAGATGTAAATCAGAGCAAAAACCAAGACATGATCCTGAAGTAGCTGGCTGTAGAGCTCAGAGATGGGACTGTGATCACACTGCACGATAATGTGCTGGTCCTGGGCACAGTTGAGAGTTTAACACAAGCAAAGTGTCGAAACTCGCTCTGACTTTACAAAATGATACAAACATGATTTTTGTGGGTGCATTTATAAAGGCCCTATCCTAGTACTGCACTAATGAATTGCTCTCAACATGGCTGTAATCTTTGCCCCTAAGGCAAGCATTGCCTCAGTCTATAAGCAGTAGGTCAAAGAGACAGTTTGTTTAGCACTGAATTGTTTAATTGAAGAGGTAATACTTGTGCGCACAAATCAACACTTCTAAAGAAGTGACAAAGAGGGAACACTGAGTACTCTTCATACAGCTGGACAGCCAACCCATCGTGTATATGTGTGTGTGTGTGTATATATATATATATATATATATATATATATATATATATATATATATATATATATATATATATATATATATATATATATATATATATATATACACACATACTCACCCTAACCCTTGGGCTGTCAAAATTAACGCATTAACGCGGGATGATTAATTTGTGGAATTAACGCGTTAATAAACACAGTTTCTCTGGTCACAGCTGCTCAGTGATCAGAGCTGGAGTTTCTGTGTCCTCCTCCACTCTGCTCTCACTTGAACTAATAAACACTCATCACTAGTTATCAGGACCTGATCAGCACATGAAGTGACTTAGTGTTTGTTTGATTCGCTCCAGACTTTATGAGGCTGCATTTAAACATCATGAAAATGACTTGTCAACAAGTTGCGCTGATCACTGAGCAGCTGTGACCAGAGAAACTCTGTGTTTCACTGTTCTTCTACAAAGTCACTGACCGGCTGCTTCACGTGAACGAGCTCTGATCTCACTGCGTGTGTCGCTCTGAGCGAGTGAGTGGGGGCGGGTAGGGGTACATGGAGCGGGTCATTCTGCGCATGCGTTAATAAAATGTATGCGTTAATTTTGACAGCCCTAATATATATATATATATATATATATATATATATATATATATATATATATATATATATATATATATATATATATATACATCAAATCTGGAGGAAACCAGGTACCGCTTATTAACCCAATCAAACATCTCTGGAGAGACTTGAAAGTGGCTGTCCACTGACAGTCCCCATCCAACCAGGGTGTTCAATGGTGTTCACA
Organism: Hippoglossus hippoglossus; assembly: GCF_009819705.1. Taxonomy (NCBI): domain Eukaryota; kingdom Metazoa; phylum Chordata; class Actinopteri; order Pleuronectiformes; family Pleuronectidae; genus Hippoglossus; species Hippoglossus hippoglossus. The sequence continues at coordinate 24,858,800 of NC_047165.1, read as the reverse complement.
GGGCTTGCAACCCTTTTTTTACGATACATGACCAATTTTTGGACAGTGATCTTGGACAAGGCAACCAGGAGCAAGTTCAGCTAACTCTGGCTCTCTTGGTGTCGCATGGCTTAACGGAGCCTAATATTAGAAAACCTTTCTTATCTGGTTCTGTTCACTCTGGTTCTGTTTTCTGATTTAGCTGCTAGTTCAGGGGAAAGAACATTAGTTTTGGATTATGAACAATCTTTTTGGAATATTGATTCACAGAAAAACATAAAAATAATTGTCAGTGTTTCTTTAGCTAAAGCTGAGGTTCATGTCTGATGAGGTCTGTCTGACGAAGATGCTGCCTTCACAGTAACCTCCACCAAGGGGGAGGTTACCACAACACAACACTTCTTTTTATCATTTTCTAACATTGTGAGATATCTTCGTTTATTTCTCAGAGAATAATTCATGGCTCTTGATGAAAAAGTCAGGCATATTTAGGGAGCTGATCTTAATGGTGAGAAATTTGTTGCAGATCCAAATAAAAATCTGGATCTAGTGAATATAAATGTGACGTATGCACTCTACAGAGAGCCATTCTAGGTACGGGATGTGTTTAACAGTGTGTGGATGTGTGAAATTAATCGATGATCAATCCACTCTGCTATGAAGAAAGAATTTACCAATTAAAAAAAAAAAAAAGAAGATAGGCATCTTGGCACTGAAGCGTAAAAATACGTTTGATTAATTGTGAAATTGTAGCCTGTCAGAGGACGTCAGCTGAGTAGGTGGTCCTTCATATATGGCCCCGGACGAATTTGCGTTCACACAGCACAAAGAATGTGTTTTGTGTGTGTTTGGCTGCAAATGTTGACACACATAAAATACAATTTAGGGACTGTTTCCTCCGACTTAACAGTCACTTGCTGTTTTGTCTGAACATCCATTCATCTCCTTTCTCTTTCTTCTCTCTGCCTATCCATCCTGTCAGGAGTCAACTACGTGTACCAGTTCTGTGTCGGAGCAGCAAAAGGTGTCCTCAGTCCATTTGTTCTGCAGGAGATCATCATGGAGGCCCTGCAGAGACTGAACCCAGCCCATATCCACGCTCATCTCCGAACACCTGCTTTCCATCAGCTCGTCCAGCGCTGCCAACAGGCCTACCTGCAGGTACGATGCGTCTACGCCCACGCTGCAGCCATTCCAGTGCAGTCTGACAAGTCAATAAACCAGAGATGTCTTTAAATCAGGTTCAAAGCATCATATTATGAAGGCATTCCAGAGCTATTGTGAGCAGACAGGATCATGTTTATGTCCACATTGCAATGCATAACTTGATCATACTCACATACTCTAAATAAAGATGATATGAATGCTGCCATATTGCACCCAGGACGTCATTAGGAGACAGAGTCCGATACAAACACACTCAACCAATCGCAAGTCAGTCTCAGCTGTCAATCGGGATGTTTCATCCCGTTTTTATAACATGTCATGTATATAGTCCAATCATGTATATATTTATATTGTAATAATGCCACTTTATTTAGACTTTTGATGACAAATGATTTGTTATTCTAAGTATGGAGACAAGTCGTCAAAATTGTGGGAACACTTTACTTTCAAGCCTTCAGAGGTGACCATTAGCTGCTAATGTGCTAGGCAGATTTCACATGGTGCAGCAGCACAACATCACTGTCAGAGCTTTTGAAGAGAAAACATGTTGGTGCCATTCATCTTCTTCTTCTGGTGGATTGTAAACAACTTTAAGGTTAATGCCGCTCTGAAGCGGGTTGACTTTGAGGCTTTAATGTAAAGTGTTCATATACTGACTGTTGCTTCCCTGACTCAACGAGGAGGGAGAAAGCAGCAGTGGACAAGAGACCCATAGGTTGATTGTAGAGAGCAAGCTGCAGTTGCGAACACAAAGCAGTGAAGCGAAAACGTTTGTGTTCATAAGCATAAAAACAACTTGCTGGAAGATGTTGACTTCAGCCCAGTGCAGCTTCTCTGCTGTGAGTGACAGAGATTCTGCTGAGAGACTCCTCAGGTCACACAGAGGCATACTCAGCGGGCCAAGCCGTTTTAACATATGTTAGCCAGGTTTGATCGAACGTCATTTCGACTAGTTGTACTTTTGATTTGTAAGATTTCTATATCATCATTCTGACTAATCAAAACAATAAAATACAATTTTCAACATTTGTGATTACATTTGACTAGTAATATTTAAACTACTTTTGCAAGTTTCTCATTAAAGATATCTAAAATTGAAGTCTGACCAGTCATAGTTCAAGTTCATATTTTCAACACCATTTTGTCTAGTTCAAATTTAAATAAACATGTCTTGAACTGAGGTAAATGAAAGATATCTTAAACTTGAATTATGACTAGTCAGAATAAATTTTGGATATCTGAAACCGAAAGTATGAGTCATAATAAAGTTGCAGGTATCTGAGAGAAATCCCACCCACATTGGTGGGACAGAGTGGGATTTTAAAACATTTTTTTAAATGCATCGTCCTTATGTCCATTTTGCTAGGCATCAAGCATACGGTTCTCAACAGGCAGACAGACCATAGCTTAACACCGGCCCTGTTCTGTCTAGGCGTTGTGTGTGGGTGTGTCGGTGTGTTTGATGAAACACATCAAACATGTTGGAGGCCATGAAAAGTCCAGGGATGTGGGAAGAGGTTCAGGCATTCTGTTCTGCTGTTAAAAATAGAAAAAGTTATAGCTTGTTATAGCACATCTTTGATAAAGGTATTGTCCATGTCTGTCCCAGCTGCCTGTAGAATCACACCTGCTTCTTTCTGCCTCTGCCTTTTTCCCCGCAGTACATCCACCACCGGCTCATCCACCTGACACCTGCTGACTATGATGACTTTGTCAACATCATCCGCAGCGCTCGAGGTGCTTTCTGCCTGACGCCTGTGGGTATGATGCAGTTTAACGATGTGCTGCAGAACCTGAAGAGAGGCAAGCAGACAAAGGAGCTGTGGCAGCGCATTTCCCTGGAGATGGCAACCTTCTCCCCTTAAGCAGCACCCTGAGCAAGGGTGTGCTGGGCCTGGGCCTGAATCAAGCTTGACAAGTCCCACCTAGCGCACCCTCAGCCTCTAACACTGCTACTGCCGCTGCACTGAGCTGGCCACATTCTGTCTGGTTCTGTCAGGGATCCTGTTCCCTGCGATGTGGACTCAGCAAACACAGCACACAGGCAGGACAATCAGCTCCTGTAACCCTGACCAACAGGGACTTCCTTTTTTATGGGTGTGTCCACCGACCTTGCTCTCCTCTGGTCTTGACTGACTCCTCACTCTTGTTTTATCATAGTTTATGTTTGTTTAACTGTGGAATTAAAGTGTACTCCTACCTTTCTGCAGCTCAATTCATCTTTTCCATTTCCCCTACACTGAAGACATTTGAAGGGGATCTGTCACCCTCCATCCTCACTTAATTTCCTATGTTTCGTAGTCGAGTTTAGTTTTGTTTTGAATGAAACCACTGAGTGTGAGTCAATTTCATGCTGCAACATTCCTGTCCAGAGTGGTAGATGCTGTGAGGCCTCATTCACTAAATGTTTGTCACTATGGATCTGAATCTTTGCAGTTTGGGAGAAAAGGAAGATTAACAGGGAAAAAAGGTTTAATATGAGAAAATATATTGTCAGTACAGGTGAGGATTTTTCTGTATTTGTTTAATCTTTTTTGATATTTTGTATAGAATCTGACATGTATGGAGAGAGGAATGGGAAGAGACAGAATATTAAAGGTTGTTTTGTTGTGTGGGATCCACATTTACATTTCAGTGCGCCTGAGGAGCAATGTGAACTCAGCTCCAGACCAAAACCTGAGGCCAGCAAACACTGCTGGGCCACACAGGGCCACTGAGGGCCTTCTCCATGGTCACTCTTACTCTGTGTTAGAACATCATCAGTTGGGCTGAGTATCGTTTGACTCTTTTTTTTTTTTTTTTTTTTATATATATATCCAATTTTTTGGAGCTCCTAAAGGCAACACATCTAGGAATATATAAAGTTCTTTTCTCCTGTCCTGTTAAGGGCTCCACATATTTTCAGTATCAATCTTAACAGATTTTTTTTGAAATTGTCAGAAACAAATTTGTCCAATTCAGTCCATAATACTGATTGAAATTATATCAAAAGAAAAAATAACTAAATTGGGATTCACATGAAGTGAAAGGAAGAGTTTACATGACATAGATAAGAAGCATTCAATGCCACAAGTTTTTGATTATCAGTAATATTCCTAAAGTAATAGGATTCTATACCTGACCCTTCTTTTCAGCATTCAAGTGATTGACAGGTTCAAACACAGACAGGAGTAGCTGGTGAAGATGACAGTCCCACATACTTCCCCATCAAAATGTGGGGTAGCAGCAGTGCACTGATTCTTAGTGGATTTTGTGAAGTTAAACAGACTTTGATTTGCAAAACTAAGTTTTCCCAAGGTTTTACAAGGGATAGCATTTGGTTTGGCATCTCACGGCGAAGCATGTGGGGTTGTCCCACAGTGGATCGACGGGGACTTTGTCTCATTTTCAGCCATCTCCTTCAAAGTTCACACTTAAACAATGTGTTCATGTATTAAGAGGAGACACAGTGGTCTGGCTATGGAAAGTCCTGCTTCACACAATTCCACTCACCTGGATCTGTGTGCTTAGCTTGTAGACCATGGTGCTGTTACTTTCCATCTTTGTCCAGGCACCTGCTGTGGTTCTGAACGTGCCTCTTTGATCAGCTTTGGGCCTCACAGGTGAAGGTGACTTAGTAGAAAATGTACTGTGATATTTTTGTATTCCTAAAAAAGTGTAGCTTGATTGAAAAGTTCTATATGTACTGATTGCAAAAGGTTCTAAATTAGTGTGAAAAGAATAAATAAAAAATATTAAAGCAATACTGAATGTGTAGAGTTTACTTAATAAAGACAATTAAAAACTCTTTTAGTGTGACTGATGTGTGGGTATCATTCTGGGGTGTGATTATTTTCTCAAAAGAGGTCAAGCCACGTTCTGCTCCTTAGACTACGTGCAGATTATCAGCAGTGACCACAAGAGGGAGCAGCAGGATCATTCATCAGACCATAAATCTGCTCTCCGTTATTTTCTAAGTATAACACAACATCTGTGCTATGCTAGCACAGCAGAGTAGGTCTACCTTCAATATGCATGTGAGAACAAAATAAATGGCTTTGTTTCCTTATCAGTATTCACGACTGCTGTAAACCAAATGATTTAGCTGCATCTAGTGGCTCTCAGCAGATGCTGACAAACAAACAAACAAACCAATCAACCAACAGACAGGGATATAACCTTTGTGGAGATAATACATGATGAGTGGAAGGGTTCCTGCAACATTGGTATAATGCTTTGAAAGAACAGCAGTGATATTAAGCCAGAATTCAAACCGGAACCTTATTGCTGTGAGGCGACAGTACTAACCACTGCCCCTCCGTGATGCACTATACATAAATCATTTCTCTTCCTTTCTATCTTCCAGATGTCTTGCTGTTTTTGCAGTATCCTGTCTGCCTGCCTGTACTTCATGCTTGTTTACTGGACTTTGGATTCCTGCCCGGGAGTTTCTGGATTTGTTTGCCCTGTTGGACTGTATTCTTTACTTTTGAGCCTTGCTTCATCATCCCATGAGTCGTCGTTGTTTTTTTGTTAATGAAGTCACTGGACTAATTAGCTCTGCCACTAGTGTCTGCATCAGGGTCCTTTCCCCTGTGTTCCTGGCATCAACAATGACAATCTGCTGCACCAGCTGCATTAAGCCCTATGATACTAATTGTGATTTGTGAATATGGGCTATAGAAATAAAATTAGATTGATTGATTGATCAGCATATTTGGCTCGACGTGTACAGTTAACCAGGACCAACTGTAAAATGTATATACTGTACATGGTATTGCATTATATCATTCAAATTCAAATCGATTTATTTGTATAGCGCCAAAACATACATTATCTCAAGCCACTTTTTATAGTAAGGTGGAGACCGTATGTTATAAAGCAACCCAAAAGTTCCCACAATCAGCAAACATTCTGTAACAGTGGAGAGAAAAACATTCTCTATTTACAAACGGAAGAAGTCTTGGCCTAAGGGATGGTTCAGGTCTTACCTGAGCCAATCCAAACAATGGGCTTTATCAAAGGAGTCTAACCTTAAATGTCTGCCTCCTGGGATCAATTTGGATAATAGTCTCCGTATCAACAGCTCACCTCGTTTTTACAGGGGAAATATGCAGAAACGTTAGGGAGAGCCACAACGGCAGGGATTCTTTTCCCAGGATGGACGGAAGGGCAAGTCACAAGGAGTCAGTACAAACCAATCAGCACAACACATAATCAAAAACTAGAATTACCACATTGCGATTGTATGCCTCTGTCAACCAGTGCAGTGTCTTTCTACATACATTTTTTTTCCAGATTAATAACAGGTCACTGTGAGCTGAAATCTAATCAGTTCATCTTTGAGTCCAAGTGACAACTGATCAAAAGTTGAAGAAATTGAGATATCACTTTCACAAGGCAAAACCTGTGTTATGAGAGGTCACAGTGACCTTGTCCACCAAATTCTAATCAGGTCATCTATTAGTCCAATCGAATTGTCAGATGTAATGAAATTCCCTTTGGGCATTCCTGATATATCGTGTTCATAAGAACGTGGGGTCCTGTGACCTTTTGACCATCAGCCACCAAAATCGAATCAGTTCATCTTTGAGTCCATTTGAATGTTTGAAGTAAATTTGAAGAAATTCCCTAAAACTGATCTTAAGAAGAAAAATAGAAACATTTGTTAGGCCACTGTGACCTTAACCTTTGGCTGCCAAAATCTAATCACATAATCATCAAGTCCAAGTGAATGTTTGAGCCAAATATGAAAGGATTCTCTCATGGTGTTCTGGAGATATCGGCTTCACAAGGCAAAAAACTTGGTTTGAGAGGTCACTGTGACCTTAACCTTTCACCTTTGACCACCGAAATGTAATCAGTTCATCTTTGTGTCCAAGTGAATATTTGTACTAAATTTGAAGAAATGTTGTCGTTCTTGTAGCTATTGGGTTCACAAGACTGGGATGGACGAGCGGACAGACGGACAACCCGAAAAAAACATAATGATGATTGTCTTGGAGTTGATTGTAGTTCTGTGCTGCTACTTCCTTGTGCTGCTGTGTCAATTTTGAATTTCCTCTCATAAAGGTACATCTTATTTTATCTTATCTTATTTTATCTTATTAGAAAATGGGCCTGGGGAGTTGTCTAGTCTGAATGACATTCCGATGTCATTGCTGTAGATTCTGGTGGTGTGGATCAGTCAGTGGATGTCTCACTCACTCCTAGCATACAGCTTGATGTCATCCATGTAGAGGAAGTGGCTGATCTTTGCTCCACTTCGAAATCGGGAATCAGTAGCCACTCTTTGTGATGATCTGGCTCAGGGAGTTCAGGCCTATGCAGAACAGCAGTGGGGACCGAGCATCTCCTTGGTATATGCCGCAATTGATGATAACTTGTGCAATGGGCTTTGAATTGGCCTCTATAGTTGTTTTCCACAGCCCCATTGAGTTCTTGATGAAGGCTCTTAATGTCCTGTTGATGTTGTATAGTTCCAAGCATTCCAGTTTCCATGTGTGAGGCATCGAGGTGTAGGCTTTCTTGTAGTCAATCCAGGCAGAGCACAAATTGGTTGGTCTGATTTTGCAGTCTTGAGCGACTGCTTTGTCAGCCAGTAGCTGGTGCTTGGCTCCCCTGGTGTTGCTACCAATTTCTTTCTGGGCCCCTCCCAAGCCATGTGCCCACTCACTTTAGCTGCTATGATGCCTGACAGGAGCTTCCAGGTTATTGGCCCATAGTTGTAGTTATACATAACCACAGTGTCAACCTGGTGTTACTGGTGTCCAACAGATGACACTTTACTTTCGTGTGAATGAATGTAAATATATTACACACATATATTATCTAGTGGCCAGATACGTTATTGTTAATAATTGATGTAGGCTGTATAACAGTGAAGCAGTACAGTTCAACAGTAGTAATAAAGTCCATCCCCAACAATGATCATCCAGAGATGAGTGAACTTGTGCTGCACTCCACATCTGTAAACACGCGCACGCGCACACGCACACAGCGGTCAGTGTGGTTTTAGGGATGACTCGTCAGTAACAACAGACAACAATCTACCGCCTTATTGACTTTGGCCTGTGAACACAGACGTGGATCGTGGGGTTACATTTTAAACCCTCCCCCGCTATATTGCCAGAGTTGGTTGAGTCCGGGGTTTCAGCAGAACCAAGATGGCGGAGGGAGCAGCGGCGCGCTGAAGTTGACTTTTAACTCTAAACATTTAGACTTGAAGTGCTCCCGTCCTCTGTTCGGACAGATGCCCGCCGAGAAGTAACACCAGTGAGCCTGAAATCACTGGCAGAGCCCTCATGTTGTGACACTGTCCCGAAGCTCAAGCTTCTCCTCAGAGAGTAGCTGTGGTAGCCCCAGCAGCTAGCTGTAGCGCTATCCCAGTGGTTAGTGGACTGACGGCTGTACTGGGAATCCTCATCATACGGATGTGCCAGCACCACAGGGCTAATAGAGCAGGAGAGAAGGCTGAGGCCGCAGGTATGTTCACAGGTACATGTACGAACTCGAGCTACACAATGAGCCTCTGCCAGCTGCTGTTAGCTATGCTAATATTAGCGACAGTCTACTGAGAATGTTGCTCCACAGCTAGCGTTAGCAAACTAACTGCAACACATTGCTGGTTGTGTAGAAACTTAAGTTTTCCCCATTTAGTTTAGGCTGCTGTGAAGTTTCCTTCTTGTAATGACACCTTGGTGTGATAATTGTGTTTACTGTGTGCAGCCGTGCCGCCTGTATTCACCAGTGGAATTATCGGCGTATCGACCAGTGGTATTGTTACCCTGAGGTTATGTTTTGGTATCACAGAATGGGAGCCGTGTCGATGAGATGCCAGTCGGCTGTGGGTTGTGGCCACTGGCTGGAGTCACGGCTTCGTGTCTGTTCACAGCTGATCTTAACCCCAAAGCGTTTTCTAAATCTTATCTGCTGTAGCTGAAAGAAATCTCACCTAGTTAAGGTTTTTATCAGAAATGCCTGAACGCATTCACCCATATATTTATTGTGTAAAGTCACAAAACGGTAATCATCAAAGCTGTTTTCAGAAATGACCTTGATTCCTCTCTCTCTCTCTCTCTCTCTCTCTCTCTCTCTCTCTCTCTCTCTCATATGCAAGCACGCACACTAATGAACATGTCGACTAGACAGCATGTGAGGCTCCGTTCTCACCTGGTGTTAACTACATTGAAGGATCATCGACTCAGTGTTTAACATGCATCGATTTATTTGTGGCTGCAATATTAACACTGATCATCACATTGATTTTTCTCATGATTCTCTATTCCTATGTATATATATCTCTGTGACTCTCTCTAACTCCCTTTAGACATGTACTGAACTCTGGAGATCCTCTGCAGTTTCTCTTGAGGAGGTGTATATGTGAACGCAAATGTCTGAGTGAGAGCCCCTAGTTCACTGCGGGTGGGGGGGGGGGGGGTTGATGACCCTTCTAACATGCAACAGACACAAAATGAAAATATCAAAAAGAAGAAATATCTCTGTACACACATGTGGTCATAAATGCAGACAGTGTGGTGCAAGCAAAATGATTTGATCTCTGCAGGGGAATTAATATGTTATGTCCTGCCTCTGCCGTCTGCACCCCCCCTTACCTGAATCCTGCGGAGGATTTGTTGCTGGTGTGAAAACTTCTGATCAGAGAACCTCCTGCTGCATTGTGCAAGTGTGAAAGGCAAACTGTGGAGAAAGTTTGGACCCAATGCTCCAGAGATCCTTCACAGGGCATGTCTAAAAACTGTTCCAAAAGAGGTCAAAGTTTTCAATTGAGCAGAATCCGTGAGTGGTGCTCTACAGTGATGGAAGTGCCAAACCAGGGGATAGTGGTCTTGTTCAGCCAGACTCGATGTTGCCGAGGCAACCATCTATTTAGTTTGCTAAATCACAGCTTCTTTCTGTTCTTTTCCTTTCTCAGATGTTACCAGCAATGTTGAGCTGAAGGTGCAGTGACAGTACAGTGAAAGCCCAAACAGGTGAGTCTGCATATTAATCTCTTTCATTGACTTTAGACATAATTAACTCCACTCAGAAATCTGAAATGTTTACTTTTAACCACAACATGGAGGAAATAATTGGTAAGTAAAATTAGTGTCCTGGATGTCCTGGTGTAGTGTTAAAGTCAGATCATACATTTGATTGTGTTAAATATTTTAGTCCCTTTTTATTAGTGGGTGATATTAGCTTTCATTATATACACACAAGAAACCCAGCTGAGGCTTCTTATCCCCTATCCAAATCAGAGAAACCAAGTTTCTTATATACTTAAAAAATTGCACAGCTGCAGAAAGCTGACTGTCACTTGGCTAGTGTGTATGTATGCTGATTATTGAAGACAAGGACAGTTTTCAGTTTATTAATTAAAGAGGTAATAGACATATTTGTCAATTTAACCTGAGTCTGTGTTAAATCAACACAGTATGTATGGTGTAGGTTTGGCGTAGACTTGTCCCCTATACTGTAGCCAGACGTGCATCTCTGTAGACATGTAACTTAGGCTGTGCCGATGGCAACATTTTGATTGGTCCAGTTGGTAGCATGCTTTGTCCATGTCTCTGTGGCCAGACAAGCGGACAATTACCCTTCCCTCCTCCAGTGTCTCACTTTTTCTGTGTTGCAGAAATATCAGTGAAACCATTGCAATGTGGATAAAGTAGCGGTGTTGTTTGAGATAATGGGGACAATATTTTGTTAAATTAATTATTTTTTTAATGAAATATGCTTGAGTCCTCCAGTAGTGGCTGCAGTTTTGGTTCAGACCTGGCCCTTTGCTACATGTCCTCCTCTATCTCCCCCTTTCATACTTAACTCTGTTCTGTGGGAAGGTGGGCTGCCAATGTATGTACTAGATAACAAGAAAAGTGTCTGTTTCTCTTACATTTTACACTTTCATTTATTTATGTCTACGGTTAAAGAATCGTGACAGTCTGAAAATGTCTAAATGCCCACAGAATGTTGGAGTGACAGACAAAGGCACACTTGTATTGTTTCTTAAAAAGCCTCTAACACCAGTGATACCAGCCCACCTGCCTACCTGAACACAGTGTCTAATAAGCTAATGCAACAAAGGTGTTACTAGACTCATTCTCCTCCATTTGTCTTGTGAAGCTGCACCTTCAGGCTCTACTGAAACTTTGACTACAGGCAGAGATAAGCTATGCGGTGTGACTGTGGTGCCTCTTTAACCTGTCAACCCTCAGATCTCTGTTTTCATTATTACATCAAACAGTGTATGTGTATGCTAATGAAGAGTTTACCATGATAATTGATTTAACAATGAATGGTCCCTATAGGATCTACCCATTTTGCTCCCCTTGGTATCCACTATAACTAATGTCCAGGTTTCCATAAAAATATATGGATATTCAAGACCTCTGAACTGCCTGCTCTGTGCTGGTTCCCAGTGTTTATGCTGCTGAATGGTCTTTGGGGATCCCAACGGAGTATTCAGCTCGACTCAGCAATCCATTAAACAGCAACTGCTCATTATGACCACAGTCTCCCCACACTGCTCTTTCAGCTTTCCACAATAAATGTATTATCTGTTCCTCCCCCTCATCTACCTCACCTTCAACCCATCTGACTGTTTCTGTATGGAATTTCATTATGCAGCACTAGTAATCCTCAGACAGGGAGTGGCTGGGTGTATATTAAAATGTTCTACTTGGTACTCTTGGTATTGTTTGTCAGAGAATCTTCTCATGCACAGAGCATGTGCATATTGGAAAAAAACAGTCTATTACAGCCCTGCAAAAATAAGTGAAAAATCAGTTTTTGGGAAAGTTAGATTGTTGACTGGTCATTTTGAGGCTGTAGACTGTCATGACGTTTTTCCAAAGCAGTTTGTCTATTATAATACTTGACAGACAGTGGCTGAGTTAGTAGGGGAGTAATAATTCTCCAATCCATGGTTAAGTCCATATACCTTGGTTTTTTTCTCCACGCAGCTGACTGAATGTGAATTTGCCGGGAAGGGAGGGGGCATAATTTGATTCACGTGTTATAGTGATAACTGTCAAATGAAACATGAGTTTTGTTACATAAGTAAAGTAATGACCGCTCAGCAGGCTGCACCTGCAGTGGTGGCAGCAGTTCTGTTATCCTTCATTGTGAAATTCAATTTTATTTGCTTTCACTCAGACATTTGAGTTCACACATACACCGCATTTAAACACACAGCATGAGACGCACACAGCCAGGACTAGAGTTGTGGAAATTTCTAGATTCTTAGATGCATCGCGATGCAGACGTGGACGACTCTGCATAGATGCAATGACCGAACATAATCGATTCCTGTTTTCCGATACATTCATTGTTTTAGCGATGTCCTACCATTGAATAATTATAACACTGCTGCTTCAGGACAGACGTACTTGTTTATACAGTTTGTTTTGCTCAAACTGTATAAACAAGTATATCTTTAACAAGTGTATGATCTACAACAAAATGTCGTCCAGTACCTAAATCAATTAGTTCCCTTCCAAAGGCAGAAGCCTGACTTTTTTTGTTTTGTTTGTTTGTCTTTTGTTTTTGTGGAATATTCCTTTGACTGAACAGGTCAGAAGTGTACAGAAGCTATAAGAAATGTATGTCGATGGAAAACTTATTTTTTCCCTCTTGTCTCTCTGTATCCCCTTCACCTTGCCCCTCTCCACTCCTCTCTCTTCCTCTAGGAGTTTCTCTGGGATGTTCAGGCAAGGTGGCATAAGGGGGTTCCACCCCGATGCACAGACCACCAGCACAGACACATCCTCTGCTGAGACACTACACAAGCTACAAACTACTCTACAGAGAGATATGCCCACATGTAGAGTCATCTGCTCAACTGTTTGAAACGGGGGCCTGACCCAGGAACAAAAACCTCAGGCTAAACTTGGGCCAGATATTTCAGACAGAGATCACCTGTGTTGGTGTTCACTATTGAACCAATTCAATTTCTCCCTCTTGGATCGCCCAATATTTGTCATTCCATCCATCATATAATCATCTGTCCCTCCCTTCTTCCTTTAAGTCATCCGTGATTGTTTTAGTCCTGCAGAGCTTGAAGTGTAGAGAAGGTAATGGATTATGCTGGCCATGGTGACCTAGTGTAAATGGCTATTCCCCAGCACAGCTTGGTGCCAGTATCTACAGCTCGATCTTCCTCCTCCACTCCCCCTTCCTCTCATCCCTACTCCACCTCTCTGCCCTCTTTGCCTGTTCTCCGCTGCTGCTTGCTGCCCTGTTCTGCCTCCTCTTTCCAACATCATGGTAGGTGCAGGCTTGGGTGTGTGGAAATTAATGCGAGGAGTCCGCCAGCTGGAGCTTCACCGCCTTATCCTGGCACTAATCATCTTCTGCTTGCTGTCCATGGCCTTCCTAGCTTACTACGTCTCAAACAGCCCCAAAATCAAGGAGGCTCCCCCTTTACCCTTTAGTGATTGTGGTGGAGAAGGAGGGATGTCACCAGGAACTAGTACTGGGGCTGATGAAGGAGGGCCAGGTGTGCAGAGGGCACCACTTTTCATTCCCGTGCGTCAGAGCCGACTGCGACAAGTGAAAGCAGTGGACAATTCCAGGACAGAGCCTGTTGTTCTGGTGTTTGTAGAGAGCATCTACTCTCAGCTTGGCCAGGAGATTGTAGCCATATTAGAGTCCAGCCGCTTCCACTACCGGACAGAGATTGCTCCTGGTAAAGGTGACATGCCCACATTGACAGAGCATAACCGTGGACGTTACACACTTATCATCTATGAAAATGTGTTGAAATATGTCAATCTGGATGCATGGAACCGTGACTTACTGGACAAGTACTGTGCTGAGTATGGAGTAGGTGTCATTGGCTTCTTCAAAGCTAATGAAAACTCTCTTCTCAGTGCACAGCTAAAAGGGTTTCCCCTCTTTCTACACTCACATCTTGGACTCAGGGACTACCGCATCAATCCCAGTGCTCCTCTACTCTACATTACCAAGCCAAACCAAATGGAGCAGGGCTCTTTACCAGGAGATGACTGGACCATTTTCCAGTCCAACCACTCTACTTATGAACCAGTACTTCTGGCCAGCACCAAGTCCTCTGAGGCACTGGCACATTTTGGACCTAGCCACCTGCGGGCCCTCCATGCGACAGTGGTCCAGGACTTGGGGCTACATGATGGCATTCAAAGGGTTCTCTTCGGGAACAATCTCAACTATTGGCTCCACAAGCTCGTGTTTGTAGATGCCATCGCCTACCTGACAGGGAAGAGACTGTGTTTGTCCTTGGACCGCCACATCTTGGTGGATGTGGATGATATCTTTGTTGGCAAGGAGGGAACCCGTATGAAGGTGTCAGATGTGGAGGTAGGTGAGCCTTGTCAACACACACAAGGCTAAATAATATTTAGATAGAATAGATGAAAATTATATTTAATGGCTTCTCACACTGCATAGTGGTTGGTTGTGAGATATTAACTAACACACATTCATAAAAAGAACGTTATAGTTAAGTAGTTCAAACGTTTTTTTTACGAGTAAGTAGAGAGTGTAATCTATTTCTTGTTGGAGCTCCTCATATTTACAAGTTCCACTAATTTTTTTTTATAACAATATCATTTATTAAGCCTTTTTAGATAACTAAGCAAATACCTCATGTTGTCTTTGTGTTCCTTTCACAGGCGTTACTCAACACTCAAAACAAACTGAGAGCATTGGTCCCTAATTTCACTTTCAACTTGGGATTTTCTGGAAAGTTTTATCACACAGGTATGCAATATCTGATGTTACTGTATAAACAAAGCTTTCTGTTTGAAACATCATCTTATAATACCACTGTGTATCTTTGTATCTGTAAAGAGTGTAAAACATTTATTTTAAAGCAAGTTCTTCAAATCAAGACAGCTCTAACATGACAATTTATATCGAATCACCCACTCCTCCAATCCCTCCTCTCTCCCTATTCCTTCGCCATTCACCTACATCCTTGTATTGTACACTGTCACGAAAACCAAAAGCTGCTGGGAGAAATGTGCTCATTTGGTCTGGCCAAAAGCAAGAGGCTGACAGGAAATAGCGTGGGTAGGGTTGTAGACATAACCTGTAGAAGCTTGCTAGCTAGAAGCTCTTGGGATTGTTGGCTTCTGGAAAAGCTTAAGCAAACCTGCAATGCTGCCTTGAATGTTTATGAAGAAGCAGTTGAAGGGGTATTAGGAGTTTGAAAGTTAAGAAACAGGAGGAAGAATGCCTGGCTGTATCGTAAGCAGTGAAAGAAGGTTAAATGTACTGGGCCACTGAGCTTAAGTACGAGGAGAAGGCCGGGACTGCCACAAATCTACAACTAAAAGAAAAAATATAGGCACCCCTGCAGAATCGGGTGTAATTTCTATCGACATGATTTTTTTTTCAACATTAGAAAGCGGACGCTGTTAAAATGTTTAAATTAAACTTATTCGAGAACAAAAACCTCTAGAAGAATATGTTGACACTGCATTGTTTCATGTATAGTTGGAGCTGAACTGCAATGATTAATGGATACTGGTGCCCTGGGCTGTTATTATGGTAGTACCAGGTTTTTTTAACATTCGCGTGAGCGGTTGTCTTTGTGTGTCTCTGTATATGTATCTGTAATTGTAGTGTGTGTGTGTGTGTGTGTGTGTGTGTGTGTGTGTGTGTGTGTGTGTGTGTGTGTGTGTGTGTGTGTGTGTGTGTGTGTGTGTGTGTGTGTGTGTGTGTGTGTGTGTGTGTGTGTGTGTGTGTGTGTGTGTGTGTGTGTGTGTGTGTGTGAAAGATCTTACTTACAGTAGGTTCAAACAGGGATTAGAGTGAGAGACATCTCTTTAAAATCTTGGCTTATCTCTTAAAAATCCCTATAGCCTGTTTTATATAGTGTGAGAAAGGAGACAAATCAATCAACACAGCAACGACCGTACACTGAAGAGGAGTGGGTTATAATGGGGGTAAATGGGATTTAAAAGTTAAATACAATACGGACATATTAATTAGAAGTTGTGGAAAACTGCACGAGAAGTTATGAAAAAACGGTTTGAAATGGGGAAGCAAAATTGAAAGGATGCATATATGTGTGTGTGTGTGTGTGTAGGGGGGTAATTAATAGATTCCTGCATTTTTACACAACTTAATTTTCGTGTTTGTCTGGGTGTCACACAAATGAAAGTCAATGTAATGTGCTCCGGAGTGATCTAAATATTATTGTGTGTGGAGTTGGCTCATAGCATTAACAGGACTTTTGGCTAATACAGAATTATTCACTATTACCTCATATTTACTCCTTCAATAAAACCTTTCTTTAATAAAACCTTTTAACAGCGGAACTGACAACATACATGTATCAAAGCTTTGGTATGATTGTTACTAAGAGTGATTTTAAATTGTCAGCTCCGGGTATCTGCCAGCCCTAGCAGCAGTGCTGTTTTCCCTCCTCAAAATCCATCCCACAATATGTGGAGTCACTGGAATAATTTCAATGTAACTCAACATGAGACCTGAGGTTGCTTTGGAGGTAAAAATGGGGTGAATGTAACTGATAATAGAAGTTACAGTCGGTTCTATACTGACACTGACAGACCCTGTTCGGACATGTTATTAACATCAGTCCTTAATGGTCCGTGCACAAAGGGACCCCTCTAAGTGCAAGTGTGAATGCATCAAGGATACTTTTAAGATTTTACCCATTAAAAAAATACAATAATTATCAGTCGGTTAGTTAGATATAGTGTCAATAAGGGAGCCTTTCACTTGATTATGTTTAAACTGTGTGTTTACATGTGCATTCAGGTACTGATGAGGAGGATCGGGGAGATGACATGTTGCTGCAGCACAGGATGGACTTCTGGTGGTTTCCTCACATGTGGAGCCACATGCAGCCTCACCTCTTTCACAATGTCAGTGTCTTGGCTGAGCAGATGAGGCTCAATAAGATCTTCGCTCAGGTTAGCTGCACTGATACACAAACATGGCCACTGTCACAGTGTGAAGGAGAGAGAGAATTGAATTGTTCTTGCTGCATTATTAAGTTAATTAGCTTGTAGCCGGAGGATTTGTGTGTGTGGTTGATAGAAATGGTTGAAGGCTTGTCTATCTGCAATGCTATGTACTGGAGTGACAGTTATGTCAGTTTCAAAGTGTATTTAGGTCTTTTCCATTTCTTCATATACTCCCAGGTCATAGACGACACTGTTAAAAAGATTTGGACATGTTCAATATTTATACCTCTCTACTCTTTTCCTCCTGGCAATGTGTTATGTTTTATCTTCTTGCTTGTTCCTCTTTCTACCCTCTCATTGGTCCACATTCTGTTCTCACTCCTCACCTCCCTCTGCAGGAGCATGGTATCCCAACAGATATGGGCTATGCCGTGGCTCCACACCATTCTGGGGTTTACCCAGTTCACAGTCAGCTCTACGAGGCTTGGAAGTCTGTGTGGGGCATTAAGGTGACGAGTACAGAGGAATACCCCCATCTAAGGCCAGCTCGATACCGCCGTGGCTTTATCCATAATGGAATCAAGGTCAGTTTGCTGTCCTTGTTCAATACTTGCATTTCAGTAATGGTCCCACGGGTTAACTTTTCTCAAAGGCATTATTAACACATGTAATATGATAAATGAAAACAGAAATTAATTCATTCTGGGCATTCTCTAGTGGGGCTGTATTTAGGGGTTTTCCTGGCCGAAAATTAGGCGGTGGTGGTACTTAGCCGTCAGCATGGGGCTGGGGCACGGACCCAGGGACCCCGGACAGATCCACTGCCCGGGCCAGAGTGCGCAGAGCCTGGCTACAGCCCAAGTAGACATCCACGGAGCCATGCACAGCTCCACTAAGTCCGGCTAACTATTGACTCATGCCTCACTGCTGCCTAAGCCTTGATTTTAGAATGTAGCTAAAATGTGCAGAGTTATTAAAAATGTCAAGAAGACAGAGACTGATGAGCATGTACACACACTTAAAAATATATGCCAAAAACTGATGGAAAACTGACGGCTCATTTTGTGTGTTTTAGGTATTGCCCAGGCAGACCTGTGGTCTGTTCACCCATACGATTTTCTATAATGAATATCCAGGTGGTTCGAAGGAGCTGGACAAGAGCATCAGAGGAGGGGAACTCTTCCTCACTGTCCTCCTGAACCCTGTAAGAACACCACTCCCTATTCATACACATTAAAAATCACCTGCTATCAACATGCTGAACTGATCTGTTTGCAGGTGGTTTACAGTTCGATATCCACTGGTTTGATTTTAATTGTCACTTTGTAATTGCCACGCTTGTGAATCTAATGGTCCCTATCCTATCATAACACTTTGTTTTAATTATTATTATTTAATTGTTTTAAGTTGAAACTTACTTTGTAAGAACATTGTGCCCTCTCATTCCAGATAAGTATCTTCATGACCCACCTGTCTAATTATGGCAATGACCGACTGGGTCTCTACACCTTTGAGTCTTTAGTGAAGTTTGTCCAGTGTTGGACTAACCTCAAGCTGCAGACACTGCCCCCCGTCCAGCTCGCTGAAAAATACTTTCAGATCTTTCCTGAGGAGAGAGATCCACTCTGGCAGGTTGGTATACCGATTTACTGATCATATTTTTCAGACAGTTGCATATGTACAGTTGTTATGCGTGCGACAACTGTGGCCAGAGGCATTATGTTTTCAGGTTGTCTATTCAACCCTCACACTGATCGATCGCAATATTTTAGGATTACATTGTGAGAATTTCTTCCAAATTGTCACAAACTTTCACTTGGACTCAAAGATGAGCTTCTCTGCGCAGACGTGTTCACAACAGCAGCAAATCCTCAGCAGGATTCAGGTGAGGGATGGTGCAGCAATCAGAGGCAGGACATAATGTATTAATTACAAGATCACATGTTTTCATCTACCACACATCGACACTGGATGCCCTTATCACCACAAATTTTCTTGACATCTTCGTCTGTCTTCAATGTGATGCACACTTTCTTTTTTCTTTTTATTTAATTTTTACGTCTGCCCATTATTTGAAGAAATATGATATTAAAGTTAGACTTCAATGTGTACTCAGCTATTTGCCCACTGCCGGTTTATAGAAAGCTCTTTAAGTGTTGACAATTTTGATCTCCTATTTTTAGAACCCTTGTCATGACAAGAGACACAAAGATATCTGGTCTAAAGAGAAGACCTGTGACCGACTCCCCAAGTTCCTCGTCATTGGACCACAAAAAACAGGTACCACTCTCTCTCTTTCTCAGTTTTCCTCTTAATCTTTGTCTGTATATGTCTCTCTCCAGTATAAATTTGTTCTCTTTATTTAAAGGCACTACAGCGCTTCATTCATTCCTGAGCCTCCACCCAGCTATCACTAGTTCCTTCCCCAGCCCCACCACCTTCGAGGAAATCCAGTTCTTCAGTGGAGCAAATTATGACAACGGGATTGACTGGTAAAGACAACACAAACAAATTCTGTGCACTGCTTTCAGGAAGGCCTCAACATTCAGTCCCTCTAGAAGTGTGAAGTGCAGGGGTGTTAGGTGTGTAGGGACTCAACACAAGAAATATTGTTGCATGTGACTGACAGGACAAAGATAACCACTAAAGACTGAATGATTTAAAAAAACAACCCCAATCATAAAGCTGAAGGGAGGATTCAGGACTTTAGTTCAGAATCTGTGTCAACTTGTATTTCACAGCCTGAGCTG
The DNA here is from genome assembly GCF_009819705.1 of Hippoglossus hippoglossus. Taxonomy (NCBI): domain Eukaryota; kingdom Metazoa; phylum Chordata; class Actinopteri; order Pleuronectiformes; family Pleuronectidae; genus Hippoglossus; species Hippoglossus hippoglossus. Next base: position 24,839,008 of record NC_047165.1, on the reverse strand, counting down.
AGCTATTGCTGCTGCCCAAGGTCTTTACCACATGCCGACTTTACATACAGTATGCATCCATATACTTGTGCCTGGTTTTACCAGTTCGGAGATGTCATCGCTTTCATCAATCAGTATTCTCTATTTCACAAATTGCTATGATTATAATGGGAGCATAAAACATAAAATAGTTCAGGGATGTGAAGACTTTTTAGAAATGAACTTAAATACTCACTTTTTCATTTCCCTTCTTCTCAGGTACATGGACTTCTTCCCATTCCCTTCTAATGTCAGCACAGATTTCATGTTTGAGAAGAGTGCTAATTACTTCGACACAGAGGTGGCTCCTAAGAGAGCTGCTGCCCTGCTACCCAGAGCCAAAATTCTGTCAGTGCTCATCAACCCATCAGACAGGGCTTATTCCTGGTATCAGGTGAGAAACTATCACTATCGCAAAACTGTGCACACATACAGGACACACTGTCACACTGTGTGAGTTCCTGGTGGCAGTTAAAACCCTCTTAACTATCAAGATTGTGTATGTCCTTGTGTTTTAATGACCACAGCACCAGAGGGCCCACCAGGACCCTGCAGCCCTCAACAACACTTTCCATTTAGTGGTGACAGCAGGCCCCTCGGCCCCTAAGGATCTGCTGGCCCTTCAGAGACGCTGCCTTAGCCCCGGGGCCTATGCTACTCACCTGGAGCGCTGGCTGCAACACTATCAGCCCAACCAGGTAACACACACCACGGCTTCTAATACACAATTCAGCTGCTTGAAAATATAGATATTTGGTTTTAGAAATAGTTGGCTGCATCGCGAAGGGATTTTGATCTGTCTAATTGACCTCATTGAAACTTGTGCAATAATATAGGATGGCAACCGAGATGAAAAGTGGACTTTTACCTAGGAGGCAAAACAGCAGGTGGTCAAACCTCCTCTGAGATCTATACACGTGTCAGTAGGGATGTGATATTTGTAATTATACTGTCGGTAGTACGGAAACTGCTATTATTGTGTGGATTCTTCTCTCTCATCCAGCTTTCAACCCAAAATATTTTCACTTTCACCTCCTTCACTGTGTTGCATTCTGTGTGAGTGTAAATTCTGCCTCTCCGACACAGAGAGAAGCGGCACAACTTTCTAAATGTCGGTGACATTCTTATGTAAATAAACATGCATGCAAACACAATGCGCAATCTATCGAGGTCAGCAAAATTATCGATTTCATATTTATATATCATACAATAAGTTGATATAATAATTATTGCGACAGGCCTACTCGGTGCTTGTTGTTATGATCGTTGTTATGAGGGAAAAAAAAGTCAGCTCAGCAGTGATGGTCACAATTCTGCAGCGGCGGACCGCTGAATGCATGTAGGGGAAACAATGCAGAGATCACCTAATATACTGGCTTTTCTGATGAACCAGATGGGTTATATTGTTTTAGATTCATTACCTCTGGTAGACACCATTCAACACAGTAATGCTGCTTTCACACTAAAGGTCTTTGTACTAGAACTAGCTCATGTTTGTTATTGTGTCAAAGTACAGGGACCTGCAGAATGTGCATCAGTTCAATGAGTCAGAGGAACCTATAATGGAATCACTTCCTGTTCCTCTGTTGCCACAGAGAAGAGGCTGACTGAAATGATCATGGATGACTGTGTTTGTCTGTTTGTGTTTTAGGTGCACATCGTGGATGGGGCCCTGCTGCGGTCCAACCCAGCACTAGTGATGGAGGGAATCCAGAGATTCCTTGGTGTCACTCCCATCTTCAACTACACCCAGGCTCTAATGTTTGTATCACACACATGCACTTATGTAGAGAATGTTTTAACAGCATAACAGAGAAAGCAACCCAGCTATTTTTCCCTGTACTGTGTGCAAGAAGTGTTGTCCTGTAACATACTTTGTGTCTGCAGGTATGATGACAGCAAAGGTTTCTGGTGTCAGCGGGTGGAAGGAGGTCGAGCCAAATGTCTGGGGAAGAGTAAAGGCAGGAAATACCCAGAGATGAGTTCTGAGGTGCGTCTACACTTCACACTCTCATCACAGTGCCTCACTCTCTCTTTACAGGTGGCGTTTGCCATCTGCTCTATCAGTAATAATAAAATCATAGTTGCCAATTAAATAGCTGAGATATAGGAATACAGTGACTTCAATGGTGTCAGCAAAACATTAATTATGAGTAGAGTTTTTCATAGAATAGTTTATCGTATAAAATGGCGTTCAAATACACTTTAAATGGGGGCACTGTATGTCTACTAGTCTGCTGCAGATGATAGTCCTCTACAAATGCACTATTTCTTTGTGTTAACAATTTGTTAAGTTAAAATTATATCATCCAGCTCTTTTTTAACAAAAGTCTTTGTTTTGAATGAAACAACAGTATACATCTGTAAGGCCTTTTTAAATGTTTACATCCTCAATCGGGAACTGCTGGATTTAGAGCTGAAGTTCCTTTAAAAGCTCAGCTGAGTAATTAGAAGATTACTTTACCTTTTGTTCTCCTCGTCTGACCTGTGTGTGTGTGTGTGTGTGTGTGTGTGTGTGTGTGTGTGTGTGTGTGTGTGTGTGTGTGTGTGTGTGTGTGTGTGTGTGTGTGTGTGTGTGTGTGTGTGTGTGTGTGTGTGTGTGTGTGTGTGTGTGTGTGTGTGTGTGTGTGTGTGTGTGTGCGCGCGCGCGCGCAGTCGCGTACCTTTTTGGCAGATTACTATCGTGAGCACAACATGGAGCTGCTTCGTCTGCTGAATCGACTGGGCCAACCGCTGCCGTCCTGGCTCCGCCAAGAACTCCAGAGCACCAGCTGGAGCTGAGGCCACAAGCTCGCAGACAGACACATCGTACAGAAACCGGGACTAGAGTCTGTGGATGAGCCAACATTTGGCTCTGGATTAGACTGGACTACCTAATCTGGAATCTACAGCCGCACACACTAAAAGAGCTGCAGGGTTTTAGCTGATGTTTCTGATGCTCCTGTGTGCACCATGAAAGTGTTGGTCCCTGTTGGAGAAGGATCCCATTGGACTCCCACCCCCCAACTCCTGATTTGTTGCCAACCTTGTGCGAGCACTAGGCAGCTGTCAACCTCATGTGTGTGGGACGAGAAAGGGTGAGGGCTGACATTGCACACATCAGTTTTCTGTTGATCCAGAGGACTGGGTGGCCAGAAGGTTTGAGGCATAATGAACAGATCAGATCGCCTTAATGTGAGGAGAGAAACTCACAGAGTGAGACCATGCAAATGTGGAGTGTATGAGAGGACGCAGGACTAACATGAACAAACACACAGACACGCGCACGTCTCCACGAGAATGATTGTGAAGCAGTTCATTTTCAATATCAATTGTATACGTTTGGTTTGGGGGAAAGGTGGGAAACAGACAGTCCGTATCCTGGTACAGACTTCTCTGACACACCTAACTTAGTCAGGGTGCTGTGTCCTTCTATCCTCACCGTTTCAGTGTGAGACATTTTAAAATGGATTTAGTTACTATGATGACAGGGCAATGTAAATACCAATTTTTGATTCGGTACATAACTGATGCCCAGATTTGGTCCAGGCTGTGCCCTCACTATCATGCTGTGACTGTCAGAGAGCAGCTTCTACACTCTACTTCACCATAGCAACGTCTGCATCCATTCTCCAGGTTTAATTTAAGATTGCTTACATTCTTGCTTTTAATCTAAATACCCTCCATGTTTTAATAAAAGGAGTAAAGTACACCACATACTGTGCTGAGTATTGGTTGTTGTAGAACTTTTAAATAACTTGTCAGTTACTTGAGTTGTCAGTGTGATTATGGTTGAAGTTTTCATGCTTCAGGGACCAGAGAGTGAAAGTTCAGGTTTGACCTCAGCTCTTTATTATTTAGTGAGAGGTATAGACCTTTTTTTACAGTAGCCATTTTGACTTGATGGAGCAAATAAACCCAATGTTATTCATCATAATAATGAAGACTGTTTTAGATAGATAGTCTTATTTAATGTGATTAGTAACATCGACCACTTCATGTCAAAATGGCTGCTGTGAAAAAGATGTTTTAGTCAGCAGTGCTCTGTTCTGTAATTTCATGGCTCTGACTGGAGACTTCTCCCTTGCAATGGATGCTGATGCTCATGGGGACTGCAATGTTATGAGTCATTACACACACCAAGCTAAGGGGACAAGATTAATCAGACACAAAGATTAAGTATTTACAACTGTCAGCTCACAACTGTGGATGGATTTTCCCGGGGGCTTTTTAGTGATGAGGACCATTATTAATAAATAGAAATGATCCATTTCATGGAAATTAAACTTTTAGAGACTAAGGTTAACCTAAAGTGCTATTCTGGTTGTCTATTAAAGTTGGGGTACTCACAAGAGGCAAACTGATTTTAAATTGGTCAAAATTGAAGCAGCAAAGGCAGTTAATGCAAAAAGCTCAAAAACACTATGTACTACATTGCCCATAATGTATCTTGTTACTGGACATTTTACTAGACTTAAGTAGACTCTTAAATAATGTGTCCAGGTAAAATGTTCTGTATATAGTCTTCAAGCTGAGATGACTTTGTTATTACACCATGACGGTTATTTTCTTAGACTTGACAAAGTTACTGCATAATCTAACTAACACAGGACTAACCACAATCAGTGCAGTTACTTGTACATGTCAAATCATGGATGACATGCATGGACAATGATGTCCTAATAAACAGTTGGGGCGGTTGACATTGATTGTATCATGATGTGATCATGAGGCACAGCCCAGGACCAGAGCTCTAAAACCTAATGTGGGTTGTTTGTGAGTGGGAAAGAAGCCCCTCAGTCAGGAAGAGCTACACCGTGAGATATCATCTAATAAACCAAAACAATTCTAAACACACGTCATCCCACGCTCTCACAGCCCATCCATCCGAGGACAGGATGTCACAAATCTCACAGGACAAGAGAACATGCATCAGAGCTGGAATAGAGACTAATCAGAAGCTGCTGTCTTGTTGTTTCCTGTTTGTTTTATATGAATGTCAAAAATACCAACACAGTATCATCTCTAATAAACACAGAGGTTGGAAATGATGGCTGCAGCAGTTTTTTATCCTCATATATGTGAATGTAGAAATATTCTGCCTCTGCTGTCTCATCTATACCACACACATGGTGTTTTGAAGAAAATCTTCACATCTCCTATTTGACACGATGTGTCATCACACAGTCCATTGTGGAGACTGTGCACACTAACAATTGAACACCACTCAGTATCAACATATCTGACATTGTTCATATAAGGGAATCTCTACCGACTGTGTGGTGGTGTGTGAATGCATGTTTTAGTGTTCCAGTCTCCAAGTGTGGGTACTGGCAAAGACCCAGTGAACGGGATAAGCTGCTACAGAAAATGTGGTTTCACAGTTCAAATGCATGGGAAAGATTAAAGCTGAGGTCAGTTCACTGATGATTAAAAGAGGAGGCATAATTGTGTGCTGTGTAGCCACATGTTGGGCTCAAGAATATGGTAACATTCTCACTAGTTGCTCATACATCTATTAAATGAAATCATGTTTTCATCTGCAGGTTTAAACTGCTGCTGTTACTTTCCCTCCTAAAGTGTAAGACTGGTCAGATCCAATGACAACTAAATGGCTCCACCTTGTGGACAGCCTCCTAAATTGTCACTGTGTGGGTCTGAGGATTGTAAGGATAACTGTCTCTTGCTCTTGCCCACTGTCAGCTGGAATTGACTCCAACCCCCTGTGAACCTCATCCCTATAATGGGTGGATGGACTCTGGGTTTTGCAGGGAGCACAATGTTGGTCATAGTGTGGGCTGAGTGGTTGGTGCATCATGCTGTGGCTGTGGCTGTGAACAGCCCACACAACAGCAGAGCCTGCTGCAGTGCATCTAAAACACAGCACTGATCACTGCACTGTTTCAATTCTTACATACTTAGTAGTTTGCAATTCATGTTTGTTCTAAAATTGTACAGAGATGCTCCAAGAAAATCTTGGCCTTAATCTGTGTGCAGCTGTCAGCCAACCCTACCCAACACACACACACACACACACACACACAAATTCACAGAAACGGTAAGATGAATTCATTATATCCCTTCACAAACGCACATTTTAATACCACACAACTCATCTCCACTGGTGTCACTTGGGTCATGAATAGTGTTTTGCTGACAGAACCCAGTGAGGAGTGTCTTAAACGTAATAGTGTACAAACCCCTGCAGACATTAGTGGTCAATAATCTCCATAGTAACATCCTAAAATCCTAATAAATGGAAGATACAGTCCCACTCTGGCTTTTTACTGTTTATGAGTGGATGCTGGTGATGTTCCTTCTGGGTTCCACTGCTCTCTTTGCAAACATCCGACACAAGTGGACCACAACAACATTCCAGAAAAAAGAGGCGGATATGTCCACATCTGCACTCTGAAAATGTCTCATCCCAAAGTTGAGCTTGTGTTTAGGCTCAGGTCTAAAGGGGCCACTGGTGGAGCTCCTGACTTGCAGCTCTGTTTTGGAGGAGGTTGCTTTTACTAATTAGTTTAAATATTCAACAATAGTTTGGCAGAGCAAGGGTTGGTTAATATAACCAGTAATCAGTGACAGACATTAATCTAGGGTTTTATTGATTTTCATTAGATCATAAGAGAAGTAGAATAGAACTCAGTAGAGCACATACCTCTGAGATCAAGGCTGAACAATACTACTGATTGTTTAGATCTTGTAGTTGAGATATAGAAGAAAACGGGGCCGGTCTGATCATTTCAATGATACATTTATCATTAAACATAGTCTAAAAATCCCATTGATCCACATTTGCACCAAAATGAAATGTGTTCTTCCCCGACTCAAACCCCATCCCTCCACCAAGAAATCGGTTCAGTAGTTTTGCGTCCTTCTGCTGGCGCTTCATTGCTTCAGATGATACAAGTAGCTAAATAACCAGGTTTCACATCTCATGCATGTTATATGCTGAATATGATTAAAACCAGGATAGCAATGTGTACATGTTCAATGGAAATCCTAAAATACATTTTTTACACAATTTCTGCATTATCTCCTCAACCACACAGTCCACCAGTCACTTCAGAGCCATGTTGGTTTTCATCAAACTGTAAGTCCAAAGATCCAAACCCCCACCAAGATTCTTGCAAGGAAAATGTGGTGTTACCAAAGTTTTGAACAGTCAACATGATCTGAGTGTATGAAAAAAAGGGTTATGATGCTGAGAGTCCTATCAGTTGATTAAAGGTCAGAACGGTACTGTACTGACAGCTGTGGATAAAACTGCAGGAGCTAACATGGTGATTAGGGTGACAGCTGTCCACAAATATGTTAATGAAACTTTCAAATGTCATCAAATCTGTCTCTGTCCTGACACTCAGCACAGCCAAATGCTGCGTCTCCTTCTCCTGCTGTTGTAAAAATCAATACGTTTCCTGAATGAGCTCCTCCCTCAGCACTGATGGACAGTGGAGAGCTCTGTGTCAGTTTGCGACCTGCTCTATACTGACATGAAGTGTATGCATGGATTTCATTTGGACTGTGGCACAGAGCTGTAAGACAATCAGCAAATCCTTGTCAGGCTGTTCCAAAGAATTGATCCGAGGACACCCGCAGGTTTTCAGCCTTCCTCCAATTGGACCACTCTGAGATTTCCACTGCTCCAGTGAAGCAGCTGCTGTTAAACCTAATGTTCAGGCGTCATCGTGCTCTGTCACAAAGCTGTGGGTGACATCACAGCAGCTCCACACTGTGCGTTCATGCCAGGCGTCTGTTAACATGTCATCATCATGTCCTCCATGTTTCCTGACACACCGTGGAAGTGGAAAGGAGAAGCAGCGAGTCGCTGTGTGCGGCTGAGTCAACCACAAACATGAGCACGTCCCAGCTGTTTTGGTTGTCTGTTGTCTCATTGCCTCCTGAAAAACACACTGGCCCACTGAGTATTGTGGTTTCCATAGCAACAGTAATAGTGATAGAGAGTGGGTTAGTGTTGTGGGAGGGTGGCAGGGAGGTTGAGCGAGAGAACGACAGAGAGTGTGAAAGTAAAGCAGTAACTGGGGTCAGAGTGGAGCTGAGTGTGTGTGTGAGTGATGGAAAAACATAAGGAATGGAGAACAGAGCCAAAGACACAGAAACAGAGATGTTTTCTTTATTTTATTTCTACTCCACTCATTCATTCATGCATCAGCCCTGCCCTCCTCTCACCAGGTGGAGGGACAATGACGCTTGCTGCCTGACTATCTCCTTTCATCATCATTCCCCCTCCCCCTTCATCCGTCTCCCACTACAGCTGGATAAGCCAACCAATAACCAGCTTGTCTCTCTCTTACAGAACAGGGATTTGAAGATTGCATCCTCACATTTTTAATCTGATGTAGAAGAGGATTATCTCAAGGTCTCCTCCATCTTGTGCACAGCCGGGGGCTGCTGAGACAAAGGAGGGAAAGTAGAGGAGGCTGTGGAGGAGAAAAAAGAAGGATCTCAGGCAGCGAGCTGAATGCTGTGGAGTTAAAGACAGAGCGGGAGGGAGAGGTCACCTGTGGAAGAGAGGAGGGGGAGGTTGATGAAGGCTTTCTAAGGAACTGCATCCATCACTCCACTCATCTGCAAGGGAGATGAAAGAGGGGAGGACTGCGCGTCAGCAGCAAGTAGATCACTGTGAAAGGTAAGCTAGTAAATCAAAAATATTCATATCCTCTTTTCTCCTGACGAATACACTGATCTTGTCCTGTATATGCGTGCATGTATGCAATCCTTATTGCATCTGCTTGTTGTCGCCTGGTGAGTGTGTGTCTGGTTTATGTCCATAGGTAGAATCTGATTGTGACAATAGTGTGCAGAGGGGTGTGATGTAGCCTGGTTCAAGGGGCTTCAGCCCACCTCATGGGGTTATTTTAGCAGCAACAGACACAGTTTTCTTTAATGAGCCAGAACCTGATAAATTCCCACTGCTCTGGTTCTAGAATTAGGTAAATCCAAATTTTTATTCTAAACTTGTACACCAAAATTTAGAGGTTAATCCAATCAAGGTGGCATCTGACACAGAATGTGACTAAAACTTGGAATATTCAGGTTGAAATGATGACAGCACAAGTGCCTTGTAAGTTTCCTTTGCCTCCAAACAAGCAGCTGTTGCTGAATGTCTCTCGCTGAGAGCTTTGTCCATCATTGTGTTTACAAGACAAGAGGTTAGAACTCATCCTCTGAGCAGTGTTACGTCTTCAGCGCAGAATGGACCACACAGTGCCAGTTTTATGTTTGTGTTGAAACACAGTATGTTCAGTAATCAGCCTTAGAGGTGTTGAGAGGTTTTGATGTGTGTGTATGCACTGACGGAGCCATTGTTTCCAGTCTCTGCTATGCTAGGTTAACTACATCAAGACTGATAGAACAATGAATCAAATCAATTCCAAAAACCGTGAACTCTTCCTTCAAATTGGATTGAAACCCAGCAGATACAGTCGGTGTGTTGGAGGATATGAGCCAATGAAGCTGAGATTGACATGTGATGTGTTGGCGACAACTGAAAGATGCTTGGATGAGTCTAACCTGTTGTGTTTGGACTATGTCACCCACCATAAGTGAAACTTGATACACAATGACATGGAGCAAAGCTCTGCAGCCCCAATCAGAATACTGTACCCTTTTCCTCTTTCTGGTCTTGATATATCCCAAAGGTTCTACAGCTTGTCTGAGGTCAATGCTGCATGTGAAGATACTTTCAGTTGTTGAAATGGTTTTGAGGTGTGTGTATGTTGATTCAGAGGATTCAGATGTTTTGTGTCCGGCCCAACGGATGACCTGTTAACAGCTGCAGCAACTTTAATGTGGAGAAGGCAGCTTTAGTTTGAGTGCATATGGCAGTCCTCAGCATTACATAATCATACAAGCACATACGCTTCAATTGTTTTACTTTTCTCATCAAATATAAGTGATTTGGGCAGTAAACCCAGCAAATAGCAGGATATCCATGTAGGCTTCAGTCCATCCATCCTTCCATTCCATACTGCTTATTCTTTTCTTGCCGTGCGGGGGCTGGAGCCAAGCTGAAATTATTGGAAGAGGCGTGGTGCACCCTGGTCAGGTCACCAGTCTGTCACACTTAACACAGGGCTGACATACAGGGACAAACCAGCCTCACTGTTTCAGACTTCACTCTTAATCTTAGTTGGAAAAGGACTCTGAGGTGCACATGCATGCCACCGCAAATGTAGCCTTTCATTAATTTACTGATCTTTCATCATGAACTCAGTGGTATTGGATTAGTTTGCTCACTTAAATCAGGCCACGTGTCACAAAAGGGAAAGCATGTTTAATTTATGTGTTAATTAATAAAGTTGAGGAAATCTTTAGACCAATGTCAACTGAGATCGGCTCCAGTTCCCTTGCGACCCTCAATAAGCACAAGTGTTATAACTGATGGATGCAAGTATCTTAATATAGCTGTGGCATTGTGACAAAAAGATAAATACTAATATAATTCCGAGCATCAAACACAGATTTGTTTGTTTATCGTCACATGAATTAAAAGAGTAACTTCAGCCAGTCTAATAATCGGGCCTGTCCTGCCAGTTTGTGTTGATTATATTCTTTGTTTAGCTTTGGTGAATAATGGGACATCATCAGACACACATCAGTATTCATCTGTGTTTAATCAACCTACCACTCAACAAGCCTGGGCCTGAAGAATAAACCAGCAGAGGACAGTTATAAATGGCACACAGGGAAAGGGAAGAATGGGGGCCAGTCACTCATTTTAGCCCTGGGGCCCCCATTTGTTTATTGAACCATGTTCCACAGGAGCACAGTTTGTAGACGAGCAGCATGAGTAGACAGAATGAAATATATTTAAATTATGTTCAGTGTAGAGGTGTGTAAAGCTTTAGTTATTTTCGAATTTGGGGCTCAAGCTGTCATTAAACATTGTCGTGGGAATATCTGTGTTCTGTGTGTGTTGTGTCTGAGCGGATCAAGTGTAAATCATTTACAAATTTAGTTTTATTTCTTCTTAAAGGTCTTCGATGGCAGAGGCCGGGCATCCTGTGATGGAGCAGTACCAACAAGGGGGAAGTGTTTCCATGGAATCATCTCTCTCTGGTCAGACCCTCTTTGATGCCTCCTCACAGTCAATAAAACCCTCCAAACTAGCTGGGCAGCCAGGCCATGTCTGCCAGGAGGAGCCACAGGAGTCTTTCAGTAAGATCTGTCCAGCAACTCCTGCGATCAGAGAAACTACCTGCAGCAGTGTGAAGGTCAGCAGAGAGCCTGGTGAACAGGAACGAAACCCCTCTAAACACTGTGTGCCCCCCTGGGATTCAGCATCTCCTCCTAATGTGGCTAACAAATATACACCCTCATATCACCACAAGATAACAGGGAATACAACTGGTGACCCCCCTCCGGCCAACAGGACTCTACAGAGTATAAAGCCAGCCTCTTTGCCTGTTCACAGGAGTCACTCGGATACTTTCCCTCTGGTTAAAGTGGCAGTACCTCCCCAGGTACCAGATAGTGGCATTTTTGAACTTGTTTACCATGGAGCAGATAAGAGTATCCAAGAGGTTGAGAGTCAACGCACATTAGCCTGCAAGCAACCCATGCAGCTGCAACAGTGCAACATTGTCACCACTGTTTGCCGAGGGACCAGTAGTGGAGAGAGTGGTGTTCAGCAGCCTCAGAGCAAGTGTGTCTGTGTCTTATCCACTAAGACAGAAGTCAACATGGGGGGCAATGAAGACAAGTGCCACCTTCTTCCCAAATGTAACAAGGAACTCTGTTATGGCTCCTACATCCATCATGCCAATTTTGAAGACACATTTGCTGCCTACTGCCGTCCCAAGCCCATCCCAGCCCCCTCCCAGCTGCTGCCACACTTGACAGGCATGGAACCAAGCAGTGACATGCAGCGAGCCACAGCACCTCCTTCAGTGACAAACCACCTCGCCCTGCCTCGCCTCATCTCCTCTGTCAGTGAGACAGGCCTGGATGCCAAACATCTGCTGCGATGCTGCGACCTCAACTGTTCTTGGATCAGCTCATTGCCTCCTGGTGCTGGGCCACCATGCCAAAAACACTTCAGGGGAGAGGATTGCTGCAGCAGTCCCATTGGCCATGTGAGAACCATGACCCGGGACATTGGGACACTGACAACCCCTAGAGAGCTGAGGGATGTTGGGGTGCAGACAGGACAGCCTGTCACACCTCATGTGTTCCCCCAAATCTGTTTGGCAGAGGAGAGCAGAAGTGAGACCTCCTGCAGCAACACTCCATCATTGACAAACACTGACAGTGATGCGGGCAAGAAAACAGATGGTGCTCCCAAGTCCCCAGTGAAGGAGGTGAAGTGGGATGCAGAAGGGATGACATGGGAGGTGTATGGAGCCTCCGTGGACCCTGAGGAGCTGGGTCTAGCCATCCAGAAACACCTGGAGCTGCAGATCAAGGAGACAGCGAGTCGGGCTGCCAAGCTGTCACGCCAGAATACTAACACCTCCCGGCAGAGTGGGACCACCGGCTGTCAGAGAAAGAGGAGCAGAATGATAGGCTCCATTCGAACCTGCTTTACTCGCACCACTACAGCTATCGACTGACTAACTAGCTTAGTGACGGATGGGACAGTACCTGAACACTGTGTTTAGTGGCCTGTATGGCTACTCATAGCCTCAGCCTCAAATGTCACTCATCTGATCTGAAGGTGTATGGAAGATGGATCTGCATACAAGATCATACAAGGTCACTGATGCAGGTCCACATTTAATGGTGTCTGGTAATTTTATTATTATTTTAGTCACTGAAATCAGAAGACAAGGTTCTGAAAAGGGAACTAATGATACGCCAATGAACCGTCACTTGTTTCGATTTTTGCAGATGGGCACTACCAGTGTTTTCAGAGGGTCTCTCCTTGCAAGTGGGTCTATATGATCAATTACCTCCAGGGGATTGGTACCTGAAAAAACACCTGTACAGTGCAAAGCAATCTGATACAACAGTCCTGCATTAAACACGACAATTATCATTAGCAATATATGGGTTGGGAAATAATATGTTTTACAGTGATACAATTCAGGATACAGGTTTCGGTATACCTCCCCCTGCTGACTGGGGCTCCCCATGGTGGTTTGGTTCTTGAGTGACAGGCAGTGACACATCAGTAGACACCTGGCAAGAGGAGCCATTGACAATTTCTTAGCTTAACCTAAGACTAATCCCTCATAGCCCAGTCTACAACCTCACAAACAAATGAGCTCCTCTCTTACCAAGTCACAACAAAAACATTACAAGCACAGACAAAGAAAATAATAACAAAAGAAAAGTAAAAAAGTAAAAGTAAGGGATAAATGAATCTGAGTTGTCAGAACATGGAAACATGATGACTTATTGAGTAAATGATGAACAAATTTAAGTACTTACATATGATTGTATTTCACAAGCATGATTTGAACTCTCTAGGCTTGGTACAGCAATGCAATGATTTTCATTATCAGTTTTTGTTTTGGATGTGAAAAGAGACGAGTATTTTCTTCTTTTCTGTATGAGCATACAGGGGCATCATCAATCTAAAACTATTGTTTTTTTTCAAATATACAACACAGAAAGCCTAACAACACTGGAACATTTAAAAGGTTTTATGTGTAACATTCAGAAAACAATCAATCAAAACAAAACAAGCACACTGCTCGCGCTCTCACGTGTTGCGTGTTAACGTGATGCTCAGACTGAGAAAGAAATTCAGCCCTGGATGGCATTCCCAGTGTACCTTTCTATCACCACCAGAATGGGTTGAGTTTTGAATGGGAATAATTGAGTCTGCAGATGAGAGACATTCTAGGTCACAGCGTCACGACCTGGAATTTTCCACTGGAACTCACATGCAGCACCTTGAATGACAGGCACACAAAGAAACTGACAGGGATACTAAAGACTTCTGATAGCCGTCCCACTTTACAAGACTTAAAGGGATAGTTCACCCAAAAAGGAAAATTCAACTCAAATACGACTCGAAACTTTGTCATTTACACCATGTTTTCAGCCTAAATGTCCGCTGTGATCCACGTGCGAACGCGGCTCCAGAGGGGGATATCAGAGGAAATGTAAGGCTAAAAACTTGGTATAAATGACCCTATTTCGAGTGGAATTTGAATGTCGGGGCTTACGGACACTTGGATTACAACACAGGAGCAGTATGGAGGCATTTTATGTTTTTTTATGTCTGAAGAATCGATCACTAGGGATGCACGATATGGATTTTTCTGGCCGAAACCGATAACCGATAATTACATGCTTCAGATGGCCGATACCGATCATAATTTCCCGTTTCTTAAAAAGAAGTTCATAGCCTTTAGTTTATGCACACCTCAGGGTAAAATTTCTAAATATATTAAGCAAATATGGATGAATTAATATCCCATTAACACAACAAAAGCCGTTCTGACTCAGTTCTGAGAGTTTAGTGAGGTACATCAGAAAACTTCAAACAACTTTAGGTTGAGGAGGAAAATTTCTCCTTCAAAAGAATTTAAATTAAATATCAATGTATTAAAATAGAAATTCAGATAAAATACTGAGCTGCATAGCTAGTCGCCAGCCACTTTAAGTGTAAGAGTTTGTAGGTTCGCTTTGGTCTTTTTTTTTTCAGTAATGCTGGCTGCAAGCGCCTCAGATCGCCATAGATCGTTGTTGCGATGACGGACTCTAAGGTCACTTATGAGATTGGTAGTGTTAAAATTGTTCTCCCACTTTGAACGTTTGCACATTTGTTGCAAATTGCAATCCTCAGGAAGTATGAAAAACTTCCACAACGACCACGCAGTTTTCAGTGCCGACGTTAACACATCATGCTGGTATGGACATTCACGGATTTATGAGGTCATGAGAGCGACCAGGCACGCTGTGTTTATCGCATGTTTTATCAGAAATAATTTCCAACTTTTTTTGCGTATTTCACCAGTGGCAAGACGTAAGGACACAATGGGATTTAGGAATGCATACTTTAGGCTGAACTATCCAATAGGATGTGAACACCTATATGTAACATAGAGAGTGACAGCAATTCTAGCCATTCATGGATGTGCTGTTGGAATGGGTGACGCAATTAGAGGGAGATATATGGGGGTGCTGTGGGAGACATCTTCAGACTTGGGGGTGACAATTGCTCATGTTACTCTGTTAGCGTTTGTATATTGTTTCACCTTCTGGTCTCCTTGATGCATCAAGTCTACATTAAAACCTTCTGCATAAGACATCAGCTGCTGCCTGAGTTCTCCTTTCACCAGCTTCCAGAAAACTTCCATAACAATGAGTCGAGTGAATTTTCATTTGCGAGTGTACGGAAGTGGAACAG
The DNA here is from genome assembly GCF_009819705.1 of Hippoglossus hippoglossus. Taxonomy (NCBI): domain Eukaryota; kingdom Metazoa; phylum Chordata; class Actinopteri; order Pleuronectiformes; family Pleuronectidae; genus Hippoglossus; species Hippoglossus hippoglossus. The sequence continues at coordinate 24,823,680 of NC_047165.1, read as the reverse complement.
AAGCATAGAGTTGACATACACTGAATTTGACCTGCACAGAACCCCAGATAATCTCCTGAAATTATTCGGAGGGGCTGTATGTGAGAACACAAATCCAAGTTAGTTGCTCCGGACATTCTTCCAGAGTTTAGACCCGGGTGCTGGCAGGAAAAACTCTGGAGAATGTCCAACTAACTCAGATGTGTATGAGTGAGCCCATGTGAGAAAACAGCAGGATGTCTGGAGAATTCACAGCAAGGGACTGTGTGTGATGATGACATTTCTGACATGTGACAGACGCAAAACTTGGAAAACCAATAAGAATACAAATATCTCTGGATGAAAAAGAGGATCCATACAGGTGCAAGATGCTTGACGAGCATATCAATAAGAAGGTTCGACGATGTGCAGTAAACAAAAGCAAGTGATCTCAGCAGCAGAGTATACAGTATATGTTATGTCCTGCCTCCTGCACTACCCCTCACCTGAATGCTCCGAAGATTTTCCTTTTGTTATGAACACATCTGACTGGAGAATCTCCTGCTGTGTTGTTCATGTGTAAAAGGATAATGTCTGGATTCTTGTGTACAAACATTATTGTATCAAAAGAAATTAACATCAGCTACGTCGCCTACTCCAGTAGACGTTGAAGTCCCATACTGCATTGTTTCTTTATTTTTTGTGGTTTTATAACCCTAAAGAAATGATGGGATTAGCTGTGGTGATGGTAATATTGGATGTGCTGGTATTTGATTTGTGTTTAACTTTTTCAAGTGAAGTTAATTAATGTGTTAAAATGTACTCAAGCCAAAAAGTCTTTAAAATTCTCAAAAAAATCTAAACAAAAAGAAAACAATTTAATTTCCCTCTAGATTAATTGAGGTTTTTAAAAGATGATTTAAAAGATCAAGTACATTCGAAAAATGTAAGGATCAACCTCTTTGAAAATGATACATACTTTGGTTGCAGTTTCTGTCCAACAGTAAGAGATAAACTAATTGCAGGTGGCTGTGTTCAGTGAGTTAGACCTGATGTAGATTCTGATATGGGAAAGCTAATAAACACACGTAAAAAGAACATATGATACAGATGTTTTAAAGTGTTAACATTAAATCTTATATATAATAGTGGGTTAATTTGGAGAATTGTTGCTTTGTACATCAAAATGTTGAAAGATCAAATTTAACAGTGCTCCAACCCTGTAGTAATGTAGATAGCTTCCAATTCTAGAAAACAACTGGAACTATGTGAAAGCTACAGTTAAATGTGTCAACAGTGAATGGTGTATCTATATGTTCCACTCTACAATCTCAAACAGGTGTCATTACATTGAGGATGTTTCATTTGAGTGTCAGTATTCAATTTTGCCTGATCGATACTGTTGCTGAGGGTTGTGGATTTGGTTGTCATATAAATCTGAGGTCAAACACAACATAATCAGATTACTTTGACAAATAACTGTATCAGATTGCTTGTCACTCAGTCTACAATGTTAATATCGAAGTCACATTGAAGTTCTGTTTTCTTTCATCTGTTGATGAATGATGAATCAATGATTTTGCCAGGTATCCCTTTCCCCTGAGATACAGTGTAAAATCTGGTGTTTATACCCTCGTGTTAGCAACCATCACAAATGAGATGTTTCTGGTTGCTGAGCAAGAGCTAAAGTATTGGCTGTAGATAGATAGAATAGCAAGTAAAGCCTTGGGCAAATTAGGCAGTGGCATCTCTCTGCTTTCAATTGTCATGTATGAGTTGAACATCAGTGACAAATCAAGACACCAAACTTGTGTGTTAGTATGGCAATGGAGATACCAGGGGGTCACAGATGACATGTCCTTTTTAAAGTGGCCCACAGCAGGAAAAGACAGTGATCTGCAGTATCATGTGCCTAAAAGAACATGGGTAGAATCTGCCAGTGGAGCAGATGGAGCATAACACCATTACTTCAGTGTCAGGCCGCTGTATTAAATCCATCGTGTTTCTTTTAGAATCAGCCTCAGGAAAAGAAATGACTCAAAGAACAGCTGCATCATGAACTGCTGGTGTCAGCCCAACACCTCACTATTTAGTGTCTGGTCAAAAGAACATTGCAGCCTCTAGAGGGCGCTAGCAGAGGTTTAATGTGTTATCCACAACACAAGGGAAAGTTATTTATGCTGAAAATATAAATGATGAATGTAATGATGATGTAAGAAAACATCTAATAATAATATTATTCCATGCTCAATTGAAAACATCCCTCAGTTTCAGGTTTTTATAGTCGCTGCACTTTCACACCTACTTTATTAAGACATCTGTGTACATGATGATAATGTCATACAGAATATATCAGCATCAGTGCTGCTTACTGAAGCACTAAAGACACTAGTGATTGAAAAACATATATAAATAAATAAATACAAAACAAGTAAATCAAACTTTGTGGTATGCTGTGGAAATGTGTTCATTCATGCTTTGCTTCTCATCTTTACATCAGATGGTTACAGAGGCGAGAGAGTCACAGCAAGTAAACCACTCGGGGATTCACTGTTGAAGCAGAAATTGAGGATCAAACATGAACACTGTTAAATTTAAGCTGAGAGCTGAAGGGACAACAAGGCAGCCGAGTGTGCAGCCTTCCTGCTGCTGGGTGAAAATCAATCATGGAGACTTAATGTTTCATCTTCAGGTTTAAAGCTGTAAAAGGTTTTTTTAACAAGCAAAAAAACATATTGAATATGGAACCATGAATTCACTCAACATGTGGAGCTGCAGTTATCAGTTTATTTAATGTGAAAAGAGAGTTAATTTATTTTTAACTTCACTATAAATGATGGTACAGTGTATGTATATATATATATATATATATATATATATATATACATACACTATAAGTATAATTATATATAAGTATAAGTATTAGTATAATTAATGCTGACTTCAGCTTGTGAAAGGACACTGAATGTATTCCTGTTTTCTTCAATAATTTACAGCTACGTTGTTCATTTTCTTCTCTGTCAGTTAACTTGTGTGGTGTTACATTCACATGCAGACAATATATGAAGTGATTCATCCTGCTGTTGTGTTCAATGTGAGGCTACTGATAACAGTATTCTTTGTATGGCTGCTTTTGAAAATAACTATCAGTGAATGTTTGTGTAGAGCCCTATATTGTCATATTTCCGGTTTCACACAGTAATTAATGCAGAGTGAGTGTTTGTTAGTTGAAGACATTGTTAAATGTTGTTCTAACAGTGTGTATCCGAGAGGAATGTGCCCAAATATTGATGCCAGCAATAAAATCACAGAAACTCTATGGTGATTGTCTTGGTCAATGTTGCAAAGGTTAGTTATTCTCAAACACTCCCACTCAGTAACTTGCAGAGCCAACAATTAATGAAATGGTTTAGTGCACAAAACTTTGATGGAATCTAGTTATTGAGTTTATTTTAAATCATTGAGGTGCCCACACAACCCACACAATGATCTTCTGATGATCATTAAAAATGTTCCTCTTTGCTGCTGCTTTGTCTAAATATGAATATGAAGTCTGTAGAACAAAAACTGAAAACAGTCATTTACAATCTCACTTCAAGGTCCTCCTTATAGTTTTGGGGAACTTTCAATCATGTCACATGATGTTCCTCAGCAGATGAAGATATTTAAATCATCAATCAATTAATCAAATTGTATTTGTAAAGCCCATATTCACAAATCACAATTTGTCTCATACGGCTTAACAAGGTGCAACATCTTCTGCCCTCAACTCTAAACAAGAGGAAAAACTACCAAAAAATAGGAAAAATGTAGAAACCTCAGAGAGAGCCACCTGTGAGGGCTCCCTCGCCCAGGACCAACAGAAGTGCAATAGATGCTGCTTGTAACTGAGAACATCAACAAAATAACAGTATTTACAACACATTGAAATATCAGTTTTATTGGACAGTTTTGGGATGAAAATATCAAAGGTATATAAAGAAAGCAACGTTTCATTTTCCACCATGTTACCTGGGTTGAGATATACTCCATATTTGGTGGCCAAAAGTCCGCCAGATGTCAATTTTGACGTCACTGGCAGACTTTAAGCAGCTCCCTGGCTGTGTGCTACAACTACAACATGTACAACAATGCATTTTTGTGTGCAGTTGGATCGAAGGGGGCAGCGGAATTAAAACACCCTGATTGAGATCAACTGGTTAGAACAACAACTACAAGACGATACTCTGATAGATACCGAAGAAAACTATATTGAAAGTGTATTAAATGAGCCCAAATACACTGTGGAGGATGTAAGGCAGAGCTGCCTCTTACAGGGGACAACTGGTGGAGCCCCTGTGGAAAATATGCACCAATGGAAACAGAAGAGGACTTGTTGTGTTGCAGTGAACAGGGTGAGGGATTATTGGGAATGACGCACAGTAAGAGGATGTACAGAAATGCACAAAACCTTGCACCAGTGTTGAAGTAGTAATGCAATTTAATAGAAGAAGAAGAAGAAGAAGAAGAAGAAATCTGTTATGGGCTGTGATGACGTAAGTGACCGGGAGCGGAAGCGTGGGCGGGACAAAAACATCTACTTTTCAAAATGGCTGCGCCCATGAATAACGTGGAAGAGATTCGGAATCGAGTAATTCTTGGGGAATTTGGAATCAAGAATGTAAGTGAAGAATGTAACAGATGGTGTTGTTGGTTGTTTTATCACAGGAGCCAGATGTGGACACCCTCAGGTTCTGTCGGACTGAGCCGCATGGGATGATCTGGACAGTGGGTTGGACATGCTCATGTACACACACTGTCTAGCAGAAAATACTGCTTCGATATGACCATGTAAACTACGTCAGTGTCATTATTATGTATGACTATGGGACGTGTAGAGCAGCAGTGCAGAAATACATCGAACAATCAAAACAACCTCAAGAACAAAATGTTTGCTGCCAAGTACCGTTTGTTATTGTAATTATTGTTATTATTCATTTTTGTTTTTAAGGTTCATACAACCGATTTCCCAGGAAACTACCCCGGCTATGATGACAGGTGGGACCTGGAAAAGTTTCAAAAGGTGAGTTGGTCATATTTTTGGGACTGAAATTGGGGGACAAGGACTTACCCTCTAGATTCTTATGTTACCATGTGTAAGTGAACATTTGTAAGTTATGTGTATAGTGTGTATGATATTTCTCTATAAGAAGAGAGGAATTGAAACATAATTTTGTCTAAATAATTGGTGTTATCAGTTTGTATTGTTGGATTGTATGTAAAGATTATTATTGACTTTATATAAAGATGATGACTGACTGTATATAAAGATGATCACTGACTGTATATAAAGATGATAACTGACTGTATATAAAGATGATCACTGACTGTATGTAGAGATAATCACTGACTGTATATAAAGATGATCACTGACTGTATGTAGAGATAATCACTGACTGTATATAAAGATGATAACTGACTGTATATAAAGATGATCACTGACTGTATGTAGAGATAATCACTGACTGTATATAAAGATGATCACTGACTGTATGTAGAGATAATCACTGACTGTATATAAAGATGATCACTGACTATATAAAGATGATCACTGACTGTATAAAAAGATGGTCACTCACTGTATGTAAAGATCATGACTGACTATACAGATGATGACTGACCGTATAACTACGATCACTGACTGTATATAATGACGATCACTGACTGTATATAAAGATGATCACTGACTATATATAAAAATGATCACTGACTGTATATAAAAATGATCACTGACTGTATGTAAAGATGATCACTGACTATACAGATGATCACTGACTGTATAACGAAGATCACTGACTCTATATAAAGATGATCACTGACTGTATAACGAAGATCATTGACTGTATGTAAAGATGATCACTGACTGTATATAAAGATGATCACTGACTCTATATAAAGATGATCACTGACTATATAGATGATCACCGACTGTATAACGAAGATCATTGACTGTATGTAAAGATGATTACTGACTGTATATAATGGCGATCACTGAATATATATATATATATATATATATATGATCAATGACCGTATACAAAGATGATCACTGACTGTATATAAAGATGATCACTGACTCTATATAAAGATGATCACTGACTCTATATAAAGAGGATCACTGACCATGGTATTGAGGTCTGGCCTTGGTCCATGTCCCATCTGCTAATATGGAGTAGACAAGGTTTATTAACTATACTGCAATCAGCCACCAGGGTGTGATCTGGGTTTCCATTTTGGATGTCCATCTTTATTTGGAGTCATTTTTTGAATGTATGACATCACTCCTGTTACGTGAAGATCTCTTGTCTGTTTTCAGAACTTCAGAATTGATGTCGTGCATCTGGATGAGAACACTATGGAGTTTGACATGGTGGGCATAGATGCAGCCATTGCCAATGCTTTCAGAAGGATCTTACTAGCAGAGGTGGGATTCCAATTCACTCAGGTTTTGTCATCTGTGTCATTCAGTGGTCACTAAGGTCGGACATAAGAGAGAAAAAAAACATTAAGAGAAACAGGGAAAATTCACACAGCAAGAATTCCTACTCCAGAAGAGCTCAGGGAGGTTTGGGCTCAAAGTGCTGGCTGTATTTCCCCTTGTTTTAGTTTTATTTCCTGTTTTGAGCTTTTTTGTAATTGGACTGAATTTCATACTTTTTTTTCTCTTGTATGTGTTTTGTCCTTATGGGCCACCAAAGTGTCATTGGTGTAACATTAGGATTTGAGCCTAAAAAAGTCAAAAAATCTGAAATATTGTGCATCCGGTTTCTTGATTTTTCTTAAATTTATGGAAATATGTTGTTTAAGCTGTGCATTATCTTTGCTTGTAGGTGCCTACCATGGCTATAGAGAAGGTGTTTATCTACAACAACACGTCTATCGTCCAGGATGAAGTCCTGGCCCACAGATTAGGTCTCATACCCATCAAAGCTGACCCCCGCCTTTTTGAGTACAGGAATACTGGTAAAACAACACCACAAAGTACTCCTACTGATGAGTGCTCCCATTTTATTCTGCTGCAGACATGACATCGGGAGGAGCTCCAGAGAATTGGGTCTGGAATTTCTCCGGAGGTTTCCTTTTACACATGAACAACGCAGCAGGTTTTCCACTCAGACATGTTCACAACAATGCAGAAATCTCAAGAGCATTCAGGTGAGGGGTGGTGCAAAAGGCGGCAGCAACACGCAACATACTTATTCTGCTGTGGAGATGCTTGTTTTTGTCCGGAGGGTCTCTGGAGTTAAGTGCATTAGAGCAGCTTAAAAGACACGTGTATGTTTGGGGTTTGCATTTGTTCAATCATTATCCCGAGATGTTAATGGTATCCAGAGGTTTTGTGTAAAGCAGAAAAAAGAAGGACTTCATCTCTGGTGCTCATTCAGGCTGAACATCATAAGCTGCTTTCACACATGCACTGAACTCTGGATATTCTCAGATCCTGTGCAGGGCTTCACTGCGACAGACTCAAAAATCAAAAAGAATACAAATATTTTCCGATGAAAAAGCAGTGCCACACATGTAGATGAAACAGAAAAAGATGTCAGGAGGGCTTTGGTTACAAGGGGCGACGCCAATGTCAATATGCAAAAACACTGCGGAATTAATACATGACATCCTGCCTCTGCCTATTGCACCGCTCCTCACCTGAACACACTGGAGATTTCTTGTGAACGCATCTGAGCTGTGCTGTTTGCGTGTGTGTGTGCGTGTGCATGTGTGTGTGTTGGACCAACATCTGCTGAGTAAAAATCAATCAAATTTTATTTGTATAGCCCATATTCACAAATCACAATTTGTCTCATAGGGCTTTAACAAGGTGTGACATCCTCTGCCCTTAACCCTCAACAAGAGTCAGGAAAAACTACTTAAAAACCCTTTTAACAGGGTAAAAAGAAGGTAGAAACCTCAGAGAGAGCCACATGTGAGGGATCCCTCTCCCAGGACGGACAGAAGTGCAATAGATGCCACGTGTAAAAGAGAAAGATAAGAGTATTTGCAGCATTGATTAGAATAAACAGTTTGTAGCATAATGGAAGTTAAATGAATTGATGGATTATTGTCATTAATGGTCGAGTATCTGAGGAGACATATTGTATATCAAGCAGTGTTGTTGTAATCATAGTCCACGGTCAGCAGCCACCATGATCATGATCCACCATTATCACAGATATATCAGTTTATATATTTGAACCCTTCTGTATAGAACAGTACAGTATACTTAATAGTGCATGTCTGCTTTTTCAATGCTTACAATGAAAGCTCCAAATCCACATATATCATGTTTCCATCAAAAAACATTTTATACTTATTTCTCAAACCTGTCCTTGCTGTACTTGTAAATGTTGTTAATTCCAGGTGAGGAGACATCAGAGGAAGAAGGATCAGAAATAGACACAATTCAAATGCAGCTTAAGATTAAATGCAGCAGAAACCCCAGAGCAAGCAAAGACTCCTCTGACCCAGGAGAGCTGTATCTGAACCACATGGGTAGGTTTCAGGTGACACCACATGAATCAAGGATTAATCATATTTTTGTAGATACAGACACCCAGCAGCAGCTGTGACCAGACAACTTTTTTTTTCTTATTAATTAATATGATTTTTTTTGCTCCCCTGTCACATGCGGACTTGTTTCAGTTTATTCCAGGGACATAAAGTGGGTCCCTATTGGAAACCAAGCAGACGTCTTTGCAGACTCCAGCATTGGACCTGTACATGAAGACATCTTGATTGCTCAGCTACGACCAGGACAGGAGCTGGACATTATTATGCACTGCGTCAAAGGAACTGGTAAGAGCTGTTAAGTGTCTGGATCAAAAGTAACTTGATGTTACTCCTGCTCAAAAAAATTAAGGGAACACTTAAATCACACATCAGATCTTGATGAACGAATTATTCAAGTTGAAAATCTTTACTGATGTACATTCTATAAATTGTTAAGAACAAAATGATGTAACAACGGAAACCAAAATCATTAACCCGAGGGTTGGATTCCAAATCATACTGAAAATCAAAGAAGAAAACTGAAATCACAGGCAGATCCAACTTGCATGACTTTTATCACAGCAACTCATAATTTTACTCAGTACTGTGTATGGCCCCCACGTGCCTGTATGCATTACAGACAAAGTCTGGGCATGCTCCTGATCAGTTGGCAGATGGTGTCCTGGGGGATCTCCTCCCAGACCTGGATCAGGGCACCAGTGAGCTCCTGCACAGTCTGTTGCAGTACTTGGCGGTGTTGGATGCACCGATGCATAACTTCCCATTGGATTTAGGTCAGGGGAACATGAGGGCCAGTCAATGGCATCAATGCCTCCGTCATCCAGAAACTGCCTACACACTCTGGCCACAGGAGGAACCCGGGGCCCACTGCACCAGCGAAGGTCTGACAATCTCTCTGAGGATTTCATCCTGGTACCTAACAGCAGTCAAGGTACCGTTGGCTTGACATGGAGGTTTGTGCAACCCTCCAAGGATATGCCTCCCGAGACCATCACTGACCCACCGCCAAACCGGTCATGCTGGATGATGTTACAGGCAGCATAAGGTTCACCACGACGCCTGTCACATGTGCTCAGTGTGAACCTGCTATTATCATGGAAGAGAACGTGGCGCCAATGGCGAATCTTCCAATTCTGGTGTTATCTGGCGAATGCCAATCGAGCTGCACGTGCTGGGCTGTGAGCACAGGTCCCACTAGAGATCGTTGGGTCCTCATGCCACCCTCATGGAGTTCGTTTCTGTCAGTTTGGTCAGAAACATGCACACCTGTAGCCTGCTGGAGGTCATTTTGTAGGGCTCTGGCAGTGCTCCTCCTGTTCCTCCTCGCACAAAGGAGCAGATACCGATCCTGCTGCTGGGTTGATGCCCTTCTGCAGCCTGGTCCAGCTCTCCTTGTGTAACTGCCGGTCTCCTGGTATCTCCTCCATGCTCTTGAGACTGTGCTGGGAGACACAGCAAACCTTCTTGCGACCACATGTATGGATGTGCCTTCCTGCAGGAGCTGGACTACCTGTGCAACCTGATCGGGCTGCAGATACCGCCTCATGCTACCAGTAATGACAAGGAGACTAGCAGAACACAAACCTAGAGAAGAATCAGTCAGGAAGGATAAGGAGAGAGCAGCTGTCTGTGGCCACCACATGCAAAACCATTCCCTTTTTGGGGGTTGTCTTGATTTTGCCTCTCCATTGCACCTGTTGTCACTTTCATTTGCACCAAAGCAGGTGAAACTGATTCATTATGACTTGTGCTTCCTAAATGGACAGATTGATATCCCTGAAGTTTAACTGACTTGCTGTTATACTGTGACGATTAAGTGTTCCCTTCATTTTTTTGAGCAGTGAATGTAGACGTTTAGATAAAATATCAGTAAAAGTTAGTGGCAAACCTTTTATAGGCTGCATGCTTCCACACAGCTTCCATACTATATAACCTTTTTCAGTCCAGACACTGTCCTAGTTACAGTCTGTATTTCCTGCTGCCTGATCCTGAACTATGCTCTCTGTTCTGTGCTCAGGTAAGGACCATGCCAAGTTTTCTCCAGTGGCCACAGCAAGTTATCGCCTTCTGCCAGAGATCACTCTCCTGGAGCTGGTGGAGGGAGAGAAGGCCGAGCGTTTAAAATGCTGCTTCTCTCGAGGAGTCATTGACCTGGAGGAAATTCTTGGTAAGAAAGAGCCGACCAGTCTGATCTGTGATTAAATGGAAGCCTGCACTGTGTAGATGGCATGATGTAACTCTTATGCAGTGGTAGTTTAGTAGCACTACAGTGTATAGTGCTGCTTGTCAACAAGTAGATCCCTGTTTTGCTTTGTTTCTCACACAAGGACAAAAATGCTTGTGGATACACACAATGCATTGTGGTGAATAAAGATTAAGTTGAATATAACTCCACCTTTTTAAAATAACAACTGCTTGAAACGGTACATCAAGAAACGGTACATCGTTGAGAGAGAGAGACGAAAAAACGGCTAACCTTACAGTTACCATACAAGATTCTCACCATTTCAATGGTGAGAATCCTATAATATGTTGAATATATATTATAAACATAAATATTTGCAACACTTCCTGTACCTGTTTCAAAGTAAAAGCACTCTAGCATATCTGTTGACTGAATCCATTAATTTGTTTCTATTATTGTAGGACTGGAAGATGCACTGCTTCATAGCGTAGGGTCACGGCATTTACTTGAGTACATAGGCTACTTTTATTTGAGGAAATACTGTGGTCATACCAGAAACTCACACAGCAGCTCCTCCACTGCAGACACGCAGCAGAGATGCTGCCTGTGTGAACAACAAATGCCTGTGAGACAGAGCAGATCCATGCTGTCACACGCAGCCAGTGTGGCCCATGCATCACTTGGACCATTACGTTCCTGCTTACAGTTGGAGAAAGTCTGGAGGTTCGCAGGAGTCCAGTGTATGTCTGAAAGCAGCTTAAATGTATTAATCTGTCTCCATGTGTTGTCCACCTCAGGGAGAAAGGTTGCCAAAGTAGTGAACAGTCGCCTGGATACGTGCAGCAGGGAAGTCCTCCGTCACGATGACCTGAAGAATCTGGTGAAAATCGGAAGAGTGCGAGACCATTTCATTTGTACGTTAAATATAGTTCATATGCATTTTAAAGAGGGTGTTCAGACTGTGCAGCAGAAAAAATCCTAGTAAAAGAAAACAATGAAACATGGGGGCTCACCTTTAAGGAACAGTTGGATATTTTTAACCACTAAATAAATGTCCTTATTGTCGAGTGAAATGTGTAAAATCAGAAGATCAAGCTTCCTTCATGGCTGTACAATGATTTGAAGCTTGGCATAGAGAAAGTGAGGGAACAGTTTGTCTGGTTCTGTTTGAAGGAAACAAAACCTTTCAGCAAGAACAAGAAGAAATCAGAATTGCTGTTTTCATGAGACTCTTAACACGGCTCCTGTCTCTTGCATGCAGCATGTCTATACATCAGGTTGTATAACTTTATTTACACCGTTTTTCTTGTTTTCTCACAGTTACTGTGGAGTCGACAGGCATATTGGCTCCAGATGTCCTGGTCACGGAGGCTGTCAAAGTCCTCATGTGCAAGTGTCAGAGGTTTCTTAGTGAACTGGACTCTTCTGGCATGGAGTGAAATGATGACTTTGCGTGCTCAGCCCCACCACAGAGAAACCACAGCCCACCAAGGCTTGGACTTTGATACGCCGCTTTAAATTGTATTTTTGAGGTTGATAGACTTGCTGGTTAATATGTATATACTACTGTCTATAGTTTTGCTACCAGTTTTGATTTATTGATGAGTTCAGTTGTCATTACATAAATATGCTGATATAATATCTAAATATCCAGACACACTGCACAATTTTCTGTATGGATGTGTGCGTAACATAAGAAAAGTAAAACATATAATAAAACAGAAAGGAAAGCAGTTATTACAGGATGAGGGGAATGTATATACTCTCTGTATTTCTCCAGTATCACAAGTTTATAATCTACCAGCATCCTGTCAGGATTTCATTAAAGCACATACTAATACTGTCCATTACTGTCATGTATCCAATAACCCATAGATTTTTCCTAAATTCCCTGTTACATCACATTTCATCAGCACAACACAATAATAAAACACTGCACATAAATTATTTGATAATTGATTTACCAACTTATGGGACAACAGTATCTGTTTATGATTTAGTTTATCATGGATATATCAGTGTATATATTGGAAGAAACTGAAACACAGATAAAACACGATGTTTGACAAAATTTTGACCGCATCTACATTTTAATTAATTACTTTTCTCCTGACAAGTTTATTTTTCAACTACAAAACGTCCCAGTCTTAGATCCACTACCCACCAACCACAAACAAAATGTAATTCTGAAATAATCTCAAATTTTATTTATTCAGTTAATTTGTATATATTAATTATTTATTGCCATCCCAGTAATTCATACTACAAATTTACCTACTATTGTTTCCATTCTCTGGTATAACTATATTGTTTTTAAACAATTTAACAAAGAAAAACATTTTGGCCCATTTTAGTTCCTACTTCTGGTGTCTGAAAAATCTCTTAATACCTCCCATTTGAATTCCCTTCATGTGTTTGAGTTTTTGTATTAATACAGTTAGGTCGATAAATATTTGGACAGCGACACAATTTTCATAATTTTGGCCCTGTATGCTACCACAATGGATTTGAAATGAAATAATGGAGATGCTATTGAAGTGCAGACTTGAAAAAAAATCCCTCAGAGAGATAGCAGAAACATTCTGAGTTTCCAGATCAACATTTTGGTACATTCTGAGAAAAAAGGAATGCACTGGTGAGCTCGGCATCACAAAAAGGTCCGGACGTCCGCGGAAGACAACAGCGGTTAATGATCACAGGACCTTTTCCATGGTAAAGAGGAACCCCTTCACAACATCTAGTGAAGTGAAGAAGACTCTCCAGGAAGTAGGTGTATCATTATCCAAGTGTACCAGAAAGAGAAGACTTCACGAGAGCCTATACAGAGGGTTCACCACAAGGTGCAAACCATTCACAGGCCTCAAGAATAGAAAGGCCAGATTAGAGTTTTTCCAAAATAACATGCTTTGGACAAATGAAACTAAGATCAACCTGTACCAGAAAGATGGGAAGACAAAAGTATGGAGAAGGCTTGGAACATCTCATGATCCGAAGCACACCACATCATCTGTAAAACATGGTGGAGGCAGTGTGATGGCATGGGCATGCATGGCTTCCAATGGCAAAGGGGCACTAGTGTTTATTGGTGATACGACAGAAGACGGAAGCAGCCACATGTATTCTGATGTCTACAGGAACATTCTGTCTGCTCACATTCAGCGAAATTCAGCAAAGTTGATTGGATGGCGCTTCACATTACAGATGGACAATGACCCAAAACATACTGCAAAAGCAACCCAGGTGTTTTTCAAGGCAAAAAAGTGGAATATTCTACAATGGCCGAATCAATCACCTGATCTCAATCAGATCGAGCATGCATTCCACTTGCGTAAGACAAAACTTAAGGCAGAAAGATCTGCAAACAAACAACAACCGAAGACAGCTGCAGTCAAGGCCTGGCAAAGCATCACAAAGGAGGAAACCCAGCGTCTGGTGATGTCCATGGGTTCCAGACTTCAGGCAGTCATCGCATGCAAAGGATTCTCAACAAAGTTTTAAGAATGAACATTTTATTTATGATTGTATTCATTTGTCCAATTACTTTAGGTCCCTTGAAAGGAGGGGACTTTGTAGGAAAATTGTTCCTAAATTCCTAAATCCTTCCTCCAATTTTGATGTAAATACCCTCAAATTAAAGCTGAAATTCTGCTCTTCAATAGCATCTTGATTATTTCATTTCAAATCCATTGTGGTAGCATACAGGGCCAAAATTATGAAAATTGTATCGCTGTCCAAATAATTCAGGACCTAACTGTAGATGTGCTTCAGTGTATATATCCTCCGCCAGGACTTGTGGTATGTTTGTATTGATTTCAGTTTTCCAATATTCGGTCAACAAATGGCCTGTAAGGCAAATGGAGGTGTTGGTCTCCATTACAGAACTGTAATTTTATAAAGAACTCTTCAACTTGAGTGGGATACAACACAACATTTTATTCCATTCTTAATGATTTGTTAGAAAGTTTCTTAGTTAATGTGTGAAAAAATCTGTTAGGATTGACCAAAATGACTCGAAGCTGCCATCCTTATGGAGTATGTATAGATAAATCCATATTACTTTGCAAATCTAAGGCCCAATCCCATTTCACCCCTTGGCCCTATCCCTCCCTACCCCTTGTTTTCAAGGGTTATCTTGCCCCTTGAAACAGAGTCACAAGGGGTGGTGGTTGAAATCTTCCCCTACGAATTGGGACAGCCCTTGTAGAAGCCGTTACATCATCAGTAGTCGTTGCGAAAGCCCGACACGTCATCAGTAGTCTCGGATGTAAACAGACAAGACAAAAAGTTTTGCGGGGATGTCATTGTAATAACATTGTTGAGATCTTAAATAAACCAATGCTATTGTTTGCAGTTACTAAAGTGACAAACCTATAATGTCCAAATAACATCTATGCTAATGCAGGGGAATCAATCACATTTGAGATTGAAAAGCTTGGCTGTTCTGCCAGGATGCTTTGTTATTAGAGGAACAGTTAAGTTCAGTAACAGCGCTGCTATATTCTGGTTAAGTGGTACTTTTTAACTGTGCAAACATACTATCTCAGATTTGGCATTTTGAGCCATATACTTGAGATGGCTGTAATTAGTCAAAGTCTTGGTTCCTTTCTTTGCCATTTGTGTATCTGAAATACCAAAGAAGCTTACATTGCACATGAATGCTATTGATATAACCTAATGGAGACAAGGGGTTGCACTAATCAGTCCATATCTTTACAAATATTTTTGGATTATTTTAATTTGTATCATATAACTTTCTTTGTTTTACCAATGTAGGGCTTCTAACATCATATGAAATGCCATCTGTATTCCATTTAAAACCCATTCTGGATTTGAATCATTTGTAGAATTCTATTGACCACATTTATTTTATAACCTGAGAAGGACTCCTGTGCCTCTAAGAAATATATAAATTAATAAATAAATAATATGAATAGATTAATCGGCCAGATAGAGATGCTGTAATTAAGGTTAAAAAATCAGTTGCACCCAGACACTGTGAGATTGACAGCTCAATGTGCTCCACAAAAAAAGTCGGCATGATATCCATGATGAGGAAAACATAAAAAAATACAACTTTTTGTATTTGGTTTGGTCTGAGACAGATTTGATATACAGCCTTGAGGGACTGAGAAACACATTTCCATGATCAATGTGAAAGAATGGATGCAACACATGGCCATCATTTACAAAGATATCTTTGAGAAGGGCGTAACTCATCGAGCATCCAGTCGTCAGAATATGGAATATAATATGATACTAATAAGAATCAGAATTGGGATTTATTAATAAGTAGGTTTAGCCTACACATACAAGGAATTTGCTGTGGTGTGTTTAGTACAAGTATAAATATAGAACATGTAAAAAAATATATATATAATCTTCATTACAGATAAACCAAGTAGGATAAGCCCAAAGTTTTCTAACTTCACTCTGCACCATAGTCTGTTAATAATAAGCTCTGCACACAACGTCCATCACGCAAACAATAAAAAGTGACAGTATACTGTAGAACTATTTTAAGAGTACTCACTAATGACAAGGAATGATTCTGAAGTAGCTCTGGGGCATAAATACGGGCCAAGAGAACAGTCCATTCCCAACAGACAGATGTAGAACAGACACTGCACTAGTCATACATAAGGGGTAACTTGCAAAGTGGTATCACAATCACACTAATGAATGTGTCACAAAGGAGAAGAATACTTGTTTCAACATTATTCTGCTTTCAAACTTTTTTACTGTGATTTTTTGAAGAATCAAACTCATCAGATGTTTTTAAATATGTAAAGCAAAACATTCGATTTGTTGCTGACATGCAATGTATACACATTCCCTTTTATGAAAAACATTCACAATAACATCTTCAGTACAGATAAACCAGGCAGGATGAGCACAGAGTTTTCTAACTTCACTCTGCACCATAGATAGTTAATAAAACGTAGAAAAACATTGACTATGAATTTCCCTCTCCTGTTTCCGCCATCAGGAGCAAACTGTTACCACACAACTAACCGTTTTTTCTTTATAGTGGGAACATTTTTTATATCACTTGGGGAAAATGGCACCCTAGCTTCCTTTCTATACGTCACTTCCGCCTCTTCCTTGGCATAGCAAGATGGCGGCCGTCGTGGAGAGGGTCGATGGATGTGTTGGCTCCTTGGACTCAGAAGCGGTGTCACCGAGACAGTCCTCTCCTCCACCGGACCATCCGCACCAGAACAACCCGCTGTTAGGACTGCCCATCGTGGCCATTGAGACCATCCTCAATTTCTTGTCCTACGATGAAATCAGCCTGCTCCGCTCGGTAAGCAGAACAAAAACAAGGCAGCTGGAAGGAGAACAAAGCCAGTGTTCGCCTCATGCACTGCCTCTGTCTGCAGGACGGCTCCGAGAGACATGTGGAGACACTGTGTCGGAGCCGCGTTTCACTGGGAGACCCAGTTTAACGTGGGATCAGCGGGGGAATTAGAGCAGCCGCTGGCCGCAGTGCTCGTTGTGCTGCTACATGGTTAGCACAGAGCTGAGAGACAGACAGCAGCAGGACATGTAGAGCTGAGAGACAGACAGCAGCAGGACATGTAGAGCTGAGAGACAGACAGCAGCAGGAACATGTAGAGCTGAGAGACAGACAGCAGCAGGAACATGTAGAGCTGAGAGACAGACAGCAGCAGGACATGTAGAGCTGAGAGACAGACAGCAGCAGGACATGTAGAGCTGAGAGACAGACAGCAGCAGGAACATGTAGAGCTGAGAGACAGACAGCAGCAGGAACATGTAGAGCTGAGAGACAGACAGCAGCAGGAACATGTAGAGCACAGAGCTGAGAGACAGACAGCAGCAGGAACATGTAGAGCTGAGAGACAGACAGCAGCAGGACATGTAGAGCTGAGAGACAGACAGCAGCAGGAACATGTAGAGCTGAGAGACAGACAGCAGCAGGAACATGTAGAGCACAGAGCTGAGAGACAGACAGCAGCAGGAACATGTAGAGCTGAGAGACAGACAGCAGCAGGACATGTAGAGCTGAGAGACAGACAGCAGCAGGAACATGTAGAGCTGAGAGACAGACAGCAGCAGGAACATGTAGAGCTGAGAGACAGACAGCAGCAGGACATGTAGAGCTGAGAGACAGACAGCAGCAGGAACATGTAGAGCTGAGAGACAGACAGCAGCAGGAACATGTAGAGCTGAGAGACAGACAGCAGCAGGAACATGTAGAGCACAGAGCTGAGAGACAGACAGCAGCAGGAACATGTAGAGCTGAGAGACAGACAGCAGCAGGAACATGTAGAGCACAGAGCTGAGAGACAGACAGCAGCAGGAACATGTAGAGCTGAGAGACAGACAGCAGCAGGACATGTAGAGCTGAGAGACAGACAGCAGCAGGAACATGTAGAGCACAGAGCTGAGAGACAGACAGCAGCAGGAACATGTAGAGCTGAGAGACAGACAGCAGCAGGAACATGTAGAGCACAGAGCTGAGAGACAGACAGCAGCAGGAACATGTAGAGCTGAGAGACAGACAGCAGCAGGAACATGTAGAGCTGAGAGGCAGACAGCAGCAGGACATGTAGAGCTGAGAGACAGACAGCAGCAGGAACATGTAGAGCTGAGAGACAGACAGCAGCAGGACATGTAGAGCACAGCTGAGAGACAGACAGCAGCAGGACATGTAGAGCTGAGACAGACAGCAGCAGGAACATGTAGAGCTGAGAGACAGACAGCAGCAGAACATGTAGAGCTGAGAGGCAGACAGCAGCAGGACATGTAGAGCTGAGAGGCAGACAGCAGCAGGAACATGTAGAGCTGAGAGACAGACAGCAGCAGGACATGTAGAGCTGAGAGACAGACAGCAGCAGGACATGTAGAGAACAGAGCTGAGAGACAGACAGCAGCAGGAACATGTAGAGCTGAGAGACAGACAGCAGCAGGACATGTAGAGAACAGAGCTGAGAGACAGACAGCAGCAGGAACATGTAGAGCTGAGAGACAGACAGCAGCAGGACATGTAGAGAACAGAGCTGAGAGACAGACAGCAGCAGGAACATGTAGAGAACAGAGCTGAGAGACAGACAGCAGCAGGAACATGTAGAGCTGAGAGACAGACAGCAGCAGGACATGTAGAGCTGAGAGACAGACAGCAGCAGGAACATGTAGAGAACAGAGCTGAGAGACAGACAGTAGCAAGAACATGTAGAGAACAGAGCTGAGAGACAGACAGCAGCAGGAACATGTAGAGCTGAGAGACAGACAGGAGCACAGAGCTGAGAGACAGACAGCAGCAGGACATGTAGAGCTGAGAGACAGACAGCAGCAGAACATGTAGAGCTGAGAGACAGACAGCAGCAGGAACATGTAGAGCTGAGAGACAGACAGCAGCAGGAACATGTAGAGCTGAGAGACTGACAGCAGCAGGACATGTAGAGCTGAGAGACAGACAGCAGCAGGACATGTAGAGCTGAGAGACAGACAGCAGCAGGAACATGTAGAGCTGAGAGACAGACAGCAGCAGGAACATGTAGAGCTGAGAGACAGACAGCAGCAGGACACGTAGAGCACAGAGCTGAGAGACAGACAGACAGCAGCAGGAACACGTAGAGCACAGAGCTGAGAGACAGACAGCAGCAGAACATGTAGAGCACAGAGCTGAGAGACAGACAGCAGCAGAACACGTAGAGCACAGAGCTGAGAGACAGACAGACAGCAGCAGGAACACGTAGAGCACAGAGCTGAGAGACAGACAGCAGCAGAACATGTAGAGCACAGAGCTGAGAGACAGACAGCAGCAGAACACGTAGAGCACAGAGCTGAGAGACAGACAGACAGACAGCAGCAGGAACACGTAGAGCACAGAGCTGAGAGACAGACAGCAGCAGAACATGTAGAGCACAGAGCTGAGAGACAGACAGCAGCAGAACACGTAGAGCACAGAGCTGAGAGACAGACAGACAGCAGCAGGAACACGTAGAGCACAGAGCTGAGAGACAGACAGCAGCAGAACATGTAGAGCACAGAGCTGAGAGACAGACAGCAGCAGAACATGTAGAGAACAGAGCTGAGAGACAGACAGCAGCAGAACATGTAGAGAACAGAGCTGAGAGACAGACAGCAGCAGGAACATGTAGAGCACAGAGCTGAGAGACAGACAGCAGCAGAACATGTAGAGAACAGAGCTGAGAGACAGACAGCAGCAGGAACATGTAGAGAACAGAGCTGAGAGACAGACAGCAGCAGGAACATGTAGAGAACAGTGCTGAGAGACAGACAGCAGCAGGAACATGTAGAGAACAGTGCTGAGAGACAGACAGCAGCAGAACATGTAGAGCTGAGAGACAGACAGCAGCAGGAACATGTAGAGCTGAGAGACAGACAGCAGCAGGAACATGTAGAGCTGAGAGACTGACAGCAGCAGGACATGTAGAGCTGAGAGACAGACAGCAGCAGGACATGTAGAGCTGAGAGACAGACAGCAGCAGGAACATGTAGAGCTGAGAGACAGACAGCAGCAGGAACATGTAGAGCTGAGAGCTGAGAGACAGACAGCAGCAGGAACATGTAGAGCTGAGAGACAGACAGCAGCAGGACACGTAGAGCACAGAGCTGAGAGACAGACAGACAGCAGCAGGAACACGTAGAGCACAGAGCTGAGAGACAGACAGCAGCAGAACATGTAGAGCACAGAGCTGAGAGACAGACAGCAGCAGAACACGTAGAGCACAGAGCTGAGAGACAGACAGCAGCAGAACATGTAGAGCTGAGAGCTGAGAGACAGACAGCAGCAGGAACATGTAGAGCTGAGAGACAGACAGCAGCAGGACACGTAGAGCACAGAGCTGAGAGACAGACAGACAGCAGCAGGAACACGTAGAGCACAGAGCTGAGAGACAGACAGCAGCAGAACATGTAGAGCACAGAGCTGAGAGACAGACAGCAGCAGAACACGTAGAGCACAGAGCTGAGAGACAGACAGCAGCAGAACATGTAGAGCACAGAGCTGAGAGACAGACAGCAGCAGAACACGTAGAGCACAGAGCTGAGAGACAGACAGACAGCAGCAGGAACACGTAGAGCACAGAGCTGAGAGACAGACAGCAGCAGAACATGTAGAGCACAGAGCTGAGAGACAGACAGCAGCAGAACACGTAGAGCACAGAGCTGAGAGACAGACAGACAGCAGCAGGAACACGTAGAGCACAGAGCTGAGAGACAGACAGCAGCAGAACATGTAGAGCACAGAGCTGAGAGACAGACAGCAGCAGAACATGTAGAGAACAGAGCTGAGAGACAGACAGCAGCAGAACATGTAGAGAACAGAGCTGAGAGACAGACAGCAGCAGGAACATGTAGAGCACAGAGCTGAGAGACAGACAGCAGCAGAACATGTAGAGAACAGAGCTGAGAGACAGACAGCAGCAGGAACATGTAGAGAACAGAGCTGAGAGACAGACAGCAGCAGGAACATGTAGAGAACAGTGCTGAGAGACAGACAGCAGCAGGAACATGTAGAGAACAGTGCTGAGAGACAGACAGCAGCAGAACATGTAGAGCTGAGAGACAGACAGCAGCAGGAACATGTAGAGAACAGAGCTGAGAGACAGACAGCAGCAGGAACATGTAGAGAACAGTGCTGAGAGACAGACAGCAGCAGGAACATGTAGAGCACAGAGCTGAGAGACAGACAGCAGCAGAACATGTAGAGCTGAGAGACAGACAGCAGCAGGAACATGTAGAGAACAGAGCTGAGAGACAGACAGACAGCAGCAGAACATGTAGAGAACAGAGCTGAGAGACAGACAGCAGCAGGAACATGTAGAGCTGAGAGACAGACAGCAGCAGAACACGTAGAGCACAGAGCTGAGAGACAGACCGCAGCAGGAACATGTAGAGAACAGAGCTGAGAGACAGACACCAGCAGAACATGTAGAGCACAGAGCTGAGAGACAGACCGCAGCAGGAACATGTAGAGAACAGAGCTGAGAGACAGACAGCAGCAGAACATGTAGAGCACAGAGCTGAGAGACAGACAGCAGCAGGAACACGTAGAGCACAGAGCTGAGAGACAGACAGCAGCAGGAACACGTAGAGCACAGAGCTGAGAGACAGACAGCAGCAGCAACATGTAGAGCTGAGAGACAGACAGCAGCAGGAACATGTAGAGCACAGAGCTGAGAGACAGACAGCAGCAGGACATGTAGAGAACAGTGCTCCTGTGGGAGGTGTCACTCGCTGTGTTTATCTGGAAGGGATTCACTGCTTGTCCCCCTGCAGCTCCTCCAGCACACCCCTCAGTCTGCAGCTCCAGTCTACATACTCAAAAGCAGTATTTTTGTTTACCATTTTTTTCTTGTTTGTTTTCTCCAGGTGTGCAAGCGCATGGACATTATCTGCCAGCGTGTTCTCAATCAGGGCTTCCTAAAGGTGGAGCGTTACCACAGTCTGTGTCAGAGGCAAGTTAAAGCCCAACTACCCAGGTCAGTGTCACACCAGCATGAGCTCGCCAGATAAAAACAATTGTTCACTCTTGTTGAGTTTTAGCCACACACACTGTGTAATATCATGGGACATCATATGTCTTGGAAGGGACATTTTGAAGTCCAGTGTCGGTCTTTGGCCCCCTTGTTGTTAGTGATGGTGTTGAAGGGCTCAGTGGAATAATGTTTTAACAAATAATGATGATTATGTGAATGAAATGTATGTAGTTGAGATTACTAAATGAATTGAATGATACAGGCTGACAGTCTGGCACTGAGTTTACATCTTGTGTGTAGGCTGTGTAGTAAGAGTGTGAGTCAGCAGCAGAAAGCAGCAGCAGCAGCAGCCCCGGTCCTCTAGACTTATTCCAGCCACAGCACTTCTTAGAGCACAGACTGTAAGGCTCAGAGCTAATACTGCAGTCAAACTTTGGCTGGACATATGTGAGTAAAGCAAGGTTGAAATATAGCCTGTGTAGCAGCTGTGCCGGATAACAGTGAAACTGTACCTATTTCATCAGACATGCACAAGAGAGACCACTGAAGGCTCACCATGAGTGGTAATGAATCCCAAATATATTCTGAACCTTTGGTTTAGGGGATATTTGCAAAACTGCATCACTGTCAACCCAAACCCAGCAGCAACAACGATTCCCCCTTTTATGGATTCCACTAAACTGACAGCAGTTCACTTAATGTGAGGCTCTTCAGAAACCTTAAAGAATATTTTAAATCTGCATGACTAAATAACACAGAATTTTCACTATCAACCGTCCAAATGGCTAAGAATGAATACCTGCACTGCGGCTGTGGATCAGGAGGTAGAGCAGCTCGATCCCAGTCTCTCACAATCCGCAAGTCGAACTGTTCTTGAGCAAGATACTTAACCTCAAATTACCCCTGGTGGCTGTGTCGGCAGTGTATAAATGTTAAAGGGTCTGCATTTATATAGTGCTTTTCTAGTCTTGACCACTCAAAGCGCTTTTACAGTACAGTTTTTGCCATTCATACAGTGCCTCTGTGCAGCACTTTCTCTATCATACATCAATCACACAGGCGGCTGTGGCTGAGGGGGGTAGAGTGGTCGTCCTCCAACCAGAAGGTCGGCCGTTCAATCCCAGTCTTCCCTATCTGTGTGCCAAAGTGTCCTTGGGCAAGATGCTACCCTGAATGGCCCCTTATAGAAAGAAAAAAAGTTATGCCATGCACCCATTCGCACACACATGCATACACAGTGCATCTATGGGGAGCACTTTCTTTTCTTCCTATGTGGTGAAAAATGCTATATAAATACAGACCATTTCACATTTTTTCTTTTACTCATCTCAACAAGCCCAGACTGTTTTTAAAATGTTGTGTTCTTGGATTTATAATTGTGCAAAAGTTGAATCCACAGTATGTTCAGCTAAAGCTTTGTAGTCAGGTTCTCTCATACTTTTTGATCATGTTAGGTCAATAACCTTGTAAGATTAGACTCGCTAAACAACTGCAAGGTGACGGAACATTTAAGGAATGTTCAGTATTTCTGGTTGATCTGTGAATTGATTACAAAGCATCTAATTATTGACCTGAACTAATTAAAACAAAATAATCAGTGAAAAGGTGTGATGCACAGTTAAAAATCACATGAATCACACCAGAGTGTTTATAATGAATTGTCTGCAGGCGAGAGTCAGAGAGGAGAAACCATTCACTGGCCCGTCATGCAGATATCCTGGCTGCCGTGGAAACGCGCCTCTCTCTGCTCAACATGACCTTCATGAAATATGTCGACTCCAACCTCTGCTGCTTCATCCCTGGAAAGGTAAGCTCAGCTGACAGCAGCAACACTCTGTAAAGAGAGGACCAGTATAAATACCTTGTGAAAAGACTTCCTCTCATTGCAGAGGCATGCTCACACTAATCCCTGATTGAATTTATACCATGATGTGCTGTCTTAGTTATATTCAGGTTGTACCCACAGTGTTCGATTCAAGTGATTCAAGACTTTATTGTCATGTGCACAACAATTACATTTAGCAGTCGCTGGCAATAAAATGCTTGGGTCACAGGCTTCCTTGTAGCCATGCTCAAAATATTACACAAGCCAAAAAAAAATTGAATATAAGAAAAATAAAACAAAAGTATTAAAATAGAATAAAATATACACAAAAAAAAAGTTGTGAAAATATTGTAAAATACAGAGTTTAGAGGAATTATGGCAGATTGGAGGCCGTCTCATCGTCGCCGGTGATCAGGCCTATGACGGTCGTGTCATCAGCAAATTTGATGATGGTGTGGGAGCTGTGGGTGGCCATGCAGTCATGCGTGAACAGGGGGTACAGGAGAGGACTTAGCATGCAAGCCTTGGGGGGCGCCAGTGTTGCGAGTCAGGGTGGAGGATGTGGTGCTGCTTATCTGCACAGCCTGTGGGTCACAGAGGGCGGTGTTGAGCCCAAGGTCTCTGAGCTTGGTGAACAGCATTCTCACATATGTGTCCCTCTGGTCCAGGTGGGAGAGGCAGTGTGAAGGGTGAGGGAGACGGCATCTGCAGTTGACCTATCTGGCCTGTAAGCAAACTGAAGTGGGTCTAGTGAGTCAGGGAGGGAGGAGGTGATGAATGATTCGACTAACTGCTCAAAGCACTTCATGATGATGGGGGTGAGTGCTACTGGGCAATAGTCATTCAGGCAGAGGGTTTGGGGTTTCTTTGGAACAGGGACAATGATGGTCTCCTTGAAGCATACAGGGACAATGGACTGGAGCAGTGAAAATGTCTGTGAATACATCTGCCAGCAGATCTGCACACAACTTGAGAGCTCGGCCAGGGATGCCACCAGGTGCCTTGCGTGTGTTAATCCGTTTATGTGATCTTCACACATCTGCCCTGGATATTACAGGTGGGCAGCGGGCCTCTTGTATCTTCACAGCCGGGGAGTTGCTCTCAAAGCGAGCATAAAAGGTGTTCAGTTCATCACCACCTCAGCACTGCTGGTCTTTCTTTTGCAGTCTGATTGTTTTTAGTCCAGCCCACATGTTCCTCGTGTTGGAGCCCTAGTAGTGAGACTCCACTTTGTCCCTGTACTGTCTCTTGGCACTGCTAATAGCACTCCGGACCGGTATCTGGACTTGCTGTACTCCACCAGATCACCTGAGTTTTAGGCGTCGGCCCGTGCTTTGTTGTACCTGTCTAAATTTTGTTGAATATTCTGAAGAACAAAATTGGTATATTTCTATTTCTATCATCTCATTGTGAAAAGTTCTCTCACGGTGACCATCTTTCTCTCATGCAAAGTAATAAGTTATTATTTAATATCGCTTAAACAACATTCTGTTGAGTGAGGTTTCTGATTTGTCAGATGTTGGGGCGATTTTCCCTGAGGTTTTCTCCTCCACCTGGAAGTTTATGTTTTCATCCGGCTCTCCATAGTAATCTGATTATCTATTATAGAAACAGATGTCCATAGAATTCCGACATAAGACGGGTTCAATGTGTTATGACTACTAAATATAAAATCAATCAATCAACATGTGTGTTGTGTTGAGGAAAGAATAACTCCTCCTCAGTGGTTATTTCTTGTTGGCTGTAGTTCCCATACATGGTCAGCAGAGGGCCCAGTGAGATTACCAAAGGTGTTAAAATCCATCATTGTTTCAGTGTTGACATTCATGTTTGTTGTACATTTTCTGATTTCTTGGCTTATTTGCTCATCTGTTGTGTGTTATCAGGTGATAGATGAGATTTATCGTGTGCTGCGCTATGTGAACTCCACTCGTGCCCCCCAGCGAGCTCATGAGGTTCTTCAGGAGCTGAGGGATATCTCCTCCATGGCCATGGAGTACTTTGATGAGAAGATCGTCCCCATCCTGAAGAAGAAGCTGCCAGGTGCTGATCTGTCTGGCCGTCTCATTGGGTCTACACCAGGTAACAGACATGTGTTTCTCCTGGCTCCTAAACGTAGACTTCACCTACACAGTGATGGTACGTGATAAAATGATGGTTTCAATTTATATTAAACTACTGCCATATTTGTTATTCTGGCCAGAATATCTGAAAACACAATTTTAAACACTCCTGTCTCGGTACACCGCACTTGGCATAAATTTGACATAGGTACCATATAGGAATAACTACAGCAGTAATGTTCAGATGCAAATGAAGTTTCAAACTAAGAATAGGAGTTGGTTGATTGGTTGTAGTGTTTCTCACTTAAAATGTGCATTTCCTAGTTTAATGGTATCTTCATCAGCTGAGAGACATAGTAGTTGCCTGAATACTTTAACAGCCCTGAAGCACTTGTACATGTACACCTGCAGGGGGTGGCTGTGACTTAGAAGGTAGAGAGGGTTGTCCACTGACCAGAAGGTCAGAGGTTCGATTTCCGGCTCCTCCAGTCTGCTTTTCGAAGTGTTCTTGGTTACGATCCTAAACCTCAAATTGCTGTGTATGAATGATGTGTGGTTAAAAAAGTGCTGTATGAATGTCTGTGTGAATGCGTGAATTAATTCTTGACTGAGACATTGTTGCTGTCAAACAGACTGTTTGAGTTTTTCTGAAACTGCTGGTCTGGGATTTTCTCTCACATCAGGTGTCTGTTTTTTGTGCATCAGTAAAAGATCCCTGACACTGTCCTTTTCCATCAGTGGCAGGTCCATCTACCTCCCTGACCACCATGTCCCTGCTGGCCAAGAACACACCATCCCGCTCTGAGATGACCAAGGTGCAGCAGCAGGTGAAGGTGAATGGGGCGTCCATGACAGTAATGCGGAGGGAGATGCAAGAAATCCGTGTGAAACAGCTGGAGCAGCAGAAGCAGCTGCAGGACCAGGAGCAGAAGCTGCTGGAACAGACCCAGGTGATTGGTGAACAGAACGCCCGGCTTGCAGAGCTAGAGCACAAGCTCCGTGAACTGATGGACAGTAGCACCGCTGCAATTGGAGGACCCAGGCCCAAAACAGCTGTCCCCTCTACATCTAGCAGCGTGTCCTCAACTGTTGCCAGTACGTCTGGTACTGTGCCGGCAAGTGGCAGCATGGCTGCAGTCTCAATACCAGTAGAGCCAGAGGGTCCGGGAGGGTCATCACTCAAACGCACCAGAAAGAACTCGGACCTTCCACGGCAGTCGAAACGGCTGCGCAGCAAGAAATAAGAGACTCAGTGTGTCATTTAGTTAAGTTTTGTTTTTGGTTTCAACATCTGACTGATCACACCTTATTCCCAATGACCTGCGTCACCAACACTCATTACCTGTTCAGTTTGTCAGATGAGTCACAAATAGAAATATCCCTGTATGCTTTACCAGTGTTTTCTCTTTTTTGTGGTATTGGATTTGAGAATAGTGTTAAATACATTGCTGCTGTATCACAGTTAAAACAATGAGCCCACAGCTTCATCACGACTTTGCACAACGTTGACAGGGTCAACATTAGATTTTAATTTACTGTCTTTTGTTTTTTTTATATTTCTCTTGTTAACAAATGGAATGGCATGAAAACACCCACAGCAACGGGTTGGTGTGTCCTTCAACACTTTCTGATTTCCCCTGTGGCTTTCAGCTCCGAGCCAATTGGTTCATACTGAAGACGTGAATCTCATAAATATATAGTAACTTCTTTTTAAGCTCCCAACACAGCTGCATGCTGCAGTATTTCTTTTTTTCAGTCCTCAACATGGGAGTTGTCTACAAAAAGAAAAATATAGAATATCTCCAAACTTTCAAGGATTGTTAGTCACAGCTATATCAGGGGGTGGGCAGGAAGTTGGCCTATCGCAGCAAGATTACATTGAAATTACTGCACAGATTTTTAATGTAGATGCTTTTCCAAGAAGCTTTTATGTTTATGTTCTGGTATTACAGAACAGAAATTCAGATCTGTAAAAACTAAAGTGACAAAGTGCATGACTTATTCATAATACTACTTAAAATGCTGGAACCAAATTGAAGTGACATGTTATAGGTAATAATTGATGTCCCTTCCATTTTCACATGAGGAAGTCTGCATTCATTTAATTCACATTTGCTTTTTCCTGACCTGGCTATGTGCAATAACAATCATCTAAATAGTAATAAGTAGTTTATATTCCTTTCCAGTTGCTTCGTTATTCTATTCAAAATTGCTGCTCAGACCTTTCCAGTTCAATAAGTTTATGAATCCCCTTTAAGGAAGGATGTGATCTTACAGAAGGAAAAGGAAGTGTTCAGGTAGCATTAGTCAGTGTCACCTGTTGACTGATGCCTTCTCTGCTTTGCAGGGCCTAACAGAGAGGTAAATGTTGTCTATAAGGGGATTGCATTTCCCAGATATCATTGTTCGAAATGCAGCTGTGGCTCCGCTTTGTGTGAAAATAATTTCTTCAAAAGATGTACAGCGAGAGCAGACCCTTTATAGCTCTGATGTTAATGCTTTCCCATTAGAAGTTACTGTATGTGGACAAAGAAACTATAGGACTACAGTCCAATGGCAACACAATTTTAAGGATCTGTCCTTTAAGGATCATACTGGTGTTTTTACATATTTCATCCCATATTCTACAATTATTGTACCGCTCAATACAGCTAAACATTTTGCAAAGAACACAGTGTTACTGTTTTTTTGAATGTGGTGTTTCTACTTTCCAGGCAGCCATTGACTTCTACTGATTTCACTGCAGAAACGTGCATCTCATGACTTGCCTTGATTTTTCAAACTGTGAAACAAACAGGCAGCTGGTCGAAATGTGTTCAAATTGGTCCTCTTTTTGACCCTGTAGTTGCACAATCATATTCTTGAAATGAGATCATATATATATATATATATATATATATATATATATATATATATATATATATATATATATATATATATATATATATATATATATATATATATACTCAAGGTCCTCCTACTTGCTTGTTCCAGAGCTTTCAATCATATCCCACAGTCTTAATGATTAGAAATAGCTGATATTTCAATGGTGAGTTAAGATTTTTTGTCAAATAGTTTGACAGTAATATAATTTTAGGCCCATGATACTTGGCCTTTTCTCACACTTTCAACCACATCTCAAAGAATCAGTGCACGACACGACACAACTGAGCAACCTGTTCTGTTGATGAACATGTTGTTGAAAGCTGTAGTAAAACCTTTGTGGAAAAAAAGCTAGTACATGGACCTTGAGTTATAGTTTTTCACCAAATTTCTATTTCCAATTTCACAAAATAATTTAAACTCTTGCTCCACGATCCAGCTTTTATCAGGTCTGTCGGCCTTGAAGTATAGTCTCTTTTCCAGGTCAACATTGCACTTTGACGCTCTGTTATCCTTGAGTGTTCGGGGTTTCTGGATACTGAGTCAGATCATCATGTCCAACAACTGCTGGACTCAGACTCAGTGTTTCTATTGGCTAATAATTTTTTTAAATCAGTGGAAATGCAGAAGTAAACTGTTCTGCCAGTTAAAGGAGCTGTTCACCTAGCTCTTCAGTGCCATGTATTAACTTTGGTCTTTTTCTTGTCCACATTTAGTATCTGATAATATCTGCAGCTACTCCAGAGTAAGGGAGGTAATTGATATTTAGCAAGAGATAGATGTCTCTACTGGGTATAAGAAAATATACTTAAAGGTTCAGTGTGAAGAATTCAGGAGGATCTATCGGTTGGGTTTTTGTTACCTTATGAGTCCATTATAGCTTCATCCGCATCGGCCCTTTTCCACAGTTAGCCATGTTGTGCCATGTTGCGCCACCATGTGTCTGCAGTAGCCTGGAGTGGACAAACTAAACAATAACAGGAAGGGTTGTATTTATGTTGCCTGGAGGGCACCATAGGTTATTCTACACAATTGGAAGGGGAGGGGTAGTAAGTTGAATGCAATATGCATATTCACCACTAGATTTCACTAAGTCCTAAACACTGAACCTTTAAGCAGTGTATATTTTTTAACTTGTGTTGTAACTGAAGGTGAAACTCTGCCTATTGTGATCTGTGTAAATGACGTGACTGGTTTGCAGTGACAAATGAGGGTTGCTTGTGCTCAACAGAATAGCTCAGAGTAACATGAGTTTCCTCAGTTGTTAAAAAAACATTGTCTCAGCCCCCTGTGCAGTCGCACTCTTCCCCTCTCCTGTACAAACTTGTCTCTTGCCTTGTGAGGCTAGATTAGCTGTGAGCCCATATTGTGGCTGCACTTTTGTCTTCTCTGTTTGAAGCTTTTCTGTTGTTGGATGACCTGAACCACTCATGTCATGAACCTTTGGAAATGCAGGTCACATCTTGGTGAACACTAGGGTGTATTACAATGACACTTGGCAGCAAAACACAAGAAGGTGTAATCTAGTGGCTTAATTTGAGACTACGTCTCAGTTTAGATAATTGTACTGTCATCTTAATGTACTTACAAGTGTAGATTGTGGGTTATTATGTATACAAAGAAAGCAATCTTGTGAGTTGGCTAACTTGGTGCAAACTGTACAGTTTTGTTGTACACATTACTGTTACAAATGTACAATTCAAACCTATTAAAACTCAGCTTATCAACTTATCTGTGTGTTTACACCAATCACAAGCTCTACTTTTACAGGTAATGTTCTGCGTCACTTCATGGTTTAATTTATAATGTAGTAGTTGATATAATTTTTAGCAATTGCTGTTTTCAGTGACTTCAGAGCAGCGATTTACAGGAAAGACGGTCTAAAGCCACGCCAGCCGCAACATGAGACTGCTAGTGCTTTGAGCTTAATGTTAATTTGATGAAGAGGAACTAACCATATTAACTGACCCATAACACATTGCATGGTAAACTTCCTCATCTCTACCATTCATTAGAAGGTCAATGCTGCAATAGATTCTCTATATAATAGATATCCAGGCAGCTTTTTTTGTGCTACATATTTTGGACACTTCAGGGTTGGCACAACTAGCTGTAAACACATCACTTTTTAAAATCTTAGTATCTGTGTTCCATTTGTTCTAGTTAAAACAAAGAGGGACACAGACACTGAATTAAAAACTAGAATAAGTTAAAGGCACAATCCACAGTTGTATAACACAATTCCTTCCTACTCCCTTCCTTCCTATTCCCACATTGTCTGCATTCCAGGGAGAGGTCACATGGAAGAATGTTCCTCAACATACATTTAGTGTTTCAGGAACAGCAATGGAAGAACAGTAACCCCATCTTCACCTGCCATTAAAATGTATTCTATTTCATATGTGTTCCAACCCCGAACAGGTTTCGCTATTCAGGCTCTGCAACCTGAGACATCTGCAGTCATGGCCCCACCAGGGAGTAGTGAGCACATATTGTGTCCCCTATAAAAACCTAGCGAACACATTGTTTGCCTCTCGTTTTTACACACTCCCTCTGTTGACTGATTTTTCATTTACTAAGACTCGCCTGCATTAACAGTTATTAGCTCGTACTCCAACATGATGTATTAGCCTACACATACACAGTACACTGATATCCTAACAACAAGCCCTGGATCACCACTGAGCTGAAAGTTCTCAACAAGAAGAAGAAAGCCTTCAGGTCTTGGGACAGAGAAGAAGTGAGGATCATTCAACATGACCTGAGGGGGAAGCTGAGGGAGTGCAAAGACTCCTACAGGAGGAAGCTGGAGGCCAGACTGCAGCAGAACAATGTGAGGGATGTGTGGACTGGACTGAGGGAAATAACTGGGCAGCCTGGAGAGGGCAAATGAGCTTTATTTGTTCGTCAATAGGTTCAGTGCAAAGCCCTCGTCTGTCCCCCCCACCACACTCCCAGACTTCCACACACCCTCACTGCCCCTAATGCTTCTGCCCTCCCCCACTCTACCCCCCTGGTGTGCTCCTT
Source organism: Hippoglossus hippoglossus (assembly GCF_009819705.1). NCBI lineage: Eukaryota > Metazoa > Chordata > Actinopteri > Pleuronectiformes > Pleuronectidae > Hippoglossus > Hippoglossus hippoglossus. Next base: position 24,791,724 of record NC_047165.1, on the reverse strand, counting down.
GGACATAACCCCCCCACCTTCAAAGTGCTGCTCCTCCACTGAAGGGATTAACACCTTCCCCCTCCCCCGCCTGTCTGTGACAACTGACCAGGTGAGGAGACAGCTGGAGAGGCTTCATCAACGCAAGGCCCCAGGACCAGACAGTATCAGCGCCAGGGTTCCGAGGACCTGTGCCAGCCAGCTAGCTGCTATTCTCCAGCATCTCTTTAATCTGAGCCTTCATCAGGAGAAGATACCAGTGCTGTGGAAAACGTCCTGCCTGGTTCCAGTCCCCGAGAAGACAACTCCATCTGGCCTCAATGACTACTGACCAGTCGCCCTCACATCTCATGTGATGAAGGTACTTGAGAGGCTGGTCCGGGCCCACCTCAGACCACAGGTGAAATCATCACTGGACCCTCTACAGTTTGCCTACCAGCCTCATCTGGGAGTGGATTGATGCAATTATCTACCTGCTGCAGAGAGCCCACTCTCATCTGGATCAGGCTGGTCACACGGTGAGAATCACATTCTTTGATTTTTCCAGTGCGTTCAACACCATCCAGCCAGTTCTTATGAGAGAGAAGCTGCAAACGATCTAGATAGATAGATAGGCCATAGATAGATAGGCCATATCTATCTATCTATCTACAGTTGCAATCAGAAATATTCAACCCCCCCAAAGATTTTAAGGATTTATCAATTCAAGTTTTTTCAAAGAGCAAGATTCTGAAAGAGCTTCGGGTGACTTCGTTATGAGATACATTAAATCAACACAGAAAATGCATGATGTAGTATTTGTGTACAATTATTCAACCCCTATAGAATATTGTTGTTTTTAAAGCTGTCTGACAGTTTTTATGGCCTAAAGTGGAGTTGAAACATAATTAAGCCTTTGGGAACTCTATAATGATCCTTCATTTGCTTCAGCTGTGATGCATATATAAACCCCACCCATGAAGGTATTCAAGGTGAGTTGCAATCATGGGAAAGACAAAGGAGCTTCCACAAAAGCTGAGAGAGGAGATTATTTCATCACACCTGAAGGGCCTTGGGTATAAGAAGATTTCCAAAAAATGTATTATTCCAAGAGACACCATTGGGAGCATTATAAGGAAGTTTAAAACTTATGGAACAGCTGTAAACCTGCCTGGCCGGGGAAGAAAGCTCAACATTTCATCAAGGGCCCTTAGCAACTTAGTCAGAACAGCTAAGAGAAACCCCTGTGTGACTGCAAGACACCTACAGGATGACCTGATGAAGGCTGGTACAAGTGCTTCAGTGTCAACTATAAGACGTGCACTGAATAAACAAGGACTTCATGGCCGGACTCCAAGACGCACACCACTCTTGACCCCAAGGAACATCAAAAGTCGCCTAGAATATGCCAGGAGGAAATTTTTATAAGACTACAGAGTTTTAGGTGACAGTTCTATGGACTGATGAAACCAAACTGGAACTGTTTGGACATATGGACCAGCGGTATGTCTGGCGTGCGAAAGGCCAGGCTTATGACCAGAAGAATACCATCCCCACGGTCAAGCATGGAGGTGGGTCATTGATGATGTGGGGCTGTTTTTCTGCGGCAGGAACTGGTAATCTTGATCGTGTACCTGGAATCATGGATTCCCAGAAATACCAGGCCATTTTAAAGAGGAATGTGATGCCTTCTGTTGACAAATTAAACCTTGGTGATCATTGGACTTTCCAGCAAGACAATGATCCCAAGCACACCTCCAAGTCAACCAAAGTTAGGTTGAGGAAAAAGATCCTGGAACGTCACCAGATTTAAATCCGATTGAAAATCTTTGGTGGGATTTAAAGAAGGCAGTTGCAGCACGGAAGCCATCAAACATCACTGAGCTAGAGGCTTTTGCACGTGAAGAATGGGCAAAGATTCCGATCGAGAGGTGTAAGAAGCTTGTCAGCACAAAACATTTGTTAGAAGTTATAAAAGCTAAAGGATGCGCCACAAAGTACTGAAGCTGGGGGTTGAATAATACTGCACATGCACATTAAAAAAGTTACCTTTTTCATTTGAACTTCAAAGTTAAGTCAACTTCTGTTGTCAAAATAACTCAAATATGTATCAATAAATATTTGTGGTTGTTTAATGAGGTTTTTTGTCATTTATTGTCATTATCTTTCATCCACATCACTATAATGTCTTTTGAGGTGAGGGGGTTGAATATTTCTGATTGCAACTGTATCTATCTATCTAATATGGAAACTGCAGCCAGAGTATAAATGCTCACAAAAGGTTTGAGTGGATGGGTTACAGTGTAGTGTTTGTGTCAAGTCTTTGCAGAAATATAAACCAATGCTGTTGTGAACATAATTACTTGTGCACTAGTGTGTCTGGTGCTTGGTTGTCTTTGTAATAGGCAACAGCTTTAATTATAGCATTTGATTAAGTGCAACACAGCAAGATGGTAAAAATAGTATTGCGTAACCTTTGTGATTTGGACATAATACCGGACGTCCGTCTGTCTGTCCGTATTATTATTTTTTGGACGGACAGAAGGACGGATTTTATTTATTTGTTTTTTTTCCGTCCGTCTGTCTGTATTTGTTTTTTTTTGGGACGGACAGACGGATGGACGTCTGTCTGTCTGTCCGTATTATTTTTTTTTATTTGGACAGACAGACAGACGTCCGTCCGTCTGTCCGTCCCTTTAGAGTAACCTCTTATAATATCATCATATCACATTAGAGTATATTGTAATAATGCAAATGAACCCACCTACCTACGTGCGTCTCATTTAAATCCACAGGACGTCAAGAGGAGTGGAAATTGTTGATTTCTGTACCCTGAGAATAACAGTGAATTCCTTTGACAGTAACTGTCTTTGTTTTTCACATTACAAACTCCCAGTTGTGCCAGTTAGGCTTGCTGAGATCCCTCAGAGCCTCATTTGCAGAGACAATATACTCCTTTGTTGAACAAAGGAGTTCCTGGTGTTGTTGGGGATGAATATTCTCAGGCTGTTGCATGTCACAATATATTGGTGTCATGATCAATTTTGAAACACATCTATAAATGATGTTTATGAATCCACATTGTGCTGTGTAGGTCTACACTGACAAGGCATGGCAATTTTATTTATAAAGGACCTTTCATACACAGAGGTTCTTTCAAGGTGCTGTACAGGAACATTAGAGAAAAACAACACACAGACAAATGTAAAGAAAACAATTTAAAAACTGAAAGCACACTGTGCGGGCCCACTTATCACCCATTCTGGTCCACGTCATCAAGTGTAGACCACATGGTGAAAATGTCATGTACATCACATTAAAGTTGTAAAACGAGGCTTACTTCCTGTTGCCAGTAGGTGGAGCTATCACTACATACAGACTAATAGATCTGTTCAGATCGGGGCTCTGATGAAGCCTGAGAATTTTGGTGCTGATTGGACAATGCAGTACAACACGAGATGCGAATGGCGGCACACATACATGATCCGACACCATCGATTAATAACTAAACACGTGATCGTAAGTTTGTCACCTAAGTCATGCCAATAAATAATGGAACAAATGAACGTGAACTAGTTCATTTTGAACTGTCTGTCCGTATTTAATTTTTTTTTGGACGGACAGACTGACGGACGTCTCTTTTTTTAAACATTGCAGCCTCCGTAGATAGGACCCGCTCCCGATGTAAATATTAAGTATTTAAATGTAAAGGGCCCATTCTAGGGTAAAGAAAACAACAAATCATACAATTTAGATGAAACACACTAGTGAAAACATAGGATTATTTTATATTTAATTTCTGCAAATAGAGCCCTTTCACCTAAATCGTACACACTGGACCTTTAAAGGGGACATAGCATGCAAATTCCACTTTGTTAGTGCTTCTACAGGTTAATGTGGGTATCTGGCATGTCTACCAACCCCAAAACTCTGGAAAAAAAACACTTGCACGTTTTGTTATGGTTCCTCTAAGTCAGAAACGTCATGCTTGAGTGACTGGAATGAGCTTCCTGTGTATTGTGTCGTAACAATACACTGGAAGTCTCCCTACATCGGCAGAGGGGGACATTTAATTATGTGATTGGGAAAATTAAAACTCCAGGACAACAGAAGGGGAATACAAAGTATGGGATGCATATTTGATAATTTATATCATATAAAATATGTAATTTATATCGTTTAAAATCATGGGGGGAGAGGGGGGAGGGGGGAGCTGGCTCATTAGCATTTAAAGGAACAGGCACTCAAAACAGGTCACTCTGTGGAGGGCTGTTTTATACAGGGTAAAAAGGGTGCTGTTTTAAATGATCCTTGTGGTACTTGACCAAAGTATGTTACGGACATTTCATTAAGACCCCAAGGAACCATATCAACTTGTGGTAAAATGGGCATACAATGTCCCCTTCAAGTCTTTTTTCATCCCCCATAGTAAAGCCCTCTGACGTGTCGCTTTAAGGAGCCAAGGCAAAGAAAACTAATTAAAACAACGTAAAGCAGAACGAACCGTAAAGTACAACAAAGTACGTTAAAAACAATGCAAAGTAAGGTAAATATGGCAAGCCAAGATGGACAAAATACGTCACTCGTTTTTACGCGTAAAATATGCCACCAAACGATCCGAGCACCGATTGCCTTTGCGGCAGAGCACATCATCCACGGCCTGTATTATTATTCAGTGTCATTTAAGAACCCCATAATAATTAATTAAGTAAAGAAGCACTTTGGTATTGTAACCTGTAACCTTGTTGTACACACTAGTTTTCAGTTACGCAGGTTTGCCATACTGCTTTATGTTGCATATTGAGTTGTGCAATATGATTTTAGGACTTTAGAATTTAGTGTATTTTATTACTTCTTTCATCATCAGTCACAGCACTTTATTATTTTATATACACATGTGCTACATTTAAGAAGCTATTAATCCCCTCCTCTGGGTAAATTTGATTCTACCTACTTGGATATAGGTTATAGGTGTTTGTACACCTATAACTCCAAAGGCATGCATTGTGTTTTATGTAGTTCATTCCTGTTGATTTTCCCATTTATTTTCAATTTTAATTCTTTTGTCTTTAATACATGTTTTCCCTTCAACCAACCTGAACATATATAGACTTAGATGGCTGTAATATCAAAGACACATTGACGGTCTTTGATATGTCATAAAGGAAAACCAGGAACGAAGAAGAGGAAGAAGACACAGTAGATGGACATGTAATTGGATCAGAGACTTTATATTTGATCAGTGTTATTCAGGTAAGAATTTGGACAGCTTTATCATGAAGGTATATGGTGGAAAATGGTACTCCTCAGGGCAGTGTCATTAGTCCAATATTGTTTTCCATTATGATTAATGATGTGTTCTCTCAAGTTCAGGGTGATATTGGGGCAGTCCCTCTTTGCTGAGGATGGAGCCTTGTGGAGAAGGGGAAGGAATATTCATCATATTATGGGAGAAAATACAAGAGGCAATTCATGTGGTAGAAATGGTTATATTCATGGGGTTTCAAGTAAAAAGCTAAAGCATTAGTGTTCACTAGAAAGAGAGGGTTGATACACAGCTAGGTATGTATGGACAAAGAATAGAGTGTTTCGTGCATTTTTTGCACTGCAGGAAGGATAAAGGCTTCACTTCCTGTGTCCGTCACGCCCACTAATCACGCATTACGGTCCACGGCATTAAGTGCCGACCACACAGTGAAAATTTTATGTAATTCAAATTAAAGTTGTAAAACGAGGCTTACTTCCTGTTGACAGTAGGTGGCGCTATCACTATCACTAAATACAGACTAATAGATCTGTTCAGGTCTGGACTCTGATCATAGGTGAGAATTTCGGGGCCGGTTGGACAATGCACAATGGAGTTAAAAAAAACTTCCTTTTTCACAGTTAATCCATAGGTGGTGCTATGACCCTGAGTTAATATTGACATATGGAGCTGTTCAGTCATGATTTCTGTTTAGATGTCATCAGGCCGGAACTCTTGTCATACATGTCCAGTTTGGACTAGATTGGACCATGTATGTCCGAGATACAACAACCTCGTATTTGGTTGGTGATTCATAAAAATTTGACGCCACGGTCACACCATGTGACTAAAACTCAAAAATAAAGTAGTTTTAATCTCCATGTTGTTAAGATGGCACTCACTGATTTTGAAGTTGATCTGATGAAAGCTCTAGGAGGAGTTCGTTAAAATACACAACGTGATAAATGGACAAAATCGCCACTAAATCCCAAAGGGCCGACTTCCTTCAAGTTGGTGGCATTGACTTTTTTTTTCATCCAGTCATGCTACATGTGTGTACAGAATTTCGTGAAGATAGGTTAAACCAGATGGAATTGTTTCGTTTAGGGGGGTGCTGTTGAGCCAAGTTTGGTGAGTTTTCGAGTATGTTCAATCCGTTCAAACGAAAACCAATAGGGCCTTCACACTGTTGGTGCTCGGGCCCTAATAAAAGATTTAAAAAGAGTAGAATAAAAGAGGTAAAAAAATGTATGCTAGAATTTCCATACATACATACTCCTATACCCAGGGCTGTAGTTTGCTGAGGACACCGAAGTCATGTCCTCTGTATTTCCTCTGTGTTGACATTTGTGGATTTTAAAGACCTTACTGTAGAGTTTACATTCTCTTATTAGGTGCCAGGTTAATATTTTCTAACATATTTAAATGTGAATCAAATTACAATTGATTAAAATGTTGTTAAAATTTTGTTGACAAAGTGGGTTGTCCTCTAAGCAGATTGTCAATAGTTTGATACCTAGCTCCTCCATTCCACATGCCAAAGTGTGTGAGTGATGTTTATTAGAGAAAGTGCTGCACATAGATTCCATATATGAATGTGTACTGTACTGTGAAGTGCTTTGAGTTTTCATCAAGACTAAAAAAGTGCTGTATAAAACAATTTGCAACATTAGGTTCTATTATAATTGTATTATGTACTATTAATATAGTTCAACAACTGATAGATTAAAAAGTGATCATTTCAGTATGTTGTTGGTGATCAGTCGGACGTGGTAGCTGGTTGGGATTGCACTGGATAATCATCAATAATGATGCCATAATATTTGTAGAAACCTGGCTATGGGACTTTTATAACCAGAGGTAAGCAAGAACTCTACTTATATAAATATACACCCAATATAGATGATACAATATAGTATCTTGATAATAATCATTTGGAACAGTTAAGTTGCCATTAAAACCCGAAGTTGCATTTAGTTGTAATTTTGGAATAGTACGAACTCGTAAGGGTGAAAAGAAGGACGGATGATGGGCCTGGCCTGGCGGGAGGAGGAGGAGCTGCACCCCGTGTGCTGAGCTCCCTGAAGTCTGGGCAGGTCTACAAGCCTGGGCCCGGTCTCATCTGAAGAGGGAGGAGGCGGAGATCATACTCACAATTTGTTTTTCTCAAGCCATCTTGTGATTCTTACATACTTGTTTCTGTATACTTCCAAACAGTAAAGATGGGCAACCGGGTCGCCCGTGAGGACTACGAATGGGTGTATACGGACCAGCCCCATGCAGACAGGAGAAAAGCGATCCTGGGTGAGTTAGCTTGTGCTTTAGCAAGTTTTTGATTAACCCATCGTTAGCTCAACTTAGAATCAACGAAGCTAGTTTATCGGAGCGGCTACTTTGACAAAATGTGCGTGAGTTAAACGTGTACTGGTGTCCATTGTGTTCAGCTGAACGGTTTACTATCGTAACCAAGCTAACGGTTCCATATCCGCCTGTGTGTCCGCCACAGCCCCCGCTCACTGACAGAGGTTAACGGCGGTGAGTAGTTTACGGCCTCAGTATCAAGTGAACGGATTGTGATAATGATTTTACCAGCCGGCTGCTGTGTTAGTTCAGTGTTACATGTTAACGTTAGCAGGGCACCGCCTCTCCCCGACGTGACACAACAGGAAAGTTGCGGTAACGGTTCACGTCCTGGCCTCGACGAACTCACATTAACACCGTCATCAACAGGACCAGGAACTGCGTTTGCTTTTTGCATTTCAGAGATATTATGTGCTCTTAGCACGATAGCTTGATGTCTTTAGCGTGTTAGAAACTTGCAAGATGTCCACCACAGTTTCCTTTAATCCAATATTACGTTCGTCAGACCAACAGTCCAAAATCCAACGGTATTTGAACACATCTCCTGGCTCCTTATTTAACCATGCATTTTAACTCTTGATGTTCAAAATAGGCCCAACTATTGAATAATTGATTGATTGATTAATCAGCAGATAATGACAGTAATCCTAAATAGCAGCCACAATGTGTAATATTCAGCCCAACATCTGTACCTACTTCAGTAACCTGACTTTCACTAGACGTCACATTTGGATCTGCACCAAATAGCACACACTCATACATATCAGCTACCTTAATTCGATTTTTTCTCTTTAAGACTCATTAATTATTCTCTGAGAAATCAACAAAAGATCTTGCAATTTTTAACAAAGTGATAACAAAATGTTATGGTTATTTCCTCAACGCATACTACACCCTTCCTACAAGTTTTGTGGTAATCTGTCCAGTAGTTTTTGGGTAATCCACGTATACATTAAGAGTTGACACTCTTAATGTTGTTGTATTGATGTATGAATATTGAGGACGACATTTAATGTAACTTGGATAGTTGATGTCACACTGACATTTACCTGGTGGCTCTTTGACCCATGATTCATTATCTGAATTTAAGTGGCAGCCTCTTATGCTCCTTTTGTTGAGGCAAACACTAAAAGCCTCCGTTGTCTCAAAAGTAGCCTTTTCTGCCTCAGGCACCTTGAGCCAGGATCTAGTTTGGGATGGTTGAGGATGTTAAAGTCCGTAGGCTACAGCTTTTGTGCATCCCCTGTCTTTGTACTAGTCAGCACAAAGTACAGTTGATGTTTTGAGAATGACACCAGAGCCATGGGTGAAGATACCCACTGACAGCAGAGCGGTTTGAATTATTCAGTATCGGTAGACTCGGGCATGGCTACACTACTGACTAGTTCGGCTGTTGTGGATGTGTTTCCACGGAGATGGTGGACAAAGTATCTGAAGATTCAGAAACTGAGTTTATATACTGCTTAGAATGAAACCGCTAAACTTAACCTGTTTTCATGAAGTATTTTGTTTGTTTCACTCCTATTTGGTTAACTTGTATTCATGCCAGTCTGTGGTTTTTGCAGGAGTATAAAGCTTTTGCGTGTCTGTCAGTCTTTGATCATACTGGGGCCTTGTCGTTGCTTGTAAAGACTTTAGTTGTGTGCAGTCACATGCCTCAGGCCACTCACTGAGGCCCCAGTATGAGGCCTCAGACGTGTACGTAGGTGGGGGTGGGCGAATCTCACAGGACTTAGTGATTGCTGACGCTTGTCTTTCAGCTGAATCCTCCTACATTTTAGGCAGATAAAACACATTTATGTAGTCAGGAGAGTTTCTTTGTGTATCCTGAGAGCTCAATGTAGTAAAGCCTGGTCTCATTGAGTAGACAGGTTGGACTGGACCCTGAATCAACAATAATCACAGATATTTAGTCGCAGCATAGAAGATTGTAGAACTCCAAATAACTTCAGACTCTGCAAATTTCATTCCCTTTTAATGACTTTTATGTGACCCTTGTTCCTGCTGGGAATCAATTATGGTTGTTCACCAGTTTCCTTTTAATGAAGGAGTTTAAGAGCCTTGTGCATCTCCCTCCCTTCTCCTCCAGCTTAATGTTAATGATAACATAAAGGTCAGTAATGTGGCCATGTTCAGCGACTTTTTAAACAAACCAACTTATCAGCTGTTGTCTTATCAACACCTGGCTGTTTAAACAGGGCTGTGGCTGAGTGGTAGAGTGGTCGTCCTCCAATCAGAAGGTTGGTAGTTCGATGCCATTCTTCCCATCTGCATGCCCTCTGCATGCCGAATTGTCCTTGGGCAAGATGCTGAACCCCGAATTGCCCCTCATAGATAAATAAAGTGCTGCTTATAGATGCAGTGTATGAATGGGTGAATGGTAAACTGTAATGTAAAGCGCTTTGAGTGGTCATCAAGACTAGAAAAGCGGTATATAAATACAGACCATTTACCATTTATTGAAAAAATACAGTGGTGTTGAACAAAACACTTGAAACTGAATCAATAAGAAAACAAGATAAAGAACTGGATTTCAAGATCATGGAATAAAGTTCCAGTGGAGATTAGAGCTCTGATAAGAACCTGGGAAGTCTACTCATGTTTGTTTCCGAGCAGCTGCGTAGTTTCCTCTGGATTTCAGTTTGGATCAAGGCACAGTAAGAACACACGCCCCCTGGTGTGATGCAGAGTTTAGTACATGTTAAAATATCCAATTCAACTCTGACTGCTGAATGCCTGTGTGCAGTAAAAAGAAGGGGCAGGTCTGTATTTGATAAAAGACTGATTCAGAGTGGCTAACACAAGAGTGATGTTAGAGTTCTGTTGCAGGTCAGCTGTTTACTCTCAACCTGTGAGCTGTGTCTGTTTCACAATGACTTGCTCATTAAACAAACAGTATGTGACGAAACAAGGCTGAACCAATGACCTCACATGTTCATTGGTTTAACTTAAAACAAAGATTTGCCTCTAGATAAATAACCTGCCACAATAAAGCACAATAAAGTTTTCAAAAACTTTGAAAATGTTGGTGTCTTTCTAAAACTAAACCAAGTACTTATGAACACTCACACAGAGAAATCTGAATTTTGTGAGATTTGTGCCCCTCTCTGGGTACATCATGCTGTACGGACAAGGTTCACACTGGCTAATAAATAACTGACACAAGCCTGTAACATTTTTACCTTACCAGTGTAGTTGTTTTACTACTCAAAATTCTTACATGTTAGTACATACCTTAGCATGTGGAAGAGACCTGGAGCTAAATTACTTCTTTAGCAAGTCACCTGAAATGCTCTTACATGTTGACAGCACGCAACCTGTGATAAAGATAACAAAGATTTGACTAAAGGATTTACTGCATAGTTACAGTCTAAAGGTGAGAGTCACAATACATCAGCTGTTTGACAGCAGTCTGGCGTGACCAATTAGCAAAGCTTTAGCATCTGCATTGACACTGCCCAATATTCATTTGAAGGCTTATTACATGTTTACATGTGAATTTGGAAGGAATTGCATACATTTCCATGAATTTTCTATAACCGATTTGTCATATAATTTGTGATTGTGATTTCCCAGTGAGATAAATACAGTATCTTCAGAGGAGAGTTATCAGTTAGATGTTGGTTAACAAGTCATTAAGGGTCTTTTCAGTTGCGACTTGGTTTCTCTTTCATTCTCTGTTATTATTACCTCCGCCAAGGAGGTTAAGTTTCATTTGGGTTTGTTGGTTTGTCTGTTAGTTTGCAGGATTACCCCAAAAACTACTGGACAGATTACCACCAAACTTGTAGGAAGAGTGTGGTATGCATTGAGGAAATAACCTTAACATTTTGTTATCACTTTGTTAAACATTGCAAGATTTTTCGTTGATTTCCCAGAGAATAATTAATGAATCTTAAAGAAAAGAAATCTAATTAAGGGAGCTGATATTTATGAGTGTTTGTATTTGGTGCAGATCCAAATATAATTCAGGTTCTAGTGAATTAAATGTGGTTTCATAAGAGGACTGTTGGGCCTTGGCAGAGTTGTGCACTCTCTCACACTCTCAGTTCCATTCTAGTTTCAACATTGTTCACTCATAATATAGAAAACTTTGATCTACTTAGCTTTATGTTTTAATTAAATAATTCAAACTGAACTTCAGATAATCTCCTGACATTCTCTGGAGGGCCTGTATGTTGGAATGCAAATTTCCCAGACTTTCTGTGAGAGTTTCTCTGGCCAGCCCCTCGCCGAATATATTTTAAATTGCAGCGTCTGACTCTTGAATTTTAGGAGAGGATGGGTGAGTTTTCAGAGAAGACTCTTCACCCTAATGGAGTGATGGGCACATTTAATGGACACATCTATTTACATAAGCCTTGTAACACCAATTTGTTTAATGTTTAATAAATAATGTAGGTGCATCAGCCCCTTTTCCCTGTTGATTTTACATTGCCATTTTTAATGGAAAGATTGGTGAACTTCTTCATGTAAATGTGTGTTACTGGTTACTAAGTTTTGCATTCTTGTTTTGTTTGACAGCTAAATACCCTGAAATCAAGTCGTTGATGGGTCCTGACCCGAGGTTGAAATGGATTGTGTGCATGATGGTGGTGATACAGTTTTTAGCTTTCTACCTGGTCAAAGACTTGGACTGGAAATGGGTTTTGTTTTGGACCTATGCCTTTGGCAGCTGTATCAATCATTCAATGACCCTTGCTATTCATGAGATCTCCCACAACGCAGCCTTTGGAAACAACAAGGCCATGTGGAATCGCTACTTTGCCATGTTTGCCAACCTGCCTATCGGCCTGCCGTACTCTGCCTCCTTCAAACGCTATCATCTGGACCATCATCGCTACCTTGGTGGAGACGGTGTCGATGTAGACATCCCTACTGAGTTTGAAGGCTGGTTCTTCTGCACACGCTTCCGCAAGTTCATCTGGATTATTCTGCAGCCACTTTTCTATGCCGTCCGGCCCCTCTGCATCAACCCCAAACCCATCACTCAGCTGGAGGTGATCAACCTGGCAATCCAGCTCACCTTTAACATCCTGCTCTACTGGGTGTGGGGGGCCAAGTCTGTGGTCTACATGCTGGCTGGTTCCTTGTTGGGGATGGGCTTGCACCCCATCTCTGGTCACTTCATTGCTGAGCACTACATGTTCCTCAAGGGCCATGAGACCTACTCCTACTATGGCTCCCTCAACCTGCTAACCTTCAATGTGGGCTACCACAATGAGCACCATGACTTTCCCAGCATCCCAGGACGCAGGCTGCCTATGGTTAGTACATTGGGTGACTCCCTGTCGGTCACAGTTGGCACACTTTTCAATTAGACCACGATTTCAGCTGCATTTCCATGAGCTTAGGAAGGAAGAAATCAGTGGCGTAGAGACAAGTCTGTCTAGACGGGCAGCTTAACTAAAATGTATGTCAAACACAGTATGTGCAACCATGTTACTGTTTGATAATCACGTTCCACACAAGCTGTTTATTTGTGAACTTTAGTGACCTCACTGTGTTCCTCTTAAAATGGTGTTTGTTCTATATCCTGTCATTTTTGCCCTGATCTCATTGAAGCTCTTTTTGCCCATTTGGGTGACTTCATGATCAAAATCATTTTTTATAGTTAGTCAGTTATTTTAGTTAGGTTAGTAGTTATTAATTTGTCACTGTCCACAATGTGGAAATTGTCTTTGTCTTCAAAGCATCAACAGACATGACAAATAAGACAGAGACTTGTCTAAGCCCAGCCACCAAAAGATAAAGGGAGCTATGGGTTGTAATATTGAGCTAATACTGATTCAATCTTGTAAGAAGCAAACTAAAATGAATGAGTCCATCAGGGCATGATTTGACACTAGGTTTGTGAAATAGTATAGTTTATTTTCAATGACCCTCCTCACTTTGTTTATATATGTAGATAAAGTCTGTGAACAATACTCATACTAAAGTTTGATGTGGTCAATGTTTGTATGAATCTTAACATCCATAATGACAAGCAGATTCCATTTAGTGAAACAAACCCCCAAGTCATGGCTGAGAAACCATTTGACCTGATTTAAATTTGATTCTCTCATCAGCGTCTCAGAATATGTGAGGCACTTCAGAAAAACAGCTGTCGTAAGTGTCAAACAAGCAGAAGTTTTGAAGTTATTATCACAGAAGGTACATTTGGTAAGTGCTCTGGAGAGATCCTCAGTACGAAGGTGATCGTAATCACCACTCTCCATGCCCAGTAAACATTAAAACATCAATTATATTTCTTTATGCCATGTTTGCCCTGTAACAGGTCAGTCAGAACCACATCAGGGGCAGAAGTGATGAAACCACAGTGTCATGTGAAGGCAGCATTCACTAATGTTTGTACTTTGTGTACCTTTTCTAGGTGAAGAAAATAGCAGCTGAGTATTATGACGAGCTGCCTCAGTACACGTCATGGATGAAGGTCCTGTACGACTTCATCATGGACGACGCACTGAGCCCGTACTCTCGAGTCAAGAGGAAGCTGAAGGGTGACGTCAAACAGGAGTAACATCACTGAAAGCAGCAGTTTCCACCGTGACAGCAGCCCCACTCACCGTCCTATTAACTTAACAGCTTCTGCGGATTAATACATTCAACATGTGAAATCATGGTGGAGATTGTATACAGTAGTCTTGGTTTGTGCTTTTGCTCCAGAGGAATAGGAAATGGTTTCAGGTATTTGTTATCCAGGTAAGAAAAACCAAAAGAAGTGATGTGAGATTAAAAATGTAAAAAGGGACTGGCTGCACAAAGACTTCACCTTAAAATAGACTTTCTTAATCTTATTTACTGCCCCGCTGACCCCTCTGCCCTTAACCCTCAACAAGAGTAAGGAAAAACTACTAAAAACCCTTTTAACAGGGTAAAAAGAAGGTAGAACCCTCAGAGAGAGCCACATGTGAGGGATCCCTCTCCCAGGACGGACAGAAGTGCAATAGATGCCACGTGTAATGGAGAACATCAGAAAGAAATTACTAAATAAATGTGTGAAGAGCGACAGAGACGAGCACACACACACACACACATACGCAGACAGGAGAGAAGTTCCTTTAGCAGATAATGATTCAACGCCGTGTTTTAACTTCATTGTTGCTGAAGAAGCGACGCCCCCGTTCCAGCCTCTGTGCATGCGAGTTCTCCATACACATTGGTGCTATTGGCTACATCAAAGTCTGTTCCCATGCTTATCAGTAATGTTATTTTAACAACTAAACAACATTCAGATATGACACTGCGTCTGAAACACTGCCAAACACCTTTGAACCACACTGGAAGCTCAGAGACTTTGCAGAACCAGAAGGGGGTGCAGCCTCAACTGTGCAGTTGTTTCACATCCGTCGTCAACAAAGTTTGTCAAAGGTGTAACTGGATCCTCAAACCTAATGAGGTGGTATGCAATGAGTCATTACTCATTGCATACCACCGAGAAACCACTAGTCAGCAGTTGCAGTGGACGTAGGCTGGCCTAAACAAGAAGTCTTTGTGCAACCAGCCCCTGATGATTAAGAAAGACACACAGACAACAAACGATAAACTCACACAATATAGTACCATTTACTTAGAAGGTGACAAACCACCTCCAAGGCTTTCTACGTTCAAGTGTGTTGTGCCACATACATGAATTGTATAAAAGTGAATGACCCAGTATGCCTTCCTCCTATTTTGGACCAAAGTTGAACTAACCCCCTTTTGAACTGATCTGTCACAACATTCTGCTGTTTTATCTCTTGATTATGTTTTGAGTCCCCCCACCCCCCACTTTTTAACCTGCAACATTTGAATGCAGCACAACATTATATAACCTATTGTCATTCGTCCATGCAACCTGTGAATGTAACAGTCAGGAGAAGAGTCAGTTTGAGGTTGTATTGCATATTAGATGACAGTGTCTTATCATTAGTGCCTCAGAGCTTTGTTTTCAATTCTGCCATTGTTGTCTTAATTTCCATTTTATGAATTAATTCATGTTGATAAGAATTTGTATGCCAAGAAGTATTTAATGTTAAAATTTCTGGGCTTTATTCTCTTTCTTTCTATGTCAGCCTGCTTTACAATGTGGAGCTTCAGGGCTGCAGCTACACCTGAAGTCATGTCCTCTGTGTGTCATGAAGAGGAACCAAATTATATCTGGCTGCTGTTGAATTGGCTGACAACCTTAACTACATGAAAGCAATGACTTATTGCCCAAGAAGAATGAAATTCCTGATAGTGAAGAGAAACCTTTGATCAGCATTTAGACCAGGGGCTTTAAACTTAAATTACTTGGAGGATGGTAAATGGTTTTATAGCGCTTTTCTAGTCTTGATGACCAGTGCAGTTTTACATTCACCCATTCACACACACATTCATACAGTGCATCTATTAGCATCTATGAGGGGCAATTCAGGGTTCAGCATCTTGTCCGAGGACACTTCGGCATGCAGATGGGGAAGACTGGGGATCGAACTGCCGACCTTCAGGTTGGAGGACGACCACTCTACCCCTCAGCCACAGCCGCCCCAGATCTTGGAAGATTCAGACTTCTCTCCTGATCCAAAGTCTTTGGGGGACAATGTTTCTTTTACTTATCCGGCACAAATTTTTATGATCTGATAAAACTGGAGTTGTTGGTGGGTGGACTTGAGCTTTATTGAATCCTCAGAGCTTACTCTAAAGATCAAAGCTGAACTTAATTTTATGTGAATGGGTTAACAGATTTCTATTATCTATTTATGTATCTATTTCTATCGTATTTTATCCACCTAATGTACACGTGTGGAGGAGCAAAACTCCATTAGCATCAATACAAACTACAGCCTTAGTAAATAACCATGTTCCAGCTCCAGCTAACAAAGGAAGCATTAATACAGGACAATTATTTACATAATTCATTTCTTCAGCCCTTAGCCATGCCAATTCCTGACATGTCTGTGTTTAGAACCTAGTTCTTAGCCTAAAACCAAATCTGAACCATCAATCACTGTCTCTTCAAGTATCAAGGTCATGATAATAACACTTCTGTTGATCTGCCCTAAAACTGCAATATGCTGTATGTTATGGTGGCCCTGAGAGCTCAACGCACTGCAACTGAAGAAAACACATGCAAGTGGACAAAACACAAGCAAAGTAAGAAAACATCATCAATTTGACAACACAACACATTACAGAAACGCGCTGCAATTACAGACAACGACAACGGAGGTGTTTCCAGAGGACCCCTCAAAGTGATGGACACTGCTGCCACAGGAAACACAAAAACGTCCAATACGTCCAACAAATTCGGTTCCACAATATGGACAATACATTTCCTGGAGAGAAGGAAGAATGTGAATGCTAAGTGCTGTACATTACGCACGAACAGGGGCTTGCTTGTTAGCGCTGTTTATTCAGTTTAAGAGGAAAAAACGTCACGTCTCTAGCTCAGACCACTGAGGAGTCATTACGCTCGAAAGACAACATCTTTGAGATTGTATACGGCCCGTTGGGTCTCAGAGGGTTGAAAGTAGACATCTGCAATAATAGGTTATTTATTAAAATAAACCAAAAAGGTTTACAGTTTAGCAAATTTTCCAATATCACTGACGGACACCGACTTTAACAACTCCAAACTAGGGGTGGGCGGATCGATCCAAAGACCGATAATATCGATACCAACGTTGGTATTGATATTGATCAATACCAGTGTAATGAGATCGATACTGTAGTTTCGGTGTCTCTCCTGTATGCACTGCTGCGGCTGTCTGTGGAAGTGCCGCTCCAGTCACCACGCAGTCCCCCCCCCCCCCCCCCCCCGGCCAGCAGCACAGAGACGGAGCAGAAGAATGGCAGAGAGGAAGAGGAGCGCCGTGTGGCTATAATTTGTTTTAAATGTTTTATAATATTTTTTGTGGAGTGCACTTTGTTTATTTAAGAAAAAAATCCCGACATGACAATGTATGGGGGAAAAAATGGTTTTGTAACTGTTCTGTTGTTACTGTAGTTTCTGAACAAAAACCTTTATGATAAAAGTATTTTCTATTTACGAATAATCTTTGCCCAAATTCTGTCGTGGATTTTAACTAATTAACAATCCAAAGGAAAAATCAGAAAAACAATTAAAGGTCATGAAAATCCATTCACACTACTCCAAACTGCGGCAGCAACAACAACCGGACGTGTCCATCACTTTGAGGGGTCCTCTGGAAACTTCCGTTGTCGTTTTCTGTAATTGCAGCGGGTTTCTGTAATGTGTTGTGTTGTCTTGTCAAATTGATGAAGATGTTTTCTTACTTTGCTTGTGTTTTGTCCACTTGCATGTGTTTTCTTAAGTTGCAGTGCGTTGAGCTCTCAGGGCCACCGTAGTACGGTATGTCCTGCTTGGAGAGGACAACATGGCCAAAGGCATAAACAACATTTAGGTTAAGAATAGATCTTACTCAATTCTGGATCAAATCACACGTAATTTGCAGGTTTTAGATCTACTTGAAACTGTAATATAACCAACACCTTGATTGTGTTCAGTTTATGTCCCTGTTGTGTTTGCTGGGATGTTTCTTCAGACTCAACTTCTACAGAAACAAATCTGCAGATTGGTTTTCAACACGGTATGAGCCACATTTTAAACTCCATTTGAACTCAGTGTTGTGATAGGCTCGTAGGTTCCACAGACACCTCCTGCAGCACCAACCGGTGTCAGGAGGTGTCACTAACAATCTTCCTCCCTTCCTGCACTGAAACAGTGGAGTCACGAAGCTTCAGAAGGTTAGAGTAATTGGACAGATTACACCGACTCTAACTGACACATTGGAGATTCTTTATTTACCTCTATATTACACTATATGCTTAGTATCACATTTTTTTAGAATGCTTACTCTGGATCGGTAATACCTGTAATACAGTAATTCAATAGGTTGTGACAGAACAGCTCCTGTCTTGATGAATACTGCACGTGATTAGTTAGTTCAATATTTCAGGACAAGTTGGAAGTCCTTAGTTGGAAGTCCTCTAACAGCAGCAAACAAGCTTTATAAAGACTGATAGGTTAGATTGTCTACTGCTGAGCCATGGAAGACAAGCTGAATGATAATGATAAGCGTGTGTCTGATAACAGAAGTGCAATAAAAGGCAGTGTGTATTTACACTACAGCATGTGAGCAATCAGTGAGTGAGCTCAGGGTGAGTCAGGCAGTCTGATAGCACTACAGGAGCTGATATTATCATGTGATCAAAAATTAGAATAAGAAAACACACCAAATGTATTTGTTGTCGTTTTCCACAAACACTTTTTATTAATAAAAAAGGAAGCAGTATTCAACCATAATAAAATGTGTATATGACTTCTAACTGAATTGTGGACAAGTAAAAGGGGAACTGCTGGTGAAGTCCGCTGCAGTTATCTGCTGAGGGACTCTCTGAGCTGCTCATACGTCCGTTGATCCTACACAGGAAACATAAAGCAAAGGCACAGTCACTGCATGTTTCTGGTTCTCCAACAACAGTTGAATTGCAAACGGATGTAAAGAGGGATGTGCCTCTCCCTAAAACTCCACAGCACAGCAGCTGAGTGCTACAGGTGACGTCTCCACCCGCCTCAGCATGTCTGCCAACAGTCCACATTGCTGCTGTTTAAGCCTTATTCCTGTAACTGAAATTAGTATTTTCTAGTAGAGTGAAGAGCAACCCGCAGTTTAATGTCCCTGTTTTCTGTGTGGGGACGAGTTGGACTGGTTCTCCATGCTACTTGATAGGGAGGTTATGGGGACAGTGATCTGATCGACAGTATAGCACAGAGCTGTCTATAGTGACACAGTCTAGTCTCATTTCCTGCAGCATGTGGAAAGGTGCCAGAGCAACGGACACACAATGAACCACTGCATTCCCCTGTGAGGTGTTCCGGTACAACACAACAACCACACAACTGTTCTATAAACAAGTCGATCCATGACGGTGAGTTCTGACAGGAGAATGGACTGGTGACGGAACTTCAACAGTTTTTAGGTACCAACTGAAATGTGTCCAAACATGGCTTCAAATGTCTGCACTGATTCTTCATCTTAAAGAGTTTGAGAAGTGTAAAACATCTGTGTTTGAACATTTTTGGAGACTTAGAACTTTATATTTTTTAAAGTAAGGTGAACTGGTCAGTACTGTAACTAATTGAAACAAATATCTAAAGTATCAAACTAGCATACAGACACTAGATGAGGCTCAGAGCTCTGAGTCACAACTCATATCTGCAGCTTGTTTAGTGATTCAAACAGACATCAAATGAAAAATGAAATCAGACAGGAGGACAGTGGTGTGGATAAAGATCACAGCAATGCTTCCAAAAACAGATTTTTTGGGAGTTCAAGGTTTAAAACGTGGAACACTTAAAATACAAGTCACAGATTAGATATAAAAACTAAAACAACAAATCCAATTCTGTTGATATCTTCTCAGTGAAAATGAAGTCAGGTTTTTAAAACAGATCTCCGACTGATCATTTTCTCACCTTTTTGGACACGGATGGTCTAACTTTCTTGAAGGCATCCTCAAAGTTCTGTTTACTGACTCTGATGTGAGCAACTGACCCAGCGGAGCATGTGTGACCTGTGTGAAACAACGGACAAAATGAAATCATCAACTATGTCAAGTCAGCGTGAAACACCATGATTCTTTCATGTCGTGTGAAAGTTTTCAGTTTCCACAATAAATGTTTTTCTATCAGGCTGTCACACAGAGGAAACTACTATTCTAAACTAAAGTGGGAGTTAAATCAAACAAGTGCATGCAGGTGCAGTGCATGCATCTTTAGTTGGGGCTGGGAGTCTGGCTACAGGAGTCTGGATGTCTTCACACTTCTACAAATTCAGACTGTGATAAAAATATTCACAATTTGTTAGATCATTTTGTAGATGCCTGTAGTGGCTAAGTGCATTCTCCTGGGATCTTGTTTCTGGTAACCACCAAACACTACTCATTAAAACATTTATGCACATTAATGTCAGACTTGATTATATTAATATTCTCTAATTTGTTTTTTTCTTCGGGATGTATTCCTATAGACCACAGTCAACTCTGCATTCTTTGAATAAATGGAATCAACCCAACCCCCAGGTTTGTTTTGTTTTGTACACCAAAATGACTTATCTGAAAAGAAAAAGCATTAATGTATAAATCATAAACCAGTCATAACATTTTACTCCCACGTGTCAAACTGTGCCACCAACACCAGCAGAGGTCAACAGTGAAGTGAAACCATGGGAATTCTTGCTGATCACTGCTTATAGTCCCACATGACAGTTCAGTCCCATTTTTAAACATCAACACAGTGCAGGTATGCAGAGGTAAGAGTCAGGTTACCAGAGGAGGAAGCTGGAGGATTCTGGCCCTTGAGGTAGGCCCTCAGGGCATTAACAGATGCTTCTCTCACTAACGCAGTCAGGTCAGCCCCACTGGATCAAACACACATAAACACACATTTACACTCAGTATGGATCACACTTATGGATCAATGTCTCAATGTATCATTTTCAATGTTGGCGAGAAAACTGACACGGCAACTGGAGACAAAACATGTCCAGCACAAGTATAAATACATGCAAGTGACTGAGGACAGCTGGTGTTTCCAGCTGGGACTTACGTTAAGCAATCACAGCGCTCATCAAAGGCGATCTCTTCAAGACTGACATCCTGCTCCAGTTGAGGTTTGGTCCCCCCCTGCAACAATCATCAACATCTCTCAATTCTGACTCATTGGAGAAGGCCAGCATTCAAAGATGGTCTGAGGTGGGGTTAGCCTAGCTTAGCACAAAGACTGGATGCAAGGGGAAATATCTACCCTAGCCATTTGAAAAAAGCAATTCCTTAATACTGTACTTCCTAGTGACCCAACTTGTTGTTTAGAGTTGTTTTTCTAGTTGACTGCTGCATGACACGCTAAAGCAGCTGCTTGTGGTTGGACGTTTTGAATGTCAATCCAAACACTGGCATCAGGTTTAAGACCTGATTTATTGGGATATAAATCAGAACTATTCTCTCGTCCCCCTTTTTCTCCAGTCCCCCCAACCAGGTGAGGCATCGAGTCTGGTTCTGCTAGAGGTTTCTTCCAGTTAATGAGAGTTTCTTCTCTCCACGGTCGCCAGAGTGCTTGTTCATTGTGGGAACTGTTGGCTTTCTCTAATTTTTAAGGTCTCGACCTTACTATGTAAAGTGCCTGTTGTGGCAGATTTTCTTTCTCTCCGCTGTCAATAAAGTGTTTCCTCAATGTGGTAACTGTATTCACCTTAGTAATAGTGAGCAGGATTTCATGGCGATCTTTTGCAGGTGGCAGGCCCACATACAGAGTTTTATCTAGGCGACCTGGCCTCAGAATGGCAGGGTCAATGATATCTGGCAAGAGACAAAGCAGCAACAGTCATTTAGTGTTTAGAAGATCATTGAATTATGGTTTTAGTTACAAATCCTTGATAGAGGTAAAAAAATTTAAATAAAGATCATCTCCTTTACAACTACTAATATTAATATTATATATATTACATTTATATGTAAAACCATCACATAACAAAACTCCTACTACAGAAAAACCTTCACTAGTATTACCAGCAAAATCTACTTGAAAAAGCGAGAGCTAAAGTATTCCACAGATATAAAACACCACTGACTGACTATATACAACATTTTATTAATACTAATGAATCAGCCTTTTACTGCTGCAGGTGGAGATAGCCTTCAAATGGCTTAAATGTAACTCTGCACCTACCTTCCTAATTGCATGACGGTAATCTATGAATATGCTAATACACCCCCGCCCCTGGCTCCCATCCCCACCCACAAGGATTGGTTACTAAAGGGATAGTTCACCCAGAAATTAAAATTCACTCATTATCTACTCATTACTATGCCTGGTTGAAATATCCCTTTAAGAAGCTGATCTCTGAGTTCAGTGCATGTCCGAAGAACCCTGGAAGCTTGACCCTCAGAGAGGTTCAGCTTTCAGTGGGTCTCTGGTAACCCAGAGGGCTTTAAGTTGGACTGACGGTGGATCTGTACCTGGTCGGTTTGTAGCAGCCATGATGAAGACCTGTCGTCGAGTCTCTAAGCCGTCCATCTCTGTAAGCAGCTGGTTGACCACCCGCACACTGGCTCCTGACTACACACACGCACACATACACAGAGAGTATATCATAAGCTATACTTAATGGTAAATGGACTGTATTATTTGTATAGCTCTTATATCTTAACTACCACTTTACAAATGCCACATTCAGGTCACATTCATCCATTCACACTCACATTCATTGTGCTATACATACAGTGATTCACTAACACAGCACAGTTCGACATGCTAACAGGATGTCGTGCACAGTAAATTATATCAAATAGAATGAGTGAATACTTGGTACTTGTTGAAATTTTAAGAAAAATACTTATGATCTATACTTTTAGAAACTCTATGCTGCTGTGGTGTATACAATTGCAAATTTTGAAAACTTACTATGAATGAAACATTGAATAATTAAATAAATACAAATATAATATAAATGAACTCGGGACCGGATGCGGCCGCGGGGGAGGGTGGACGAGGACCGGGCAAAACGGCTCCGTGTTGCGTGCATTTTGCGCACCGCGAGAACAAACACTTCACTTCCTGTGTCCGTCACGCAACATCGAACCACGGCCACTAATCGTGCATTACGCTCCACGCCATCAAGTGCAGACCACATGGTGAACATTATATGTAAATTGATTAAAGTTGTAAAACGAGGTTTACTTCCTGTTTCCAGTAGGTGACCAACGACCAACACCTAAACAAATATATACTCAAATTTTTAAAGACATTTTACTGTACACTAAAAATACTGTTAGTATGTACACACTGCTGATGCATGACGCACATTGATACAAACAAACACGTGTTTTTGTATAAAAATTGTTCTGTTAGGAAGTCCATCCTTCTCACCTCATGGCCTGAGCGACGAGGACACAGAGCATCGATCTCGTCAAAAAAGATGACGCATGGAGCAGAGTTGCGTCCTCTCTGGAAGACCTGTCTGACAGCTCGTTCACTCTCTCCAACATACTGCAAAAAACACAGGGCCATGAGTTAGTGCAAACAACTGATTCAGAACAGCCATCTGTTACTCACAGAGTGCTGTGGACAACAGGGCAGACTTGTTTTTACAATATTTTGTGAAAGTGTGTGATGAGAACAATGAAAACAGGTTGTGGTGTATGAAAAAAGGAAGTGGATGGAAGGGACTGCAGAAATACCAGCTACTAGCAAAGTGATGTGACAAGGGCAGGACAATTCAATGCACAGACAGTCTCTTATACACCATGTTCCTGCAGCTCACTGACTCACCATATTGAGCAGTTCTGGTCCCTTGACAGAGATGAAGTTGAGGCCTGACTCATTGGCCACTGCCTGTCAGGAGACAACACAGTGAGACAAAAGAGGAGCCACAGAGCCACTGTTATGAAAATACTTGAGCTGCACACAGCCACTGCTGTGGTTCAAATAAGAAATAGCTCACGATTAATTAATAGCTAATAATTCCCCCTAAAATCATGATATGTCATTTTTACATTTCTGTTTGTGTACAAATACAAAAAAAACAAAGATTCATCAGGTTTAGAAGGGAGCGTTAGAGGTGATGGTAGGTGTAGTTTTGGTGGACAGAGCCAGACTAGCTGTTCCCTACTGTTTTGAGTATAAATAACTATATTTCCCTAAATGCAAAATTGTGCATTTGATAACACAGTACAACATACAAACTGGCTCTGTATGATAAATACTTGACTGTGTTTGATGAACTTGCAGGTGCAGGAAGCTTGAATAACTGAAATCCTATCCTCAGCTCCCAGAAAAGCTTCTCTTGTCCTAGTTAATCTAATTTCAGAGCCACTGCTCAGACTGATTGCGAGATGCTTGATAGACACAGGAGGCAGCTCTCCGTAGAATTACAAAAAACTAACTCCAAAAGTACCAACATACTAAATTCATTTAGGAACCATTTTCAATCCTGTGAAAATGTTTAGTAAGTTGACCAGTCATATAAGAGAGATTTTAGATGCCATTAGAACTGTTCAAAAAGCAGTGTCAACCTTGGCAAGCAGTGTTTTTCCACATCCTGGAGGTCCAGCCAGCAAAACTCCAGATGGAGCACTCAGACCCAGCGCTTTGAATTGTTCCGGAGAACGCACAGGAGCCTGCAAGATGCACACGGTGAATATCATCACAGTCAGTACATACCAATGGTAAATATCAAACAGCGTGTGCAGAAAACCTGTTGGAACAATCTATGAATAGACTAACAATGTCTATCAACCAAAAACGTGTTACTGATCCTGAATTACAGGGGGACCCCAAATTTGACCGGGAAGCCTCAATGATCCCAGCTCATACATGATCAAAACATTGATCGTCTGTTCACACCTGACATTAAATGTCCTGAGTGCGTCTCCTGTGACCACTCGTGATCGAATCTCACTTCCCTGCTGGATATGTGAATAATCATTTACATCATGTGTTAGCAAAGACCAAATGTTGTTTTTACCCAGTCTGAGTTTACACATGAGTCACTGTGTTTGTGAGAGAGATAGTAGGATCTGAAGGGGCTGAAAGAAACATTGTGCTGTGAACATTTAGGGTTTGACTATAAAAATAAAAATCATTATTTGGTGGACACTGAGATACAATTGTTGCTAGTATTTTATATATGTGGCCCAGGAAGCATTTGCATTCACACAGCAAAAAGAATGTGGCCACATGCACATGTACTTAGAGCTCTCCACTTGTGGTCAGATCTCTCAGGACGGATGTTGATACCAGGTGTGAATAGGGTCGAGGTCATGGATGTTAAATGTGAAGAAGCCTGCTGTTTACCAGTATGGCCATGGTGAGCTCCTCTCTGATATCCTGCAGGGCCCCCACATTCTCCCAGGTGACGTCAGGCACAGTGGCGAAGCCCTCCCTCTTGGCTGAGGGCTGGATACTGGACAAGGAGGCCTGGAAGTCTGACATAAGAATGGACAGGCTGTCCAGCTCTTCCTCTGACAGTGTGTCAGTGGACTTCAGCAGCTGTAGGAGGTGACACAGCTCCCCCTGCTGAACCAGCGCACAATGCACACATGGAAACAGAAAATAAAAGTCATTTAAAGGCCACCAAAATTTCAATCACAGTTACTAATGAGAATAAAACACAGGAAGGCAAAATACTTATATCATGTATTATAAATCACAGTAAATACTGCTCAGCATTAACAACAGTCCATCAATGAATCAACCATAAGATCGCAGAAGGCAGTGACAGTGCTCCAGAGATTTTTCAGCCTTCTAAGAGGTCTAAAGTGTGGTCATGTCCGAAAGGAAATCTTTCTCTCTATCTCTTTCTCTCTGTGTGTGTGTGTGTGTGTGTGTGTGTGTGTGTGTGTGTGTGTGTGTGTGTGTGTGTGTGTGTGTATGTATCAGTACCTGCTGCACATTTCTGCACGTTTACAACACTGTGATGATACTGATTTCTTATGTCACCATCATCGTGATATGACATTTTCACACCGTTTCCTACTGAGAAGGGAGTTTTAGGCGTGTTGCTGAAGCTCCTCGTACCTGCAGCTGACTCTGTCCTGACTCTTCCTGAGATACTGGCTTCATGTCTGTTGTCTGTTGCTCCCCGACCTCTCCGTCTGTCACAACAGCCTCAGTCTGAACTTTGTTTGTTAACAGCTCTGTAGTAGAGATTTGTCTCTCGCTCTGACGCCACCCTCTCGTTTCCAGCAGAGCCCTGTTTACAGCAGTCATGGCAGCTTCGCGGCACAGAGCCATGAGGTCAGCCCCCACATAGCCTGGGGTGAGGTGGGCTAGCTGCTGGTAGTCAAAGTCCTCCGGCAGCTTCAGCTTTCGACACAAAGTCTTCAAGATCCTGACAAAGTACAATGCATGCTGTATAAACACAACAAATCCCACCAATTTTCACAGGTCCCTCTATTGTTTTCAAAGACGGAACAATCTACTTGAATATTTGAAATATGCAGCTGTTTATATTTATAATTGAATAAAATCAACATCTTTTCCACTGTCAGTTATACTGTCCAATGAAAAATTGATAATAAAAACTGTTATCAAATTTTCTAAATGTGCCTTAACAGGTCTTAACAATCTCTTCAAGGTGCAACATCCTCTGTCCTTAGCCATCGACTAGAGTGACAGAAAAAAACTCAAATGCAGAAACCTGAGGGAGATTTGCAAGTGAGGGATTCCTCTCTCATGTCTTTGTCAACGAGAATTTTAAAACCTGTTCCTTGCCAAATGGTCATCACTCTCCCCATCTCTTGCTGGTCAAACTACTGCTGTGCCTGTTATAATAATGCCCGTTTGGATTGGGCTGTTTTCTTGGCCTGTGGTAATGCCTACTTACCACAGGAATTACTCCATGTCATCATGGAGTTTACCTCAAACAGGTCTACAATTTACAGACACTTTTTATCAGAGCTTTTTATAAACAGTCTATGGTGCAGAGTGAAGTTAGAAAACTTTGTGTTTATCCTACCTGGTTTATCTGCAGTGAAAATGTGATAGTTAATGTTGTTCATTAAATGAAGCTGGGTTTTCTTTACCATTGTTCATGTGTGTGGTTTATATACAAGTTTGAATGATTACTGAACTTAATGCTAATAACTGCTGTTATGTATTGACAGCAATCGACACAATCTTCAGACCTAACTTCACAACTTTTCAAAGTAAAAGCTCTTTAATTCAGCTTGATATGAAGAATGCAGCAACAAAACAAACACTGTGCTTTTACTTTCTAGACAATTTGCTAAAGAGGAAGTGATTCAATAAATGATGTTGCCATGACGGAGATCAGCTCCTGCCACACCCGTGAATGTTTGTGTCAGTCTGATATGAAATAAATACAATAAAAATATATAATTGGCCACCGCTGTAGTTTATTGTTGAACTCTGTCCGCAGAGTGGCTGTTATGCCCCACTGACTGTGCTGGTTGCCTGTTTATTACATTTTTATCAATATTATATGTATTGTTTGTCCAAATTGTACCAAATTTTACAGTCAACTTCCTTATAATCGGCTTCACACCATTGCTAGTGGCCCAGTGAAGTTTTTTGAGATATGCGTTTACAGATAGACATTTGTGGAATTAAGGAGTAGATTAGTCGGTAGATAAAAAATGACACTCCCAAAGTTTCTGTATCATTTTTAGTGTACTCGCTTTACATTCCCAAATCTATCTTTAAGTCCCTTGATTCTACTCATTCATATATTTGGTACGTTAAACATTGTGGAAAACCCAGTGAGGATTCACCTGAATGTTACAATTGTACTACTTGCCCTTAGGAATATGCAGTCCACCACATACCTAGTCCAAAGAAACGCATTGTGCACTTGATTCCAAAAAAAACATGCTGACAACTAGTTAGCATTAACACTGAGGTGGATAATATTTGTACAAAATGTAAATATAATCCTGCTTCCCTCCTTCATATGTTCTGGTCAGGCCCCTCCCTAGCTGATTTTTGGAAAATAATATATCGATTAATTACCACAAGGGCATTATTTACCATTATAATGCCTTTCTCTGTGATAATGTATGGCTTACCTGAGACGAGCTGCTTCATCCGGGATGCCCATGCAGATCTCTCTATCAAAGCGTCCAGCTCTGCGTAGGGCAGGGTCCAGGGAGTCTGGCCTGTTGGTGGCGCCGATGACCAGGATCTGAGCTGTCACGGTCAGACTATTCAAGTCTGCCAGAACACAAGCAACAGTAACATGTCGCATCCTCAATCATTTCATTAGTGGTATCAGATTTGGCCTCAGTGACAGTGAGACTGTAAGTGGAATGACAGTATATCTGATTCTGTGTTACAGTACAACTACGATCTGCACTTGGGAAACACCGTTAGATGGTGTTGCAGAGTTGTTAAGACAACGCCATATTAGCATGTTTTGCACAGATTTGATATATTTCTGTTCGCATTCGCAATGTGTGAAGCGCACTTTTTCATCACTTACAGTTGATGAGATAAAGAAAATGAATGTGAGAGAACATTTTACAGAGTCAATAATTAAAGTCCCAAGGGGAAACTTTATCACACAAGTTATTCAAACATTAGAGGAAGAATAATAATAGACCTTTAATCCACTTTAAAAACAAAAACTGTTGCTGTTTGATCCATCAATATGACCTCTGCTGATAGTCAATGTCCCCTCGCAGTTACTAATATAGTTAACATAGTTACTAGTTAGTAATATTACCAATAAGTGGCAATATCAGAGACACTTCCTCATGTCACTGTGACGGCAGTGTAGCATACCGTCCATGCAGGTTAGCAGCTGAGCTACAATCCTCCTCTCCATGTCTTTAGAGGCCACCTCTCTCTTAGGGGTGATGGAGTCTATCTCATCTATGAACAGGATACATGGAGCAGAGCTCTGCAAGGGAGAAGAGAGCCAATGATGTTCAGAGGGTAAGAGATGGTCCACATGATTTATCAAATCAGTTCTACTGAATCAGCATTTCCAGTCCCTGTGCTGGCTACACCTCCTCTAGTCACTACTGTTTTGTTGAGACCTCTAGAATGATGAGTAGTTAAAGAGCACTACTGACCACAGCCAAGTCAAACAGCTCTCTGAGTTTCTGTTCAGATTCTCCAGACACTCCAGACACCAGCTCCGGAGCAGACACCTTTAACATGGGCAGCTGCAGCTCCTGAAAAACACAATCACATCACGTCATCGAACAAGCACACAAAATACACACAAGCTTTTCTGATACCCTTCTTACTGTGGTGTAATGGTAATAAACATGAAGTTAATAGTTAATATGCAACACATCTCCCCGCTCATCCTCCTCTTTGGCTCAGTATTATGAGGTTAGCATTTCATTCGACATGATTCAAACTGTGCTCTTCATCCTACAAATACAGCACGACACTGATGGATGATGACGTTTGATGGCAAATCAGAGATATTGATTGTGATCATGGCGGCAGCTGATCGTTGATCCTAATGGTGGATCGTGAATCCTGATCATTGATAGTTGTGGTGGTTAATGATCGTGGTGGCGGCTTGTTAAATGACCGCTACCGGAGGTCGCAATGTTAGCTGAAGTAGCGATGCTACCGTGCACCCGGCACGTACCCTTTGGGATAGCTTGGTGCAGTGTGTACTGTGTGTGCTTGCAAACGTGAATGCGGCTCCATAGGGGGATCTCAGAGGACGTTTAGGCTAAAAACACGGTGTAAATGACGCCGTTTTGAGTTGAATTTGAATGTCGGGGCTTATGGACACTTGGATGACACCACAGGAGCAGTATGGATGCATTTTATCTTTTTGGGGTTTTGTTTTTTACATTTGAAAAAGTGGTCACCATTTACTTCAATTGTATCCGATTTGGCTGCAACGCTGTTTATCCCAAAAACTCCAAAAGTGTTTTGTGGACTCAAACACTTCAACCATCCCTCCATCGGCAGAGTGGTGTGTGGATATTGAGTGAATTTTCATTTTTGGCTGAACTATCCATTTAAGGGTGGCTGTGGCTTAGGGGTTAGAGCAGTCGTACTCTAACCAGAAGGCCGGTAGTTCAATCCCAGTCTTCCCTAGTCTGCATGCCGAAGTGTCCTTGCTATACAAATACAGACCATTTACCATTTAATCCCTATAAGACAAATTGTGATTTGTGAATATGGGCTACACAAATACAAAAAAGTATTGATTGATATTGTAATATTTTTGAGGTGTTGAGCTACACAAGGCATCTATTGCACTTCTGTCTGTCCTGGGAAGGGGGATCCCTCAAATGTGGATCTCTCTGAGGTTTCCACGTTTTTTTCCCCTGTTAAAAGGATTTTTGGTAGATTTCCTTCTGCTTGTTGAATGTTAAGGACAGAGGATGTTGCACATTGTTAAGCCCGATGAGACAATTCGTGATTTGTGAAAATGGGCTATACAAATAAAATTGCATTGATCGATTGATTGATAGAAATAACCAACCAACTCTAAGTAACAAAGAATCAGTCAATTATGTGTTATCACAGGTTCATGTCCACTCATTGTGTTGCTGAATAAAGCTGCACTGAGGAACAGTACTTACACCTGCCACAGCCTGGGCCAGCAATGTCTTTCCACAGCCAGGAGGTCCATGGAGGAGGAAGCCCCTGGGAGGAACCATTCCCAGATGTTGGTACACCTCTGGGTGACGCATGTGGATCATCAGCTTACACACCTCCTGCAGTAATGTCAAATAATAAAGTGAAAATTATAAGTGCATAACACATGCAAAAACACTTCTGAATTCAATTGAATTGAATCATACAATTCCTCAAGGCACTTTACAAAAGATGCTTAAAGACACGCACTGAACTGCAAAAAACTAAACAGAGAAAACAAATATCTCCTGGTGAAAAAGCAGTGACACACACATAGAAGACACCAACTCTTGACCTCATGAATTTGACTGTCTAATAAACTTTGTCACATTTCTAGAGATGAGAGCTGCTCTATCCAAAGTGGGATGAATGCTGTCTCTCATAATAAGACCAGGTTTCCCCCAAAAATGTCAAATTATCTATCTCAATTATTGTTATTCCAATTATCTACGAACATTGTTTTCAAGACACCACCTCGACAGCCAGCAGTGAAAGTATAACATGAGGCTCTACATGTCATCACTGGTCAGATCAGGCAGGGGCCCAGAGAAAACTACAGTCAGACACTCTCTTTGTACAAGAACACACTGATTAATGCTTTAAAAATGATTGATTAAAGCCACATTATGCAGTATTAAAAAACCTCTGCCTTTTACCACAGAAGAAAACTTCCTACAGCTACAAAAGCAGGAAGATTAAAGGCTACTAACCGTTAATGTGCCTTCATTACCTCCTACGTCCTCAAACTTCAGAGTCGGATACTGCAGCTCTGGTAACTTGGATTTAGCTGGGAAAAAACAAAAATCATCAGAAAAACAAAAATTACTACCCTGTGGTTATAAGACTAGTGCAGTTTCAGTCTAGATAAAAAAAATATCCCAGACTCATGAGATAACCGTGACCTTTACTTGTGTCCTTCAACCACCAAAATCCACAGAGTTCAACTTTGAGTCAACATGACAGTTGGTCGAAATTTGAAGAAATTCTCTCAAGGCATTGTTGAGATATTGTGTTCACAAGAATCGGACGTACAGGCGGATGAAAAAAAAATGATGTTACAGACAAAGTCATCTGACGTGAATTGAGAACCACCTGAATAAGAACATACTTCTTTATGACGAAACCATCGAAGACACCCTTTGAATCAGCAGTCCTTCTCTGTGGTCTTTCCATTCAAATATCAGTTAAAGGGCCCATATTTTACACTATTCTGGGATTTCATTTGAGGTATTGGTCCCCCTAAGATGATGCATCAGTGGTTTAAAGTCGAAAAAAAACTGCTGCAATGTGAATTTCCATGTCATCTCTTCTGCCTCTCTCTGGAGCTGCAGACAGAACAGGCTGTTTTTTCGCCTGCCTCTTGAGCCCCTTCCCTGATTGGCTGACTGCACTTTGAGTGACACGCATCCACGCCTATCACCGGTCTCATTCTGCAGTTTGACGATCTCTCTGGTGAACACAGCTGAAAGTCACTGGACTGGTACCGGCTGGGTGGGGCTGAGAGTCATATGGGGGAGGAAGTACGAAACGAGACGTTTCGATAACATATTTCTTCGAATGGACTGAGTGAAAAAGTCCGAGGAGTGACTGTTTTCATACTTTGAGGGTCCCTTAGTAAAAGCCCAGAAAATGTATTTTACACAATACGGGCCCTTTAAGATTCAGTTTTATTGTGGTGTTTAATACTATGTTAAGAATATTTTATAGTTAGACTAAACAACTTGACAATGACGTACCTTTTTTGGTCAAGGTGTGAGGCTCGGCTATTTCAGTTGAGCTCTTTGTCCTTTTTTTAGACTTCCTGTGAGATTTCTCAGGCTCCAGCATGGACACGTCTGTCTGCTGGTGACAAAAGCACAGAGTAGTTGATACATGATTTGAGCCATTCCAGATAAACATACACTGAAATGTCACCACAGGGCCATATTATCATGTGTTCACCCTAACCTATTCTCACTCATTTGGTATATTGTGGAATAAAACTACACATTTTAGAAAGGCAGTATTCCAATCAATCCTGATTTATTGTAAAATAGCCCCCTGCTCAGAACAGTTTGTCTGCTCTTAGATTGACTGTTTTTCTATAAATGTCCTGTGCATCGCTTTACGTTCTCCTCCTCAACGTCAGACTGTGTGCACTCGCCAAACTTCTGGCACAAATAACCAATCAGTACTTTCTATTTGTGGGATCTCTGCAGACAATGATACCAGGGAGGAATTACTGTCTTTGTAAACTGTACATGGTTGTACAACTGTAAATATCATCATCAGTACCACCTGACATCAGATGTCTCCTTAAAGAAGCAGTTATCTCATTAGAGAGTTTACTTTGATATATTTGCTCAAAACCTTTGTTTGGACCTCGAAGGTTGTTGTCAAATTTGTAATTGTTCGTATTCCTGGTTTAAACAATTACAACCTATGAATGTCACAGTTTGTGTGTTCCCACACATCTTTCAGTATTTAAACATGAAAATGGAATTTACATAAATAAATGGTAATTGATTTAATTTAGAACGGAACTTCTATGATAAGTTAGTCATTGAAAGAGAAGTGGCAGCTATTCTGATAAAAGATTCATTTCTAATTAATAATTTTTTGGGTAAAATTGTCGAACATTCGGTGGTTCCAACTTCTCCTGTGTGAGACTTTTTTCCAGTACAATGCTGCAGCAGTCCGTTTCAGCTGTTCCTGGTCGCCCCACCCCTCGCCTCAACCCAACCAGTTGAGGCAAATGCGAGTCTGGTGCTGACAATCTGTTTAGAATTAATCTGAAGGTAGTCTAACAGTAAGACTTGTTAATATATACATTATGCGCTGCATCTGTAATGGCTCTGGATGTCATGGGCAGTATTCCATTTTCTGAGATTTCTTCCCATGCAAAATAACAACTTGCATTGTTTGCATCCACATGTTCAAGCAAGACATTCAAGATGATAAAATCGAAGAAACAGCACCAAAGTTTCTTTGTGACATTACCAAGAGCTGATAACAAGAACATTAACAGTTAACACCTACTGAGTTAGTACTGTCAGAATATCCTGCATATAAGTACACAGACTTTCACTCTTTGGGTACATACTTTTGTTGCTGTATTTGTTGGCTCCTCATCACAGAGGTCAATGAGAATGTTGCTTTTCTCGGGGCCCCTCCCTTTATCAATGAACCAGCCTCCTGTGGAGACCACAGTGCCTGCACTGGGAGGGGGGGTGGCTGTGCTGACATCACTGCTTGGAGCAGGCTGATCTCTCCTGGGTGAGCAGGTAATGGAGTCAGGGTTTCCCTTCCGATACAGAGATGTAACAGAGCTGTTCATGTGGTTGATGGGCTATGGACAGCAAAAAGCAGCAGCATGGAACGGTTAGAGCTCATTGTCAAAAGGTCCTGTGCCAATACCAGTCCAACAATTGGGAAATGTGCTTGTTGGCCATGTATCCCTGAGTCAGACTAATGGATATGAACGTTATCTCAGTGCATGGATAGGTCCAAGATGTGTTAAGCCTGAGTAACAAAAACTAGAAAGAGAAGTTAACTGCCATTCTACCTCTACCTACTTTATTTTAAATAAGTACTCGCCAAATTCTAGAGTGTTCTAATTGCCAAACTGCTATTTTATTTAATTTACATTAAATTAAATTAAGCAGCATAATTAATTTGAAATTCGTTTGTGAAAGTTCTGGCAATTCTGTCTGATTTCCAGACAGAATCATACTTCCCATCAGTTTAATCATTGCGTGTATTCAAACATAAATCCAGAACCACATGCAGATTTCATTTCTGTAAATCTCTCATTTAACGGTCTTTGCAGGGTTGGTGGAGCTGAGGCCCTGTTCGCACCTGACATCTGAGGGATCCAATCACAAATGTGCTCTAAGTACAGGTGTGAACACACCCAACAAATGATGAGAATACATTTGAGATTGGATCAATCAGATCACATTCAGAGGTTCACATTATTTCTTACAGTGTTTTCCTGAATATGTTCAGTGTCAGACGACTCCGCTGAGCTGCTGCTGCTGCTGCCTTCACTGTGAACACACACACATTTGTACAGCATTAGTTGTGTATTTAAAGAGACAGAACCAGCACAGGAGAAAGGAGGACTGGTTAAACACCTGAGTTCAAGGACATGAGCTGCTTTCAAACCTGCACTGAACTCTGGAGAATCTCCTGACATTCTCCAGAGGGGCTAAATGTGAGAACGCAAAAGGTCCGAGAGAGAGGCTCCGGACTTTCGCCGCAGTTCTTCTGCCAGCCCCCTGGTAAAACTCTGCAGAATGTCAGAGTGAGACGATGTGACAATTCAGATGAAGATCCATCGGAGGATTCACTGCGAGTGAGTGTGTTGATGACACGTCTAACAAGCGACAGACGCTAAAATTCAAAAAAACACCCAAAAAGAATACAAATATACCTCAGGAAGTTACTAATGAAGATGTCAACAGAGCTTTGGCAACGCCAGTGTCAATGTGCTGTAAACAAAAACATGTGATCTCCGCAGAGGAATTAGCACATGCTGTGTCTTCCTGCTGCACCTGAACGATCCAGAGATCTCTCTATTGCTATGAACATGTCTGAGCAGAGAATCTCTTGCTTTGTTGTTCATGTGTGAAAGGCAAACTCCAGAGAAAATCCGGACCCAAGTGTGTGGACATTCTCTTGTTCATGTTCATGCCTGAGTTCATGCCTGAAAACAGCTATAGTTTTGCTAGTAAGCAGGGAGTGCTTTACCCATTGTCGTCGCGGTTGTGCTTGGCTCTCTTAGCCAAGTGCTTGCTCTCCAGATAATTCAGCCTAGATTCCTTCATGACAGCTTCATACACTAGGAGAGATAGATGGAAAAGACAGATCGGATCACACTACATTATCCAAAAGAAGAGTTTGATCATAAAACAGGAAGGGACTGGTCTATACAGAGAGCAGCAGAGACCATGTGTCTCATTATTTGTTTTCTTTGTGTAACAGAATATTTCTTCAATGTTGACATAAGGTATTATCTCTTATAATCACATGATGAATATTTTATTATGATTAAAAAACTAAGACCTGCCCTCCTATTCTTTCCACTGTGAACTTACAGTTTAAAATAATCATTTCTGGAGCCTCTTACCTTTCTCTACTTGAATCCTGAAAGCCGTCTTGTTTCTTCTGCCATAATCCATTCTACAATAAAGACACCATAGTATCATTAGCACCAAAATTACATTCACATCATTACAAACTAACTGAATTCACAAGAGAGGTGTACAGTGGTGACTTTATTCTTGTTTTGGGGTCTGTAGTTTGTGAGGCTTAAATATTATTATATACTGAGGGGGGTTTACTGAGAAGTGTTGGTGCTGATTTAATGGATCTTTTCCTGCCTAGAAAAATGGTTAGTGTCAAACAGATAAAGGTTAGTTTGGATAAGTGTTCTGCAGAACTTGCCTGTGTAACTTCTGAAGTTCGAG
The DNA here is from genome assembly GCF_009819705.1 of Hippoglossus hippoglossus. Taxonomy (NCBI): domain Eukaryota; kingdom Metazoa; phylum Chordata; class Actinopteri; order Pleuronectiformes; family Pleuronectidae; genus Hippoglossus; species Hippoglossus hippoglossus. The sequence goes on along the minus strand of NC_047165.1, from coordinate 24,755,591 downwards.
GGCCATGGCTGAAAGGTCCACATATTCACGGTTGCTGGATGCCATATACTGAAAACACAAAGCATCATAAACTGGGTCAAGATGACTGAGACTGATATCAAATATTCAGACTAAGGCTAGCACCTTGTAAAGTGGGTGCCCCACAGAAGGAGGAGGCTTGAGCCCTCCTGCACCTGCCGCAGGTTTGGTTCCAACTTAGCCCTTTTCTGCATGTCTCCCCCACTTCATGCTTACACTGACTTATTAATAGACAAAAATGAAAAGATTCAGACTCAGTCTCTGGTCACTCTGATCATCATCAAAGACCATTTTATTGTGTTTTGGGTCTGCATCAGTAATTCCTGTGTTTTTCCTTCTCATTTTTTTTAGTTCATTTGCAGTGTGACTTCTTCAAAATAAAGTGCCAGATGCATCTTAGCACACATTCGTACCAGTTAATGTAAGAGGTTTAATATTGTTGAAAAGGAAGATTGATCTGTGAATTCTTCCTGTTGATGCATCGATGTGCTGTAGAGCCTGATGACAGAGCTTCTCCATTCAGACAGCACTGTGATGAAAACTCACCTTGGAAGACAAATAATTGCTTGGTCTTGTTATCCTTTATACAATTGCATTAAACAGTTTTCGATGTGCTCTAAACTGATGATCAGGTGTGTGTGTGTGTCTAAGAATACTATCTGCTTTTACTAAACTCAGATAACATTTCTATCTATATTCAACATAGAGCTGTAGGATAGTGAAGAGATCAACTTTACCTGCTCCACTCTCTGTCTGAGCCGACTGTCCGACCCGCCACCACCTCTGTTCTTCATGTCTGTGCTTCTCTCAGTCTGCAGGACACACATTCACAACACATCATGAGTTCTACTTTAAAGTACTGCCTCACAAAACTGCTGCTGGCTCCATCTGCAAACAGTTTAATTGCAGACTAGTGAATGATCACTCTCACATACAACTGCACAACAGCCCAATGCAGAGAATAAAATGATACCCTTAATTATATTAACTCACAATCAGCAAGTCTGATATGAGACTCCTTCATCAACACGGTCATTAATACAGTTTTAGTATCAATTGTAGTAAAAACATTAAAAACAACTACAAAACAACCAATCAGGAGACAGTCCTCACAGATTGTTAAAACTGGAATTTCTTTTCATAAAAGCAAAACGAACTATGGAATCCTGTGATTTTAAATGTAAAGCATGTTGCAAATCACATTTTTTGTTGACCAACTTTGTCTTTTCCTTTCACAGTGTGATGATAGGAGAGAGAGAGAGAGAGAGCGAGAGAGAGAGAGAGAGAAAAGGGTGAGACAGAAAGAGACAGACAGAGACAAAGGGTGAGACAGAGAGAAACAGAGAGAGAGAGACTCACTCATACACAGAAACAGAGGGTGAGACAGAAAGAGACAGAGACACACACACACACACAGAGAGACAAAGGGTGAGACAGAGAAACACACACAGAGAGACAGAGGGTGAGACAGAGAGCGACAGACACAGACAGAAGTTGAGACCGAGACTGAGACAGACACAGACACACACACAGACACACACACACACACAGAGGGTGAGACCGAGACAGACACACATAGACAGAGGGTGAGACAGAGAGAGAGAGACACACACACACATAGGGTGAGAGAGAGAGAGAGAGAGAGAGAGAGAGAGAGAGAGAGAGAGAGAGAGAGAGAGAGACACACACACACACACACACACACACACACACACACACACACACACACACACAGAGGGTGAGACCGAGACAGACACACATAGACAGAGGGTGAGACAGAGAGAGAGAGACACACACACACATAGGGTGAGAGAGAGAGAGAGAGAGAGAGAGAGAGAGAGAGAGAGAGAGAGACACACACACACACACACACACACACACACACACACACACACACACACACACACACACACACAGAGGGGGGGTGCTGAGAGAGAGAGAGAGGGGGGGGGGGGGTGCTTACCTCAACACCACCATCACCTGCATCCACAACTTCTGTGTTTAACTCTCTGAAAACACTTCAGTCTCCGACAACGTGACTGCAAACACACACACACCGCTTAACCCGGAAAAGAAAAGTAGTGTATCCGGTGGAGGATTTTCAAATTAAAACACGGGCAGCGGCCGTGGACCTCTTAGACTGCTACCAGCATGCATCACGTCAGCGCAGAGGCGGCGAACACACGATTCATCCATGACGTCCCGTGTCAGCCACACATCCACACCTACGATCTTTGAGCCCTAATTAATTATGATATTATTTCAGACCAACCACCAAAACACTGACAAAAAGGAGTGGATTTAAAGAGACTATAATGATCGTGAAAAAAAGATACTGATTTTGTATTTCATGGGAAAAGTTGGCCTTTTGTTAATGGCAGTCTATGGAGCCAGAGCTGTCTTGGAGGCAGCCCCTGCCAGCCCTCCCTTTACTATTGTCCTTCACCTCCATGGAAAAGGTAATGAGGTCAAGAAAAGATGTGGAGGAAAACTCACTGTTAGTGCATTTAAGGAGAATAATCTGCTGGAAGAAAATTCATGTGAACACCCTTCTAAGAGCAACAGTTTTATTAGACCTAACTAAACCGTTGGTACATATTCAAAGATATCGGAAAGACAAAGAGAATGAAAAAAAGAATGTGTCATGGATCCATTAGAATATTAGAATTAAAAAAACAGCCCAACAGTCTGTCCATCTCTTCTAGTGGATGTAGAATTTTCACAATAATAAAATCATAATAATAAATTCAAACTCATTACTCTCAATACGTCAAAATGTCTGATTGAATTGTTTGTCTAGTTTTTCTTCTTATATAGTTCTGAACAATCTCTCCAAACATTGTGGTGTACATACAGAGATAAAACAAATCAGTTCAACCAGTTCACAGAGGGTGCAATAATATTACATATTAATTCTAACGCTCTCTACCATCTTGTTGATGCATATATTTGTTTGATGTAAAATGTAAACTTTATTATTGGAACAAAATGTTTCCCCAGTTTGTTCCAGTTCGTTCCAATCCCCAAATTGTCTGCTTGTTAATTTCTCCAGTAAAGAATCTACCTGTAAAAAAAATCTGACCTGTAGCTTGTATGTGATTCTCAATGTATTTATTTGAGCATTTATTGTCAGTGAAAGTCTACTTTAAGAAATATACCAGTATGAAAAGAGCTAATTGAACCCATTGTTCCTTCACCTCTACCAAGCTGCAGCACACCTGCTGAAAACCTTACATCCTGCCCAGCCCCAGGTAGTTATACTGAGCCCCTCAACCTATAGGCCACACCTGAACTAATAAGAGTCCTGAATTGGACCTCATTTGTTTGCTACAGCATGTGAAGATGTATTATTGGAGTCTGAGTATGCATTTGCCATTCCCATGCTCCAGGCTGTAAACAGAGATTCACATAATATCTCTGGGGCAGAGAAAAAGTACACTTCACCACCTCTATATGTGATAATCAACAGGGCCCCTGGCAGGTCTACGGTTCCACCAATTTGTAGAGCAGACTCGGTGAACACCTTCTCTGCTGACCCTGTGGTAATGACCTCCTGCTCGTAGTATTTATCTCCCAGAGCCGAGTCCAGCCCAACCAGAAATCTGTAGAATTTCTCCACTCTGACCTGCTAGCTTGCTCATTTCTGCTGTGTACATCTCCACACTTGCACCTGGAGCATGGAGATAGACAGAGAGGCTGCTCTGGAACGTTCCAGAAAATGTCGTGTGATCTTTTGAAGAATAGTCAGCCTGGTAGGCTATCCCACAAGTGAAAAGCAGCCTTGGTTAGTGAATTCCTTGCCACTTCATAATCACAGTCTCCTTTGTTACCTCCCACCAAAGCCTTCGCAGCTACTTTTTCTAATTTTGCAGGCCAACTTCTCTAATAACTGAGAGGAGCCTTACAGACTACACTTACCTTATGTTGGGCATTTAAGCACGAATAATTCCTTCAGTTGCGCCTTAAGGTAAGGGTTTATTCGGAATCACTCATCATAGTCCAATAGAACACGTTATGTTTGTTAGATTACTTTTTAAATGTATTTATGCAGCTATAACCTGACGATGACAAAAGAGCTGCTTGCTATAGATGAAAAGTTCAAACAGATAAGACATTATGTTGTGGATATATTATTGAAACCTTACAGAGTAGCCGTAGAGATGTTGAAAGTGCGGCGGTTAAAACTGATTTGTCTATTTTACATTTTAAATGACTGTCTGTAATGACTGTATTTCAATATGTAGTAAATTCAAATGGAGCATCCAGACTTGATTCTTGTAATACCTTATTATCCTCTCCAGTCGAATCATCTCAACGTTTCAGTGTGAGAGATTGATAGCTACGTTTAGGAGTAGGCTTAAAAGCTTCTGTTTGATATAGCTTATAGTTAGAGCTGGTTACGGTCTGTCTTGCTTCTGCTGCTATAGGCCTAGGGCTGCATGGGGGATTGTGATTTGTGGAGACAAGTTGTGATTTGTGAATGTGGGCTATACAAATGAAATTTGATTGATTGATTGAAGAAAAGTTTACATTCTCAGACTCATCTCAGTTAATGCATGAGAAGTTCAGTTTATCTCAGGGTTTACGAAATTCACTTCAGTGAACCAAGCCTTTGCGCTCACTTTCATTTCCTCATCAGGTTGTTTGACAGCCTGTACTTCCTCATTCTCTCTCTCTCTCTCTCTCTCTCTCTTTCTGTGTCTGCGTGGAAGTAATGCAGGACGGCGAAGGAGCAGGAGAACAGGCCGAGGCTTCTCGCCTGGAGCTTTATGAGGATTATTTGAAGTGTTACAGTGACTGGTGTCCTGGGGATCAGCCGTGCCATGATGTACAGCTGCGGAAGAAGGTGGCTCAATATCTGCTCAGGGAGCCGACACCTCCAGGTACTTTCACTGTGTTCCCGTTCTACCAGGCTGTGGCCGAGGCGTGTGACCCTGTTAGCACCGACTGCAGGAAACACCTGACGGCCTTCATCAGAGCCACCGAGCTGCTGGAGACCCTCTGTGTCAACCTGTTCCTGCAACCATGGAGGAAGGAATTCAAGACACTGAAGGTAGAGGCTTTATCTATCTTTCTTTCTGTCTTTCTGTCTTTCTGTCTGTCTCTTATTATCTAATAGTATATTGTACTATAAATTGTATGAAAGTTTAAAGTTGTACCACAGTGGTTATAATAAAACCCATTCTGTACTATAGACAAGTTACCTTGTGCTTATGCTTACATTATCATGGAGGAGTTGAGTTCAGTAAAGTTGGAAAGATATTCACAGATTCGGACTTCCCGGATCAATAAGTCATAAGCGAAACATTGTTAAAGCACAAACGCTGCATAATTCCCACTGTAGTAAGGTGGACAACGAAGTTTTCATCAATATGAGTCGTCCTCCGTGATGGACACAGAACATTGGTGTCTATGCACAGCCTGCTGTGAGACGAGTGTGCAGGGACCGTCTACAAAGTGCAACACCGAAAAGAGATATTACAAAAATATTCAATAACCTCACTGTAATACTGTATATTATCACCAAAATCACGTCACATATCCAGGGTCACCTGATGGCTATGCTACAGTACTTAGTTTTAAAAAATGTCATTTATCATAATTTCTGGAAATATTTTTTATGAAAATTATTCAATAACTTCACTGTAATACTGTATATTCTCACCAAAATCATGTCAAAGGTCCAGGGTCTCCTGCTGGCTATGCTACAGTACTACGTTTGGGAAAAAGTGATTTAGCATAAGTTTTGGAAATATTTATTATGAATATTATTCAATAACTTCGGTTTAATACTGTGTATTCTCACCAAAATCATGTCACATGTCCAGGGTCTCCTGCTGGCTATGCTACAGTACTTAGTTTGGGAAAATGTGGTTTTGTATAATTTTGGGAAATATTTATTATGAATATTATTCAATAACTTCACTGTAATACTGTATATTCTCACCAAAATCATGTCACAGGTCCATCCAGCAGGACTCGCTGGACATGTGACATGATTTTGGTGAGAATATACAGTATTACAGTGAAGTTATTGAATAATCATAACAAATATATTCCAAACTTATGCAAAATATATATTTTCGAAATTTAATACTGTAGCATAGCCATCAGGTGACCCTGGATATGTGACGTGATTTTGGTGATAATATACAGTAATAGAGTGAAGTTATTAATATTAATATTTTTTAAATATCTCTTTTCGGTGTTGCACTTTGTAGACGGTCCCTGCACAAGTCTCACAGCAGGCTGTGCATAGACACCAATGTTCTGTGTCCATCACGGAGGACGACTCATATTGATGAAAACTGGCCTGTAGCCCGTTGTCCACCTTGATGCGGTGGGAATTATGCGGCGTTTCACCCTCCAAGCGTTCCCCCAGCAATGGCATGACCTCGGCCAGCGAGACACTGACCCTGGTCAACGTGGTCTCGTAAAGAGACGGGCCCCACCCCTGGGCGAACCCAAGTCTAGAGCAAGACTCCATGGCAAACTCTGTCCCTGCTTGCATTAACTTTAATCTTTAATCGAATTATGCGACGTTTCGCTTATGACTTATTGATCCGGGAAGTCCGAATCTGTGAATATCTTTCCAACTTTACTAAACTAGGAAAGTTATGATCAGACGATCAGATGGAAAGCTGGATATCATCAACTATTTTGAAACGGCTTCTGGTCACCATGAATGCCCATTGTTCACATAAGGCCCAAAGTGCCAAGAATTTCATTACAACTAGTAAATAATTTACAGTTTGATAAATCTGAATTTTATACTTTCACACAAGGTTTTTCTTTTGTAATTAAACTTTAGTAATGTTTCCAGATAGTTTGATGAGTTGTCCCAGTTCCTGGTTCTGTGCATGATGTGGTAGAAAGAGGAAACACCTGAAAGAAAGATGATTTAACAATGAGACAATGAGAGAATTACTCATCGAACAAGTAATCCTACATTTAGGAGATTAGAATATCATTTTCTAACTGTGTCATTCATTCATGTCATTACTTTGCTGCAGAAGCTTTGCTAGAAGTGAATGATTGAACAAAATTCTGCATAAATAGCTCTGATATGTTAGTGGCATCATTAAGTGTCTCTGATGTTGCAAACTTCAACAGTTTTCAGTTTAACGGCAATATCAGTCTTTCCTTATCAGCACTATGAAGCAAGATGTCATTCTATAGATATAGTTTTCCGTGGAATATGTGATATTCATGGTCCCCAGAGGATAATGCTATTTCAAGTGCCACCTTCAGGCACTGGGAAAGGATTCCATTCTTGATATGTAACTTGGACATAATTCTTTAATGACCAAGCAAATAATTAAGACAATCTGTGTCTGTGTCTCTTTTAGACTTTCACTGGTCCATTTGTTTACTGTCTTCTACCAGTTCTCAGCAGTTCTACCATTCAGTCAGTACTGGCTTCCATAGGCTACCTGCCGCACACTGACAGCCCACAAAGGTATGAACAAGGAGAAGAATCAGGATGAGAGTAACACCAAGCCTGAAGAAACATACCCCATACACATATGTTTACTTATACACAGTTTAATAGGCCTGAACTTTACTTAAGTGAATTACACTTAAATGTCTTTGCAAAGAATCTCAATGTGTCACCAAAGCAGGAGCGTTTCAAGTGACTTTGGTGGCAACAGGCAAACTGAACCTGGGGGCCCTACATTGAATCTGCCCTGATTTTGTTTTCCTTTTTACTGTTTGATGGATGTCAGTGAGTTCAGACTCTGTGAGGATGCTAACCCAGACAGAGCCATACTGGTGGGCTTCGAACTCCTGCTGGCCAGGTTGGAGTGTAACCACCTCCTGGAGCTCCTGGAGAAGGATCAGCTAGGACCAAAGGTAAGATCATTATTGAAGCATTTTTCATATTTTCCATATTATTGTCCAATATACTACAATTATGTAGAATTCGGCTTTATTTAAAGTAACAGTGGGAATTTATATGTAATTAAAACATATTTGGATGTATCCAATCCAAGAGATGCACTTTTCTTTCTGCCAAATTTTCCAAATCCTTCGCAACGTGGCTTTTAACGGAATGAAAACAGTAAGATACATAATGTGGAGACAAACAGTGTGAATGTAGCTCATTACCATGTAATATAAACATAGTAACACTACATATGACAGTTGTGATCCCACGTTGCAGGAGTGGCTGGAGGTTCTCCAGAGGAGAGCCGGGCCTACAAAAGTGGAAGAAACCCCAGGAAAGGAGAGAACAATGGGGCCAAAGGAGGAGGAGAAGGAGAAGGACAAAGGAGACATAAAAGAGGTAGGGCAGAGAGCTGGTTAACTGTGTGGAGACAATGAAAGAAAGAGAAAGAGCTGAGACCAACAGAGAAATCAATACAAATATGAATGTGCTTTTAATGCTGTGTGCAGCAGTTAAAACCCCTCTCATCTATGATAACTGTAATGGGGCAGCTCCACCATGATCCCCATATCAACATAAAAGCAAACAAAGAGAAACACACCTAAATCCATTCAACTATAAAACAATAATAATAATAAGATCATACTTGATGTCGCCATCAGCAACATCTTTAAAGCCTTTGAGAAGATCTTTTGCAGCTCACTCGTTATATTAAAGCACAGCATGTCTGAATACTTCTTTTCAGATTTGATAAAATTGCATCAACCATTTTATATATTTAACTCCCAATTATTTCATACACAAGGACCCACTGTTGGCTGCATTCAGTTTTTTATGTGTTCAAACGTATTAAACAGCACAATCAGTGTGATTGTCTCAAGTAAACACCCACATATACAGATGTGCGTGTGACACATAGTTACACAGACAACTTAAAATTTGTATGTCAGACATTCATCAAAGCATTTTGGTTGCCTAAGGACAGAAGAACAGATCAACTTAAATATACTATTGTCATACGTTTCTTTTACAGTTGACCGATGGGTTTGTGAGGTTACTAGGTTTCAGGCCTGCACACCTGTGATCCAACAGGACTTTTGTATCATACATCCCGTTATCAGGCTGACTTCATGGAATATCCTGTTATGTTAAAAAGGCCAAAGTCTGCTGTAAATGCAGTTCTCTCCCACAGAAGTCAATAAAGTATCATTGTCACCAAGTAACATGCTCACTTACACAGTTTTTTATCATGATGTAGAGAAACAAAAATGTACCACGATTAAACATCCTGCTTCAGTCTTGTTTTGGAACGTGGTTCAAGTCAAACAGCTGGTTCATAATGACTTTCAATTTTTCGATTAGGACTTGAATAGGAACAGCAATACCGATTCCATTGTTACCATGGTTATAACTGTGTTCACAGCTGATCAGGAAGCCTCTGGGTAAGGTGTGTGGCATCTCCAACACACGCTCTAAGCAGTTGACCAATCACAAAAGTGAGGGCCAGCTGACCAATTACAGGCCTACAGCAAAAAGTGCATTTCAGAAAGAAAGTGAAGAGAAGCTCTGCAGCATGTGAGACAAATAATGAGAGTTCCAAACATTAAAGGTTGTTAAATTATTGTAGTAGACCCTCACATTAAAATTACGAACTTGCAAATTACCAAAATATGGGCACTTTTATTTCTGCTACATGTGAGGGACAGACAGCCATGTTAAAATGTTTTTTTGCTACAAGCTAATACAAAATAATAATCTGGCTTGAATCATGTAATTATATAAGAAATTATAACAGGTTGGAAGGACAGCATATAAAAAGTTGAAGATATATAGTAACCTGCTTTGGACTGGTTAAAAAGACTCACACTATCTCGGGGACAGCACCTGCTCTCCCATGACCACAGACCCTGGTGCAGCTGCGATGACTGTATTTCTGCCACATACAAAATGAGCAGGTGCATAAAACATAAAAAGCGGGACAAAATTATGGTTGATATCAGTTGAGGATGATGAAATGAAAAATGTTATACAATTTGCTCTCAAATGTATCACAAATTACACTATCAATGCACAAAACACAGGGTGGCATGACAGACTGCAGAGCCAGGTTAATACAACAAGCCAGCTGCAGTCTTTACTGAACTCAGGTGTTTTATTTTTTCAGGTCCCCAGGCCTGGAGTGAGAGTCAGGTGCATTCCGCGACGCAATCCCAGTGCAGACCAGTTCACTATGGAGATGCAGAGAACTTACCCTGATCTGGCCTTCAGAGGCCGGCCTCTGGTACCAGACAAACCTCACCGCGCAAAAAGGAGCCGAAGCAGCAGTAAAGTTGTTCATACTGCCAGTGGTCATTACAGCGATAGCAGTAAAGCCTCTGAGATCCCCAAAAGACACGGTATCAAAGACATCAATGCTACTTCTAAAATTATCTGCAGTAAAATTGATGGAAGCAAAGCTGATAACATGTTGGGTGATGAAGGCAGAAGTAGTAGTGACACTGATGGAAACAGAGTGGATGTTGAGCTCAGTGGGCCTCAAGCCATTTCCCTTCACATGGGCCTGAAGCCTGGAGAGAGTTCGCCCACAGTAGATCCCTCAGCAGCAGGTAACACACACACACACACACACACACACACACACACACACACACACACACACACACACACACACACACACACACACACACACACACACACACACAGTTAATATTACTTTAATATTTAGTATTAGTAGATCATTTCTTAGAGACCTTGTGTAATGAAAAATCCCCCCTTTTTAATCCTGTTAAGTGTTGATTTATTTTTTATTTACCAAATATATGTAGTAAAAAAAGAATATCATAGTGTTTCTACGTCAAACGTTGATTGCCTCCATAGCTCTGTGTTTTTACAGAACAGAGGTAAATGTGAGGAGTGAAAGGACCTGACATTTGTTTCACTGAGTCTTTAAATAAAGAGCACAGCAGATGGTGTGTGATGATGTTATGAAGACTTTGCAAGGCCAATAAAAACTGCTATGATGGACATAATTGCTTCAGGGTTAGGGTTCAAAGCCCAGTGCATTGGGTGTGTAGACACAAATCTACTGCGACAATCAATAAAAAAAGCAAAATACCATAACATGTCTATGTACAAAACGTCTAATTGGCTAGTCGGCTTAAATTCTATAATATCATATATGCAATTTTATTAGAATTGATTAGCAAACACTTTAAGGATAAAACAGCCTGACAGGAATGTTTGTTTTTCGGCCATTTTAGCAAATTAGATACTGGACAAATCAAGATACTTGCTTCTAGCTGTATTGGAAATAAATGACACCCTGCAGTTTTCATATGAAACTCTGATTCTCACAGACATACCAAAAAAGAGACTGTCTAGACCAGATCTTCCCTCTCTGAGCTCTATGGACGAGGAGCGGGAGCTGAAGGGGCTGGCAGAGAGGATGAGGGACCAGCTCCATGTGCAGGAAACCAACGAGGAGGTGAATCGAAAAGAAGAAAACAAGAGAGGAGAGAACACAAATAAAGAAAGGAGGGAGAATGAAAAAAAGATAAGCACAGAGGGAGAGGTAGAGGACCCGAACCTCATGAAACCAGTGGTGGAGACAGGTCCAGCACTGAGCTATGACGCAGGTAAAAGCACCAGATCCTCTCAGCCTGGTCCTGCATGGATGAAAGAGCAGAAGCAGCCCTCCATTTGTCACCACTCACCCTTGTCACTTCCTTAAAGGTGGAGGCAGCACAGAAGGACAAGAAAAAGAAGAAGTAGAATTCAGTGAAGGAGAGGAGGAGCAGCTGGCTCAGAACTTTGTCTTCGTCTAGGTGTGAGAAAAGGTAATAACCCCTCAAGAACAATTTATATATTTGTTTTTTACACAAATCTGCTCTGCCCACTCTCAGGACTTTCCTCAGCTGCTTTGGGTGCAAGTGTTGGATAAGAGGCTTCACCAGTACACACTCAGACTTGGCTCTTCAATCCTTTAAATGTACATTGTTATTTTGTTGATGTGCTCTGTAACATGTGACACCTATTGCACTTCTGTGCATACTGGGAGAGGGATCCCCCACATGCTTCTCTCTGAGGCGTTTTTTCTCCTGATAAAATGGTTTTCTGGTAGTTTTTCCTTACCCTTGTTGAGGGTTAAGGGCAGAGGATGTCACACCTTGTTAAAGCCCTATGAGACAAATTGGGATTTGTGAATATGGGCTATACAAATAAAATTTGATTGATTGATTATTCCAACTTGAGTGTTCTTACTGCTCTTTAGCCTCCAGACAAACAGGGTAGAGATCCTGATCCGTGTTTTTAAATGCATCATTGAAATGCGGTAGTTGGGGTTGGAAAAACTGCATTTTGTGTTTTTCAGTTGACCATAATTGAAGCAGACCTATCCACTCCACTGTATTCAGTGTGTGTATAAGATAACAGAGCAGGTTCCCCGTGTTTGGGGTAACCCTTTCTTTACTTTTGTTTAAACTGGTTCATTTAGATCTGCCTTTATTTGCTTTTAACAAATCACTAGCTGATGGACCAGATTATAATATTTAGGTCGGGGTATCATCATATAATCTGTGATTTTGGGTTTAAACCAAAAATGAAAAAACAACCAAAACTAGGGCTACGTTGTAGCACTAACGGGCCCGAGCACAGGCATTTTGAAGCCTGTTGCGGTTAGTGGAGAGAGCGATCAATGACCAAGCGCACGTCTCCACGTTGCATGCGTTTTGCGCACTGCGGCGAGGACAAACACTTCACTTCCTGCGTCCGTCGCGTGATGTCGATCCTTGCCTGCTAATTGCTCATTACGGTCCACGTTATCAATTGCACATCACACTGTGAACATTTTATGTAAATCGAATGATAGTTGTAAAACAAAGCTTACTTCCTATTGCCAGTAGGTGGCGCCATCACTATTATTACATACAGACTAATAGATCTGTTCAAGTAGGGGCTCTGATGTAGCGTGAGCAATTTTGTGTCAATTGGACAATGTTACAACAACTTAATTTTCACACTGATCAGTAGGTGGCGCTATGACCCTGAACTAATATTAATATATGGAGCTGTTCAGGTCAGGATTGTGATCATAGGTCCGAAGTTGGGGGCCGGTTGGATAATGCAGAGTGGATTTACAAAGTACTTCCTGTTTCATGGCGAATCAGTAGGCGGCGCTATGACACTGAGGAAATATTGACACATAGAGCTGTTCAGGCTTGATCTCTGATCATGAGACAGAAGTTTGGTAGTGATAGGACAATGCACACTGGAGTTATGACAACATCGTCTCCTTTGGTGAAGGATGAATCTTCGCCGCACCTCAATGATTCACACGGTTTGAGGAAATGTCACAATTCTGACCATGGTCCAATGACTTGACTGAGCTCATATGAGCTGTATATTGTAAAGCAGCCAGGAGCAGTGCATCAAAGTATAAAACATGTCACTTCCTGTAGCCAGCAGGGGGGGCTTTGACGACGAGTCAATATTGACACATGGATCTGATCAGGGCGGGACTGTGAATGTGTGAATGACCGCCACGCCACGGTCAGACTGTGTAACGTACACTTAAAAAATTGTCATTTTACTCTTAATCATGAACTAAAGTTATCTCTCAACATTAATTGACAAACATCCGTAAGTTTAATTTAGTTTGCAACATATTAACAATGTGTGAACGAACTCTTCAGCCCTGGGGAAGAAGATTTGTGCCTTGGGCAAACCATGGTCTTACACTGCCCTCTAGTGACCAACATTGCAGGTGCAGCTCAATCATCTTGATTTGACTCATCAAACTTTAACGCCACGTCACGGTCACACCGTGTGATAAAATCAAATATACCGAGGTAGTTTATATCTCCATCTTGTTTAGATGACACTCATCTCAATATGAAGTTGATCTGATGGAAGCCCTACGACAAGTTCGTCAAAGTAAAAAAATGAAAAATGGCCAAAATGGCCACTAAATCCAAAATGGCAGGCTTCCTGTTGCTTTTTTCAAATTGCACCTTAAGACTTTTTTTTTTTTGTCTGGTCATGATACACCTGGGCTACGATTTTTGTGAAGATCGGTGAAAGCTAACTGAGGGGCTTTTCCTTAGATGGCGCTGTTGATTTGATTTGTTGATTTTGCCACGCCCATTTCAAATTACTCCAGAATACAATTAGTTTTTGGGGTTTTGAATTCCCTGCAAACTTTGGTAACGATTTGAGCATGTCTAGGCCCTGAAAAAGCCCCAAAAGGGAAATACAAATCCTTCGAAATACAATAGGGCCTCCCACCGTAGGTGCTCGGGCCCTAATAAAAGAGAAGTATTTTCATTGTACACCAGAAACAAATAACCTGATCATATTTGCAATGGGCTTCTTAGACCAAAAAGCAATATAACAATAATAATTCACTACTCATTAGAAAACACGAAAGATACAGAAGCGTGAAGTTGAATGAAACTCAGATTAAACCAATGCATTGGTTAAATGCCCTGACTTTCTATGTCTGGAGTTCCTGCTTTTAAATTCCACAACTTTCCAGATTTTTAATGAGTTGTAGGAACCTAAAACAAATCAATCATCCATTTATTCATAACCTGTACATTCATGAAGATGTGCAGTAGTTATATATCTATCGTTACTGGTGTTATGGACAGGCTTGTGTTGACCACAATATAAATGCACTGCGGTTGATTCATATACTCAGGTATTCATTTTGAGTCACACTTTAGAGTTCACAGCAGTAGGGGTCAGGGTCACATTTCAGATGTTCATGAGCTGTTAACAGCTCTAACAAATACAGATTTTCTCACTCAAATTCTACAATGTTATTATTTTAATTCATGTTCAAATGATCCACTATCTCCTCAAAGTTACAGAAATGAATTAAAAACTGAAAACCTATCTGTGTTTCACAGCTTTGTCTTTTCCTCTTCCATTAATAATCTGATGATCCCTCAGTCTGGTGTCTCTGTTTATAAAACAAAATAGTTCAAATTAACTCCAGCTGCAGCTGCGACAACAGTGAAGTATTACTGACACACTGCAGTGTTCATTATCTAATAGTGTCATTTCATAATCAGTCAGCGGGACCAAACCAGTACTTTTACTCCATACTACAGTTTTTCTGCTAAAATGTATGTTCTTATACTCAAGTAGGATTTTTCATACAAGACTTTTCATGCGGGAATTCTCACATAGCTTTAGTAAAGGTAAAAAACAACAACAACAAAAACTAACAATGTGGCTACATCACATGACTTACCAAACACAAGATGGGGGAACATAATCATCACTGTCAACATCCTTGATCCCCTTCTACTCCAAAGTAGTGGGGCACCAAGTGTCATCTGTCCAGTCAATGCTATAGGAGAAAAGATATATTGTCTTGAGCCAGTATACCACTGGATCCATGGACCAAATACAAAAGATATTCACAGCTAAACTTCCAGTGAATTTTGAACATTGACAAATGCTTGTCAAAATGGATTGCCATCCTCTGAAGCCACAACACATCAGCCAGAGGCCTGATGACCCCGATGTGTGGCTGAGAGGTGTTTTACCTCCAACCACAGAGGAGCTGCTGCAGACACAATTCAAGGTACAAGGTAAAGAAGTTCTCTCTGTTGGCCTCTATTTTTACAAACTTCCTTTGAAACCCAATTCACATTTCACATACACCACCACTCAGGCATTTTCATTTTAGGACAAAGTGTGCACTCACACCAGATCACTCATGCAGAACTACATATAGATTTATATCATTATAGATACAGATCATTATACACCCCAGCCCGTTCACTCCGCTCTGCTTCGGCCAATCGGCTTGTTGCTCCCTCACTGCGAGCTAAACACTCAACAAAATCACGACTGTTTGCTGTCCTGGCTCCTAAATGGTGAAATGAAAGTCTATACATCTTCCGACACAAACTAAAAACACACCTCTTCCGACTATACCTTGAAAAAAAGTTTAAACAAAAAATTTTGTAGCACTTAAATGCCACTTACTTATAGCATTTTGTAGTTTGGCTTTCTTGAAGAAATTGTACTTTCTTGATTCTTGTTGTTCTGGGTTTGTACCCTCATGGTTGAATGCACTTATTGTAAGTCGCTTTGGATAAAAGCGTCAGCTAAATGAAATGTAATGTAATGGTACAAATCGTAATATTGGCTGGGAGTTTGGATATTGTAATGTTGTGATATAGCCCAACTGCCTATTCCTGGTTTCAGTGGCTGCTGAGCGGCTGCTTTTAACCAGAGCATATTCTTAAAATTGCTATATTG
The DNA here is from genome assembly GCF_009819705.1 of Hippoglossus hippoglossus. Classification (NCBI taxonomy): domain Eukaryota; kingdom Metazoa; phylum Chordata; class Actinopteri; order Pleuronectiformes; family Pleuronectidae; genus Hippoglossus; species Hippoglossus hippoglossus. The sequence goes on along the minus strand of NC_047165.1, from coordinate 24,739,411 downwards.
AGGTATTTGGTTGTGGATTGTGATATTTGACTTTGTCTATGTTAGCCAGCCCTAATATGTCTTCTTACTTTGCCATTCATGCCCCAAGACTTTGGAACAACCTGCCTGAGGAGATCAGGATGGCAAAATGTATTACCTCGTTTAAGACTCTTCTTGAAACACACTTTTATAGACTAGCCTTCCTGTGATCCTCTCTTAATGTTTTATTTATGTATTCATTCTTTTACATCACTGTTTTTGACTGTAAAGAGTTGTTATTTTTTTAATTAATTTTAAATGTAGCTAAAGCTTTTATCAATTACAATCAATGTATTGGCAACTAAAAATGTTTTGTGATTGATATAATAAAGTAATTACATTGTATCTCACATTGACACTTTGTCTAATGAATTATATGAACAATGCATGAACTGCATATGGTACTACATAAGCACAGGGTTGTTTTAGAAAAAAATTGTCAGCTCATTTTACACAATTTATACTACTTTACACTTTCTCCAACAAATCTGACAGGTTCAGTCACTATTTCCATTTAAGATGAAGATTTAACACAATGGATAATATAACCAGCTTTTAAAATACTTCACATCTTTAGAGGTAAAATCTGAGGATATTCCAATATTTACAAATTTATAATTTGTTAAAAGATCTGTCAAAGTTTTCTCTCCAAACTTCTTATGTTGTTTAATTTCAATAAATCATCCAATTACAATGTATCTCACCACACTTGTGATAGTGCCCTGCTGTCAAAGCGTGATCAGGTGTCAGGCCTGCATGTCAGAGCGGGTGATCAATTCACACAAATGTCACAAATGCAGAGACAAAGAATTTAGAGAGAGACATTTCATTTTGATTGGAATGGAGGACTGTCAGGGACTGAGCAGGTAGACCAGAGAGACACAGGTAGTTTAAAAACAAATTAAATGCTTATGTCTTTATTAACAAAAAGGAAAAAATAAACTTCACAACAAATTTGGGCCCATAAAAGGTCAACCTAACAAAACTAAACTCAGGTACCAACTGAAGACAAGTTAACAGCGCAAACTGACATTGAGACACAGGGGAAACATATATAGTGGCTGATTAGGCCCCTCAAAAATTATTAAACATCAATATCAAAACAGTAGTCAAAAATGAACCAAAAATCGAAATAACGAATAACCCTCCCCATGATTACGAGCAACTTGTAACTCAAATTAAACTGAATTAGTTCTCACAAGAAAATGTATAAATTGATGAGGTATGTTGTATGAAACCAAAGTCTGTGTCCAGTTATTTATCTGTTACGTACGTGTGTGTGTGTGTGTGTGCAAAAGGAAACCTGAACTAAGCAAATTAAACAGACGGAAGAAAGGTGCCCACCATGTTGCTGAGGTCCAGAGTGTGGCTGCTGGTGCAGCCATCACAAGGACATCAGAGATATTTGTGTGTTAGAACTTTAATAGTTGACTAAAAGTCAATCAACAGTAACCATAGCAAGGTTGATCCAGGGAGCCATATAAATAAGTAACATTTCATTGTTGGATTTATCAATTATATTATATAATTTATTTACTTTAATTCACTTTAGAATTTAATATAAACCGAATATATTGTCACTGTTCGTTAAACAAACAATGGTTACATATTCTTTGTGTCTGGTTGAGAGCAATAGTATATATTACAACAATGTCCAATTTCTTGGACCTTGTATTTGTCAGGCTCAACACTCAGGAATCATGAGTGCCTAAAATGTGTAAAGCGTTTGATAAAAAAGCACTTAACATCTCACGTGTTTTTCTCATTAATTCCTTCAACTAATCTGCTCAACATAAAAGAGCAAAACATATTTAAAATCAAACTTGGGATTGCAGATTTTACTTTTCACTAAATGTTTATTAATATATATATGTAATGCAACATTCCTTGACACTTGGAAGTGTTTCAAGTTCCTTTAAAATGTTCTATTTACATTCTGATATTCAGTGGAATGTTTCACTTGCACTGAAGTTGGTTCTGTTTCTGAAGCTTCTCCAACCTGTTAGTGAGAACAAGTTGTCACATATAGTAAACACCTATCAGCCACAGCAAACAGGTTTTAATGTTGTGGCTGATCATTGTGGAAACTGGAGAGAATGTTTTACATAGCTGAAAATTAAAAATCTGATTCTTAAATAATATAGTTGTGAAAAACCTAAATGAATGTAACAGATCAAAGTTGTAACTATGGTTTTGTCTGTATGATTGTATGATTAGGAATCAGGTGCAACTAGCTGTGAGGATCTTGTCACGATTTTCTTCATACTGTTGCAGCATCTTCTGGAGATCATGGTCAGCAGGGATCACCTGCACACACAAAAGGTTTCTTACAAACGGATCAGAAGAACAGGCAGACAACAGCTGCAGGAAATAAAAACACACTCCAGATTACAAGTCACTATAGCTGCTGTCGGACATGCACTGAACCCTAGTAAAAACTCAATCAATGAATCATTCAAATTTTATTTGTATAGCCTATATTCACAAATCACAATTTGCCTCACAGGGCTTATCAAGGTCCCAAATCTTCTGCCCTTAACCCTAAGCAAGAGTAGGGCATGTGTGAGGAATCCCTCTCCCAGAAAGGACTCAAGTGCAAGAGCACTTAAAAGAGATAACAGTTACAACATTCATTAGAAAACAGTGTCTAACATAAATGGATACATTTTTCAATGTATGGATAAATGTCAGCGCTTAAAGTATTTATACAAAAATAAAAAGTGTGACAGAGATGAAGGGAGTGCTGAGGGAACAACTGGGGTGGTTTTTATTTCCCTCTATTAATGTGGAGTAGTGGAGGCCCTTCTTCTATATTTTAAGACTATGTCTGAGAAGATTCTCAGTTATCCAGGTCATGGTTTCTTTAAAGGTGGTACAAGTGTAGGTAGGCAACAAGACGTTTCACCTCTTATCCAAGAGGATTCTTCAGTTCAATACAAGCATGTCCATTTGCCTACATACACCTGAAAAACTTCTGAAACTTTTAAGACTTTCTTTCCAGGCTGAGTGAATTTCATCACAACTATTGACAAAGGTATTGTCACTACCTTTCTAGTTTTCTTGAGGCTTGCTTTAATTCATGCGTGTTGGAATTATACCAAGGAGCCAATTTCCTACGTTTTACAAGGTTCTTTCTTAGAGGTGCTATAGAGTCTAGTGTTACTTGTAGTAAGTCTGCAGTGCTACTGACAAGATGATTGAGCTCAGTGGAACTAAGGTTTATAAAAGGACTCCTCTGTTAAATTGGGGCTTAGTATTGAGTTAAGTGTCAATGGAATTATTTCCTTAAAGTTATCTACATCACTATCAAATAGACCTCTCCAAAACTTTTTTTGTAGTTCAATAATAATCAAAGGTTATTAAGTTATGGTCTGATAGAACAGGATTGTGTGGAAGGAATATTCAATGTAAATTTGACACCATATCTTAGAACAGGGTAAAGGGTGTGGTTAAAACAATGAGTGGGTTGATGTCTACACCGACTGAAACCAATTGTGTCTAGTATTGAAGTAAATGCACCACTAAGACTATGATTATCAAGGTCCACATGAATATTAAAATCGCCTATAATAATTACTGTTTTAAGGACTAGGCTTGATAAAAACTCTGGTAAAAATTCAGAATAAGCCTCAGAAGCATGGTAAACCTCAACAAATAGAATTGGCTGCTGTATTTTCCAGGATGGGTGTGATAAACTTAGATCAAGGCTCTCAAATTAGTTATAGATAAGTAAAGGTTTGGAATTATTGATAAACTGGAGTTAAAAATAGCTGCAACTCCACCTCCTTGGGCAGAGCATCTTGGAATATGTGTATTTATATGACATGGGGGAGTAGATTCATTTAGGCTGACATATTCTTCAGGATGCAGCCAGGTCTGAGTGAGAGACAATAAATCAATATTGTAATCAATCCACACATTGTCTGAATGAGCTCATGTGAGAACACAGCAATAGATCCTCCGGATGATTCACTGCGAGGAAGTGGGTTTGTTGATGACGTTTATATCACGCAACAGAGGCATACACCCAGAAGACATTGACAAAGAGGTCAAGAGAGCTTGTGGTTATAAGGGCCGACGACACTAGTGTTGATGTGCTGTAAACAAAAACACGTGATCTCTGCAGCAGAAACAATACGTTACTTGTGCCTCTGCCTGATGCACTACCCACTCCGGTAGTTATGAATGCGTCTGAGCTGAGAAGTTCCTACTGCGTTATTCGGTGTGAAAGGCAAACTCCAGAGAAAATACATAATCAATTGTGCAGACATTCTCTGGAGTTCATGACTGAGAATGTTTATGACACCTGGACATACAACATAATCAAATAAAGACAGAGAGATGGAGTGGAAGCACACCACAGTGCAACTTTAGTGTGCTAAGTCATGAGAAAAGGGTCGTCCAAATGGTTGTTCGTGGCAACCTGAAACTACCAGGACACACAAGTTCAAGGTAAAATATCAACACAAACCAAAGCAGAGAGATGAGTCACTCACTAAAACAGGAGCAGGAAGAGGAGAGGTGGTCTCCTTGATGAGCCAGTCTTCATATAGCTGGTGGATAGACTCCAGATATTCCTGGTGGACACGCACAGATAACACAGCTAACTGGCGACCACTTCACAAAATCTCTATATTTTATAAAAACCCATTCATTTGCCTTTAAGTTGATGGACAGCTTGTCTGTTCTATGAATATACATGCTTATACAATATGCTTTGAGTTTGCCTGCTCACCAGTGGAATGACTTTCTCCTCCTCTCTGCATCTCTGCTTTAACCTCTCGTGGCAGGTCTGAGGAGACGTCTGCAGGTAGACTAGAGCCACAGGAAAAAGTCATATAACAATGTGATATATAAAGAAAGCTGAGACACCATTAAACTTTGATGCCTGAATGGTGGAATATGTGGGTCTGTCTTACTGAAGGGGGCTGAAGGTCTTGACAGATGAAACAAGACAAATTTGACATCTGTCCGTTTGAAAACATTTTTACCCTCTACTATACAGATATATACTAATTATCACCATTTCAGTTTCCAGTCTTCATAGTATAATTTCATTAACATTCATCAGTCAAAAATAACACTGCTATCACTGTGTTTCTTATAATTAAATATATAGTTTATGTAATTCTCACCAATCAGATCAACAGGAATGGAAATATTAGTTGTGATCCAATCAAACCACTCGCTGAGAACAGCATAGTCCACTTCTGGCATTTTTCCACTGCAAAAAAAAGTCAAGGGATGGGACATGAGCATTAATCCGTCAGTATGCTGTTGAATTAGGCCATGTGATGACATAAACCCTGAGATGATCAAACAGATTTTTTTACTGTGATTTAAAATAAGCAAATCCTGAAATGTATCAACAATGTGTTGTGAGGGTGGTGTCATTCTTAGAGAGAACGTCTATCAATAACAATCTATACTTTGTTAAAACAAATGAATCGATTCAGTCAACAGAAACAAGGGTGTGCTTTTACTTTGACACAGGTACAGGAAATGTTTGTGACATACTTAACATATAGACATTGAAACTGTGGTGAAAGATCATTTTCACTGTTTGTCTCACCTACCTGTGAACCATGCAGTGCGTGGTTCACAGGTAGGTGAGACTCCATCTCTCTGGTAGAGCAGCGTGGCTCACGGTCCCGAGACATGCCACTCACACAGCCCTGGCGTAAGAGCTTGAACTCTTATGCAGCAGATGACTTTAGCCGTTTGGCTCAGACTGTGCACTGTATGGATTTCTTAATCTAGTCTCATGGTCCGATCCATGGCACTAAGAGTTCTTAGGCCACAGATGACTGTACCTTCTGAAGAGATTATCCACAAAGATGTACTTGGCACTGAAGAGGGACCGCTCCATCATCCTGACAGGAGCCGTCTGGAACCAACAACAATATTTTAGCCCATAGAGCTAATTTCCTGACAAGGTTCTACGTTTACATCACCACTGTGTATGGAAGGATTGCAGGTTGACACAGCCTGTACTAGCTAGACTACAATAAGATGGGTGTGTTTTTAGTTAACAGTACACTTACTGTGGATGACAAGTGACGATCCAGCATGGTGAGTTGAATGTAGGTCTGCAGGGTGATGCCCCAGCGCTCAGGATCCTGGTACATCAGAGCCTGCAGGGACACAAACAAACCAGTGTGGCAGACATGCAGGAAATCAATTGACCTGCTACCATAACTACTCGACACAATTCCATAGGGTGTCATGAAAATAATCCCATGATAATCATCATATTACATTTTAAATGTGTGTGTGTGTGTGTGTGTGTGTGTGTGTGTGTGTGTGTGTGTGTGTGGTGCTTCTTTCTTATTCATATAGTCCATGTATTCCATTAGTCACACACTCTCAGGGGTCGTTTGGACTTCTATGTCTTGCCGAAGGACACTTTAATATGTGGAATGGAAAAGCCAGAAATCCAACCGCCAAATTTCCAGTTAGTGAAAAAGAAACACTTCAGACTCTGTGTGCCTCTATTAGGTCTTAACATTAATAGTTTTAGTTTTTTTCATTAAAACCTTAAAACTACTACTCAATATTATTCTCTCAGAATCTTTGCTAAAAATTATTTTAGGTCCGACCCTCCCCACAAAAGTTTGATATCAGGTCGATAGAATCACACAATGACAACAATGGGGTCATGCACGTTACCAGAGGGTTGTGTCCACGGACATTCCTCCATTTAGAGACTGGTTCTGTAAGGACCTGGTACAAACACGACGGGAGAAGAATACATTAATCAACATTTCTGACTTCAAGGGCTACAGTCTTTCTCTGAATACTAATATTTCTTGACAGACAGAATGTCAACAGGGGGAATGGGACTCAAATGTTCAAGCAGAAGGAAACACACAGTGTGTAAAAGCTAAAACATTTCCTATCATTTACAATAAAACATCAAGCCTCAAGTTGTGAACATTTTTTAGTAGAATTTCCTGGTAGGAGTGCGTGCACACAACTCTTTAATAAGCACAAACTTGCGCCTTTGCTTTGTTGTACCTCTATATTGCTCGTTTTGCTGAAATACTCCAGACACGTTGTCTTCCCACTGGCAATGTTCCCTTCAACCCAGATCTGAAAACAGTGACAGAGAGACATTCGTTCACAGGCCTGTACACAGACAAATGAAGACAAAGTACTTTAGTTTGTCAAGTGTGCAGATTAGGATATAGTCACTGTCAAATGGGTGATAATAATAATGGAAAAAGAATCCCACACAGACAACATAATGAGTGTAGATCATCTTGGGGTACTCTGCACTCTGAGGAATAATGCATGGAAATTAAATCTCAGTCTACTGATCATATGGGGGAGACTCACCACTGCTTTCTTATTCTCTCCATTCCGCACAAGCAACCCTTGGAAGGAAGACAACATAGTGAGACAAGACTTCACTTCCCACAACTCCTAGAGCTGGCCTCACTCAGGTCAGCAGGCTAAAGCGAGGTCAGAAGGACATAAAGATATTGAAATGCACAACAGGTACTGTACAGTGTGTAAGTTCATGTCTAGAGTTGTTGTGGCTCTGTACTATAGGACATTGGATTAGAAATGAAACTCTCCACAATATGAATAAATACAAAATAAATTGTTGTCCCTTTCTTTACTCAATATAAAGCAGAGACAGCCCCCCAAAGTCAGAAACTTTGAAGTCACACTGTTTAACTTTTTTAGTCTGAGTGTTTGAGCAGTTTTCAAATAAAGAATATAACCGGAAGCTGCAATTAGCGGCATCGAGCCTTAATCTGCTCAATAGGAGGAAGCGGCACATTACATTACATGTCATTAGCTGAAGTTTTTATATCCAAAGCGACTTCCACTTAGTGCATTCAACGGCAGTCTCACAATGTTATGTTGGTGTTGATGGTTGAAAAATCTAAAAGGAGATGTGACATTACTGTTTTTAAATCTATGCAAAATAGCAAAAATCCATCATGACGGACAGTTATGGTCTAAGAGGCTTTTTTGTAGAAAACATTGAGGTGGACTGGTGTGTGAAATTTCAAGTCAAATCGGACCAACTGTGTGAGGGGTGTGGCCTGTCAAATGTAATAGCGCCACCATGTGGCCGATTAGACAAAACTTTTTTTTGGAGGGGGAATTACTTTTACATCATTCCCAATGGATGTACCAATTTTTATGTTTCTAGCCGAAAATATTTCCAAGAAATCCCTCAAAATATGCAAATGTTTGATAGGAGACGCCCACTTCCACCAATCAATTCCACACTTAAGAGTTTAGTTCGTAGTTGCCCCCAAAGCATTCTTACCAAATTTGGGGAAATTTGGTTTTGTGGTTACTGAGCTACAGATTTTGATGATGATTGAACCAAATGTTGATGAGTTATGGCCAATGACCTGTTAAGCCCCTCCCCTGTCAAGAAAATTGTTGATTAATTGCAGTTATGTTTGTTGACCGACTCGGCTCATTTATAATAGAAATGTGTATCTCTGTCTCACAATGCTGTGTTCCAAATTTGGTGTTGACAGGATGAAAAACCAAAAAGAAGATGTCACATCACTGGCGGACTTCTATGGTCTCATTGACTTTTTTGTAAAACACATTGAGCTGGTCTTGTGTGTTGACTTTTAAGTCAATCAGATTTAGGGTGTAAGGGGGTTTGGTTTGTCAAAATGTGTCTTTTTGAGACCTAATTACAGCGCCACCATGTGGCCGATTGAGCTCATGTTTCAGCAAAAGTTGATGCACATCAATTCCAGTTTTAGTGACAAATTTCGTGTTTCTGGCTCATACCAGCTCACAGGAATTTGAGCCGAGGCGGCAGACTACAAATAATAATACTACGAATAACAAACCACAGTAAAAACCATAGGGTTGTGGCCCTTCAACCCTAAAAACAAAGCCTGTCAATCACTTTATTGATTGACTGCGTAATCCCACTTTTTGAAATGTAACATTGCTGAACATTGTTTGTACCTCATCATCCTCAGATTCCTGATCAAGAAGAGCTGTGGCTGTCACAAACACACCAAACTGATTGGAATTAATTTGTGACTGAATATCTTTTAATGGGGAGATCCTGGTTTTTAATGACTTGTAGTTCTTTGTAACTGATCTACAATTCGGCATAACACTCAGTATAGCACTTCTCACAGGAGATTGTGCATACGGGTCACAGAGAGGGAATAAAAGAGGCAGCATCCTCCCTATTAAAAGTCAGTATACAATCATGATCATCATCATCACCATAAAGATTTTGAAGCTGCTATTTTAAGGTAAGACAGTTGCATAATGTTGCTTCAACACCATAGTCATTATCATTCCATGTTAACTTTGCTGAAGTACAGAGACAGCACAATGACATGGTACTTACAGACTGTAGTGCACAGAGTAGATGAGTTAGTCAAAGCAAAGGAGAAAACATGCATTTGACAGACTGAGTCGGCAACTTATCAGCCACTTAGTCTGCTCTGTTTTTATCATATCACATCTTTTTAAATCAGATAGGCTTGAAATTAATCAAATCACCCAATCATTTATTACACCATTTTTCATTTCACAGACATTATTACTGGTCCATTTTTTTCCACCAACATTTTGTTATCTTGAACCTAGTATCAAATTGGATACTTAAAATGTCCATATTTTGCCCATTTATAGGTTCATAATTTAAATATGGAGCTATGTTTACATGCTTTAATGTTTCAAATACACAATTCGTGACCGCTGCAGCACCTCTTTTGATTCTGTCTCCAATTTATCTCTTGACCTGCCATACCAAAAAGCCTTGTCTGCTCTGATTGGTTAGCTGGCCCACTCTTTTGTGATTCAATCAATCAATCAATCAATCAAATTTTATTTGTATAGCCCATATTCACAAATCACAATTTGTCTCATAGGGCTTTAACATGGTGTGACATCCTCTGCCCTTAACCCTCAACAAGAGTAAGGAAAAACTACTTAAAAACCCTTTTAACAGGGAAAAAAAGAACGTAGAAACCTCAGAGAGAGCCACATGTGAGGGATCCCTCTCCCAGGACGGACAGAAGTGCAATGGATGTCAAGTGTAAAGGAGAACATCAAGATAAAGGTTTTAGCAGCATTGATTAGGGTAAACATTTTGAAGTATAACTGAAGGTCAGTGAATTGGTGGATTAATGTCATTAATGGTCAAGTGTCTGAGGAGAAATACTATGTATCGAGCAGTCCTGCTGCAATCATAGTCCATGGTCAGCAGCCAGCAAGATCATGATCCACCATCAAGATCGGATGCCACTATAGTCCACAGTTATTGTCCACTGCCGCCATTAGGATCCATCATCAGCTGCCACCTCGGCCGTGGTCCACTACCAGTATCTGATGGCAACACGATAAAGGATCTGCCTTTGTTATCACGATCAGCCAGCACGATGCAGAATCCGCCATACTGGATCCACCATTACGATCTCTGATACGTGATCCCCAGATCCTAATCCATGATGTGGCCACAGCCGCGGCCCTGGATCTGCGGACGATAAGGCAAAGGGACTCCGGGGAAGAAGTCAATTGATTGAATGATTGGGCAACTGCTTGTGCGTTTTGTGCTTTTTCACAAATTTGGAAATACATTTGTGGTCCATCCGCTACTGTTATGTAGCCTAGATGGTGATGGTGAGCCTTATTCATCTGTTTTCACTCAACTTTTTGTCCAGACCATCCAGGTACTTGTCTTGAACACAGCACGACAGGTATAGCAAAATGTAATGTACTACAACTCAGAAGTCGAGATTTTCAGACCCCATACTAGAAATATGCGACTCATGGTTTGAATTCCTGCTACATCTGCCAATATTTATTTAAAACAATACATATTATCTTATGGTAAAGACTGTCCTTCATGCAAATCAATGTCAAAGTATAATGTCAGTGTTATAAGGCAGCTGCTTGTAGTGAACAGTCTCTGCTGACAGATGACTCACTGACTCAAGAACACCAGCTTGTCAGCCATGTTTTGATTATGTTTGGTGAAATGTCCCTGCTTTGAAGTGAGAACTAAGAAAGTTTGACTGGACAAATCTGTGATTGAGATGCAGCAATGATGTCCCCCAATGCAACAAAGTGAATCATCTTTGTTCTTCCCTCAGTTCCTCTCTGAGACTTTATTAAAAAGCTCTTCATAGGAAACAGGAACTTTGACACAGGGCAACATCATTTCTCAGCAGCGCTCCTCCCCCTTCATAGTGTAACACCCAGTGGTGTAGGAAGAAGGCCAACCGGATCATTAAAGATCCCTATCACCCCAGCCATAAACTGTTCTGCCTGCTGCCGTCTGGCCGACGGTACCGCAGCATCCGGGCCCGCACCACCAGGCCCAGAGACAGTTTCATCCCCCAGGCCATAAGACTTTTAAACTCCTCCACTCTGTCATAACTCTGCACCTTAGCATATTTGCACTATTGCATATTTGCACTATTGCACACATTTGCACTATTGTTTTTCTTTTTTTCTTTAGGTGTATATATATATTTTAGATATGTATATTTTATTTTAAATTTTAAATTTTGATTGAGCATTGTTATAAGAGAGCCTGTGACCCAAGCATTTCATTGCAAGCGACTGCTTAATGTTATCGTTGTGCATATGACAATAAACTCTTGAATCTTGAGAAACCAACCGCAGACTCTCTGCTTCCTGTTTACCCCGGCAGGCGCATGCGCAGTCAGTGGTTTGAAACGCAGTTGGAAAATGTGTGCACTTAGCTTCAATGGAGCCACAGAGTTTGACAGTGGAGTCAAGGCTGCTGCAGTTACAACTCTTACGACTGTTGACAGTGTTTTACTTTGTAGAATAAACACGTATTGACCCCTTCTCGGCTGGTTGAGAGAACTGAGGGCCCTGTGTGTACCGAGCATGCCACTGACCTGTGCTGCTGTGCTGCGTGCGGCTCTGCATTCCCACAAGCTTCAGACCTCTGTTACATCCTGCAGCGCTGAGACACGATGGGACCACAGCACAGTGAGCAGACAGGACTCTAACACACCTCAGTGACACACCAGCAGCAGCCAGCGACATGTCACACAACACCGGACATGTTCTTTGACGTGGTTTGTAATACCAAACACCGCCAAACAGGAAGGAAATGTACGTCTTCTTCTCAGTTACATTGAGTAACATTAAAGCCGCACACTGCCACCTACTGTAGAGGAGTACGTACAGTGTACGGACAGGACACAGACCAACTGAGTACTGCGTGCGTGTGTGTGTGTGTGTTTTAATAGTCTAATCTCTCTGCAAAATGTCACGGTTGTCAAAATGTTTTTTATCTCAGACTTAGTATCTCATTATTATGAGATAGTATCTCATTATTATGACTTAGTATCTCATTATTATGAGATAGTATCTCATTATTATGACTTAGTATCTCATTATTATGAGATAGTATCTCATTATTATGACTTACTATCTCATATTATGACTTAGTATCTCATAATTATGACTTATTATTTCATTATTATGACTTACTATCTCATATTATGACTTAGTACAATTATGCGAGACAGGCGGCTGTCTTGACCGCAGCCTCTCAACCACGGCTGGTTGGGAGCTCTGCTGCGTCCCGCCCACAGTCAGTATCTCATAATTATGAGATACTAAGTCATAATTATGAGATACTAAGTAACAATAATGAAATAATAAGTCATAATTATGAGATACTAAGTCATAATAATGAGATACTAAGTCATAATTATGAGATACTAAGTAACAATAATGAAATAATAAGTCATAATTATGAGATACTAAGTCATAATAATGAGATACTAAGTCATAATTATGAGATACTAAGTCATAATTATGAGATACTAAGTCATAATAATGAGATGCAGGATATTTATTTTCTTCATCACAGTGGTGGAAGTGGGCTTTCATAGTTTCCTGATGTGTCGGTTATTATTCGTACAATCAGAGTCTTATCCATCAATAAAGAGCTTGGGATTTTAAACATTCAAGGGCCATATGACAGTACACTTTTGATAAGAAACAACAACAATGTTATGTTCCTTTGAAGAAATGTTCACGCCCTTATTCTGAATTCAGTTCAGTTCTCATATCCATCTATCCTCTATCAGTTGGTACATCTGACACAAATATTTCATCCTCGTCAATCCATTCTTTTATGTGTGTGGATTGGTTTCCAAACAAAACAAACTGATTGTTCCAAATTATTATTAGGAATGTAAAACCACTGACAGTTAGTTTTTGATCTTGAAGATTGGATTAATTGAATGAAAATCTAATGCCTTAAAGCTCTCTTTAGTGTGGCTTTAAATACATGTTTCGTTTAACATACTCTGCTTTGTGTTTCCAATTGAAGTTAAATGGGAGAGAGTCAATGGATGCACATGTCTGAGTCAACATAAAGTGAGAATGCAGGCAATACCAAACTAGAAATGCCTTCTGCTTGTGGCTGTAGTACTCAAGGCTTCTCAGGTCTCACGGAGAAGTTCTTTAAAGCAGAAAAGTTCTATAAAAGTTCCAATATGACTGTTACTTGATATTCATTATTTTACAAATAGTTATGATGTTGTTATGTTGAGAGTAGAGGGGATATGGAGGGTAGAGGTCTTATAGTGAGGCCTTTTTATGTGGGTACATAGAAACGAAATTGTGTTATGCATGAAAAAAATGAATACAGCTTTCCAATTTATACAGCTATTTTCACCTTAGTATTTCCACTTTCTATTTCCAATGTCTTGCCTCATTGTTTATTAGATACAGAAGACTCCTGAACTAAAACATCCTAACCTTTGGTTAATGGATATCCTACAAAAGAACTCAAGGGGTTAGGGTTAGGGTTGAATGTTGTGGAATTCTATTTCAGTGTCATTTGATTGAGAAGAGATTTGGTCTTTTCTTTTGAGTATTTTCATTTTCAGAGGGTGTGATTCACACTCCAGACCAGTTGGTGGTAGTGTAGCACCACTTTGTTGTTCGCCAACTGCTGACCTGAACTTCAGTGAAGAAGCAGCAGCAGCAGCAGAAGTGGAGAATCATGGCAGAATCCTCAGAGACCAAAGTGCAGCTGGTTTACAAAGCCATCCGAGCTTTTCCAGACTTCCCGAAGAAAGGCATCCTGTTCAGGTGAGCGACTCGTCCCTGACATTCACGCCGTGTGTCACAGTCCTGTCCGCGGCTCCAGCTGCTGTGAAGCTCCCCGCCTCCCTCGCTCTCAGCCCAGTTTGAATTTGTTGGCACAAGGTCCGCTATGTAGAGATTTTCAAGTGCCTTTATCCTTGATTTCTCAGAGAACAATTCATGGATCTTGATTACAAAAACTATTCAGGCATGTCTAGGGGACATGTTTGTGCAAGTTGGTTCAGATGGTAAACACTGTTCAATATTCTTATAAGCTGAGTTTTCGTAATTATTTACACTTTACTTTTTGTATGAGTTTACCAGGAGTCAAGTATCAAACTCCACAGTCGAACCACTTCAGCAGGTTTTAGAGAAGTGTGACATTTGCAGAGCTGCCCATAGGCTCAACAGCTTTGTCATAGAAAGATGACTCCCTCAGCTGTGTGTCATTATTAGGGTTGCAAAATTCCGGGAATATTCAAAGTTGGAAACTTTCCATGGGAATTAACGGGAATTAACGGGAATAAACTGGAAATTTTGTGGGTAATTTATACTAACTGTATTTACCTTGTCATATACAGACATAAATATAAACATTTTGTTTTGTCATAAGCTGATTTGAGCCCTGAGGAAACTTTGGGCACTTGACTATATGCTTCTGCATCTTTGTGGCATTCTTAACATAGGTCTTTGCACAGTATTTGCAAATGTACACAGCCTTTCCTTCTACATTGGCTGGGGTGAAATGTCTCCACACATGAGATAGTGCACGTAGCATTGTTCTGTAGAATAAGATGAGAAAAAAACTTGTAAAAAACACTAATGCAGTAGTTAGCTAAACAATTGGAATCGTCTTTAAAAATATTTTACAATTGATGGATAAATGAATAGAAATAGGCTAGACGAACAGATGAACAATCCTCAATCAGCATGCTAATATATTTTCCCCAGTAATATCATCAAAACTTCCCTGACTAGTCCTTGGGCTAATGCAGTAGTGTGGCCTCAATAGCCCTGCTGTAGTGTGCAGGATGCTGGGAATTATCTGTGCATGTGATGGAAGAATGCACTGCACATGTGATGGAGAAATGCACAGTGCAGGGTTGAAATTCAACGTGCAGCGTGTGCTGCATTCCATACATCTTTAAAATAGAGTTTTGAATGACGTTTTTATTGCTCAGCGTTTAATTTGCGGTAATTTTTTTTTTTCAAAATTCCCAAAATTCCTGAGCTTAACTTCCCATGGAAAGTTTCCGGAAAGTTTCCGGAAATTTACCGGAAATTGTCCGCCCCTTTGCAACCCTAGTCATTGTATGTTAAATAATAGTGGTATTCATCTGCTCCACCTCCACTGATATTGTAAAGGAAACACGATGACATGTATGTTTGTAAGGACTGTAGTTGTGCTGCTGGAAGAATATGTTCATGTTAACAAACAACTCCCCAAGAAATGCATTACATTGATATCTATTTGATATGACTGGATGCTGATGTATGTTGTGTGTGTCCTGCAGAGACATCTGTCCCCTTCTGAAGGATCCAGCTGCTCTGACAGCAGTGACCGACCTGTTTGAAGAACACGTGAGGAACAATTACAAACAGGTTGACTTGATCGTAGGTAAGAAAACAAAGCAGTGCCTCTTTTAATATATTTAATATCATCGTACTTCATTTTTTACTGTTAAGTAGTAAGTAAAATAGCAAAAAACAAGCTTGTAGAATGGTAACAGCCCCTTAAAGAAAGTATCTATCGACACGCCTTGAGAACGTAGTGCTGTTAATTATCCATATAAACCAAGTTGCTTGCACAACAGGTCAGCTTTCTTCTAATAATAGGCTTGGGCAAACTTACTTATTTTACTTAGTAACAACTGTATCATTTCAATCAGAAAAACCCAGTGATACTGTCAAATGGCCTGATCTGTTTACATGACATGTTTGACTGTGGCCCTATGATTTGAGGCTGGGGTAGTACAGTTTTATACAAGGACCCCTCTCAGGCCTGGCCTCTGCCCTAGTCTCTTATCTGGGGAGAAGAAGCACTACTGCCCTGCCCTTTACTGCTCCCCCTTGGTAATAGAAACTTTAGTTTGTGCTGAGCCTGCTAAAGAAGATATTGAATGTTTGCATCCCAATGGGCTTAACTAAATATGTATGCATTTGACATACTGTTAACTCAGCCTCGTCTCATGTGGCTAGTGCATACTTTTTGTAAGATATCTTGTTATACCAAGTGTACAGTCCATATTCACAAATCACAATTTGTCTTATAGGGCTTAACAAGGTGTGACATTCTCTTTAGGGACAACAAGTAAGCCTGAATTCTGGGAGCGCAGTGCTCTGGTGGAGTGATATGGTACTTGGAACTCTAGGAATTTCGTTAAAAATTCAGAATAAGCCCCAGGAGCACGGTAAACTACAGCAAATATGATTGGCTGTTGGTACTTCTTGGATGGGTGTGGAAGACTAAGAACAAGACTTTCAAATGAGTTGTAGCTTAGTTTAGGTTTAGGATTAATTGACAGACTGGAGTTAAAAATAGCAGCAACTCCACCTCCTCGGCCAAAGTCTCAGGGAACGTGTGAATTTACATGACTGGGGGGAGTAGATTCATTTAGGCTGACATATTCATCGAGATGCAGCCAGGTCTCAGTCAGGGACAATAAATCTATTTTTTGATCTGAGACTAGTTCATTTACTAAAATAGCCTTTGATGACAGTGATCTTATGTTTAAGAGTCCACATTTAAATGTCTTTGTTGCAGAGGTTGTGTTAATATTTATTAGTTTTTTGTATGGAATTCTCCCTCTGTTCCATTAAATTATTGAAGTCAAACATTAACAGAGGGCAGACACAGTTTCTATGGGGTTGTGTGCCTGATCCAGAGGGAGCGCAGAGAAGTGTGTAGCTCTGCGTCCCGGTCCCACCTCTGGGTTGTCATTTTGGGTTTATAAACTGAGTTATGTTCCTAGATAAGAGAGCTGCTCCATCCCAAGTGGGATGTACGCCGTCTCTCCTAACAAGACCAGTTTTCCTCCCAAAAGTTTGCCCATTGTCTACAAAGCCCACACGTTTTCAGGACACCACCTTGAACAGACAGCGGTTTACCATCATATACACGTGTAGAGGAGGCCCTTGCAATAGTTAACAAGCAGTATTAGTAAGAGAGAAAATATTTTGAATAGAAACTGGTCTGACTCTGCTTTGGTGCTGTCACCTGCCTGTCCTCTTTGTTTTAAGTGGTGATTTTCAGTCTGAGTATGCAACTGCAATGTCCTGTTAAAACAGAGTGTAGTGGATGCTCACTGGAGTCTGTAGCTGCTGGTTACAGGCGTTATTACCCAGTCTGACACTCCACTGGCCTGACACCTTTGGGCTTGGTTTACTAGCAGAGCAAGAGGTTGTCCTGCTGCAGCACTGGACAAACCAGGCTGTGTTCCTACAATGCACTCTCTGCTCTCCTGCAGACAGATGGGCCCACTGCCCCAAAGGTGGAGTCATGTAACCCCCTATGTGTCTTCAATCCACACAGTCATGTCTGTCCTTCATTTTCATATTTATTACCTTCACAAAGGAGAATATGTTTGTTTGTTTGTCTGTCTCTTAGTTTGCAGGATTAAGCAAATGTCCTGGAGGGATTGCCACAAAACTTAGTTGAAAAATGTGATATAGGTTATGAAAGAAAATACATTTGGGTGCAGATGCAGATAAGGGGGCGGATGTAGGATTTTTTTTCTCACTTTCCCTTTGTAGGATATTACGTTTTGTTAAGTTTTCGTTCATTTCTCAGACAATAATTCATAGATCTTGATGGAAAAAAATCAAGCCTGTTTAGGGGACTGACATTTATGAGTTTTTGAGATGTTGTGCAGTTAGTGAATCTTAATGTGGTTTCATAAAGAGACTGTTGGGCCATGGCAGTGGCTTTGTTTGAGAGGAGGATTATGCAAAAACTATGCAACCGATATTTTGGAAAGACAAGCAGCAGCAGCTTGTACTCTTTCATGTACTTTGAGTATTTTTTATTGGATTTATCACTGGGTCTGTTTGCTCTGTAGAAGTGACTTCATTCAAAACCTCCTGAACATCTGGATCAGTTAAAAGACCCATGTTCGTTACAAATGACATATTGTGCCTTTAAGTGGCCCAGATGTTATGAAGACCAAAAGAGATGATGTTAATAGAAGGTTGTCCCATTGGGATGTTATTTCCTCTGCTTTCTGCTCAGAACATGAGCAATGCAGCCCACCCTACTGCTCTACCCAGCTCCACCAGTATTACAGACTGGGAAAATGTATGGAAATATGCCGTGAAATCCTCTAAATGTGTAAGACATGTCAGGAACATCAATGATATCAACATCAACAATTTCAGTACAAATAATTTTAAGGAATGACTGAATGAATAAATGATTTTGTTAATGTTACAATACTCCTGTACTGGTACAGCAACCTCTGCTTTGTCTATTAGTGGTGCTACTGAAAGGAAGTGGTCTAAATGTCCATCAGATATCATTGTAAAGAATAGCACTTATCACTGGATGCAGGATTGAGCTACAACATTGCAATACTAAAGGAAATATATCAGTGACGGAGTGGTTTGAGGAAATGGCGAAAATCTCCTCCTGTGAAAGACTGTTACAAGCTAGCCCTTCCTTTTAATTTGAGGTATGAGTTAAGCCTACATCTACATGCATACATAGGTATATGTGTGTATATTTATATATATTCATTTAACCCTCGGTTTCTGTTGTGTGTGTGTGTGTGTGTGTGTGTGTGTGTGTGTGTGTGTGTGTGTGTGTGTGTGTGTGTGTGTGTGTGTGTGTGTGTGTGTGTGTGTGTGTGTGTGTGTGTGTGTGTGTGTGTGTGTGTGTGTGTGTGTGTGTGTGTGTGTGTGCAGGTTTAGATGCACGTGGTTTCCTGTTTGGGCCTCTGCTCGCCCAGCGGCTGGGTGTTGGCTTCGTCCTGATCAGAAAGACAGGCAAACTGCCCGGAGCCACTGCATCTGTGGCGTATGATTTGGAGTATGGCAAGGTAAAGAACACAACACACATTCTAAGGATTTAGTTTAAAGGGGACATATCATGCAAATTCCACTTTGTTAGTGCTTCTACACATTAATGTGGGTATCTGGCATGTCTACCAACCCAAAAACTCTGGGGAAAAAACACTCGCGCGTTTTGTTATAGTTCCTCTAAGTCAGAAACGTCATGCTTGAGTGACTGGAATGAGCTTCCTGTGTATTGTGTCGTAACAATACACTGGAAGTCTCCCTACATGGTCTTGGTACAATGTCCCCTTTTAAGGTAATATCTTACTCTGTATTTTTGGACTGGCACTGTTCAGGCGCATCTTCTGTATGTGAGCCGTGCTCACAAAATTATCCTTCACTACATTTCAATGTCTACCTGTTGAAAATGTCACAAACATAAATATTTGCAACACTTCCTGTACCAGTTTCCAAGTGAAGTGGGTCGGCTGTTCATTATTCAGAGGGTCGGCGGTTCAATCCCAGTCTCCCCCGTTCTGCATGCTGAAGAGTCCTTGAGCAAGATACTGAACCACAAATTGCACATGATGGCTGTGCTGGTAGTGTGTGAGTGATGTGATAGAAAGGGCTGCACATTAATACACTGTATGAATTGTGAATGGCAAAAATGTACTGCAGAAAATACAGACCTTCTATTTACCATTTAAAAGACCTTCTTGTATTTCTATTGACTTTATTCATCCATTTGTTTTAACAAGATTTGTATTGTTATTGTAGGACGGAAGATTCATGGCGTCATAGCATAGTGTCCAGGCATTTAGTTGAGTACATAGGGCTACTTTTATTTGAGGAAATACAGTAGTCATACCAGAAACCCACGTAGCAATTCTGCTGCAGACACACTTTCCTATGTGAACAGACGCCCATGAATGCAGCAGCTTTAAGCAATGCAGCTGTCATGCACTGCACACACGGGTGTGGCCCTTAAAAGCCTGCTTTCTGCTGACTGGCTGTGTGGCTGTGTACCCAGAGCATGTATGCTCCGCATCAGCCTCTTACAGCTGTGGAGCCTCTGAGAGCAAACTGTGAAGTGACTAATAACAAAACATAATTGATTGTAAATGTACTCTTCTCACATCCATGTGTACATTTTCAAACCTGAATCTGTTATGAGTGTGAGAGTAGTTACATCCACAGCAAGAATTATTACATATATTATCTGCTTATTGTGTCACATAACTGTGAATTTAATCACAATTCACGTGTAATATGTTTTTATATATGCCCCTGTTAGTAGTGTGGAATGCAGTAAAATGTAGACTGAAGTGGAAAACATCAGCTGTCAGGAAAAACAAAAGATCACTTTGCCAGTTAAATGTTATTCTGCACCACAGGTTATGTCGGCTGGAGCAGTAACAGTAGTAAGCCTCAAGCAGACTGAATGAGCTGTGATTTGAGAGGAGGACAGTATGAAGAGCAGGTTTGACATTATTATTGTGTTTGATATGGAAAGCGGACATTGTGATACAGCAAAAAGTCTCATGAAACAGAGAAAGAATATTTATTGATGCACACTACACACAACAGATTTTGACAACATATAAGTAGATATAATTGTGACTTTAATTTAGAAATTACTAGTTCTTTTGGCTAGTTCTTTTCCATATGCTCTATCCTCACAGTGTGTTCTCCCCAGCCTCAGTACTAAGTGGAGCCTCCTTTTGCTGTGAACACTTAAGTACTGACAATTGTCTTTATTGGAATCTTTGCCCATCTTCTTGTTCAAAGGGTTTCATGGCTGTAACTGCTTTCTTCAAATCCCACCGAAGAGTTTTTATGGGCTTTAAATCCAGAGACAGTGGACCCCTCCAGGACATTCCTGAAATGATTCCTTAACCAAGCTATGGTTCACTTGAAAGTGCTTGGGATCATCTGCTTCCTGGAGAATACAGTGATTACCAATGAGTATCACATAACATTCCTCTGTAAAATGGCTTGATATTATTGTGAATCCATGATGCCAGTGAGTGTTTTACACCTACACAGGGTTTTCTTTATGTTTTCCTGATGAGATGGCTAATTTTGGGCTCTGTCACATAGCCAGGCAGGTTTGTTTTAAACTTCAGTACAATGCTTCCAATGGTGTTTCTAGGACAGGTCAAGGTCTTGGAAATCTTCGTATAACCATTGGCTTTTTGAGATGATTAAAAAATATCTCCGCTGAGCTTTTGTGACAGCTCCTGAGCCTTTACCATGGCTCCAACACAACACCCACATCTCCGGCTAGTGTTCATATAAACGCATCACAACTGAAGCAATTTTAGTCCTTCTCGAGTTACCAACAGGTGAACCACGTTTTAATCCAACATAAGGTGAAGCAGGTTTTAAAATGAGCAATATTATAAAGAGGTTGAATAACTAACATGGCAGTTTTAACAGTAATGTTCAATATTTCTTAAGGTTGAAGGCAATCAATCAATCAATCAATCAATCAATTTGTCTCATAGGGCTTTAACAAGGTGTGACATCCTCTGCCCTTAACCCTCAACAAGAGTAAGGAAAAACTACCAAAAAAAACATTTATGTGTATATATAAGACAGGAAAGGTCCCGTTTAAAGTCACAATGCCAATTACATTTTAAAGTTTAGTACTCCTCACTTGCATCCCTGTATGTTATTATTATTATTATTATTATTATTATTATTATTATTATTATTATTATTATTGTTATAAGACCTTGAACATTCCTCCTACTGGAGCCATGGAGGAGAAATTTGGTGTAAATGAGGAAGGACAACTTAAGGCACTCAGCATTGTGTCTGTGCTGTTGAATCGTTCCTTCAGTGTGTTGCTGCTTCACCACATTTTTCTGAAAGTTGAACTTGTGTTCCTCCAGGCAGAGGTAGAGGTCCAGGAGGATGCAGTGGCTCCAGGACAGAAGGTTCTGCTCATTGATGACCTTCTTGCAACTGGAGGTATTATTTATTATTATTTCTACAAACTAAACACAAAACTGTGAGAATGGATGAACATTCGCCTGAAATTATCTGGAGGGACTGTATGTTAAAGTCTGGTACCACAGACATTTTTCTGAAACTTTTTCTGTCAGCCCCCTGGTAAAATGTCTACAAACTGTCCAAAAGGTTGGCGTGTTGATGACTATTCTACCACGCAAAAGATGCAAAACTGAAAAAAAACTAAAAGAATATAAATATCACAGGATGATAAGAGGAGCTATACATTTGTACACTGACAAAGACGTCCACTTGGAAAGACGAGATTAGAGAGTCTTTGGTGAGAAGGGCCGACGCATGTGTCATTGTGGGCTACACAAAAACACTGAGCTTTCCACAGCAGAATTTATATGTAAGGTTCTGGAAATGTTTCTGTTGTTGTGAACACGTCTGACCAGACACAGATTACTGCTCTGCAGGAGAGAGGTGAAGAAATGGAACATTGCAGCTGCAGGTAGATTCTCCAGAGAGCAGCAACAATGATGTTGAGTGAGCTGGAGTTTATCAAGGAGAAGAAGAAGCTTGCATTTAAGGTCAGTGTAGTTTATGCAGTTTGCCATGTGCATTTTCAGATATTGAGGGATTCCTTTGACATTGATGTCATTAAGAAAAGGACACCTTGACTTTTGGATGATTTTTTCAGACATCCAGTTCATATAGTTATTTCCTGATTCTTCTTTCTTATGACAGAGGTATCAACCATCTGTAAATTAAAGGTAAATAATAATTTATTAAATTACATATTTAGCGATTTCGGGAAAACAACAGCACAGAGATTAAATCATTTGCACAGAGATGGGAAGTTGAAAAGTTCAAGAGCAATGGGAAGTAGCTAAAATAGTATTGCTAAAGACACTGGTATTATGGACAAATCGAACACATTCATGATTAAAGAAAATCTTGATAGGAAGAAGAAATATAAGAAGACTGAAGGGGGACATGCATAATGTGTGTTGAGCAGGTTCAAGGGGCCTCACACTAAATAAATGGTTGAAAAAATGGTAAAGAAACTCCAGCTAACTCTTTGCTTTAGAGAAATGAAGCCCTTAAAGTGAATGTTCACATCATTCTCATCTGTAAATATTAAATTTTCATTTAATTGTGAAGTTATTAATGGCAACCGATTTATTGAGCCCTTAGTCCGATGATCCCACTTTATGCCATCATCTGAGAGACGCCTACATATTGTGAATTTTATAATGCTGTTGCATTTACCCAGTTCAGTCTCCCTTCAATTTAAAGACAAAGCAGTGTGAAATAAAGTTCAATCTACCGAGCAGCAGTAGGAACTCTAATGTGTTGATAAGAGTTGTGTGGGGGAGAATTGAAGTGTGTTTTTTAACAATAGGTTCATGCTGAAGATGGACACCAGAATGTTTTCCCTCCCACTTTCAGCCTGATCAGTGTTTTAGGATCATGGAAGCACATTGGCTGAGTGATGTCAAGTCATTTAAAACGCTGTTTGTTTTTATTTCTGTGTGTGTGTCACAGGGACAATGTATGCAGCCATTCAGCTGATGAGGAAGCAGGAGGCTGATGTTGTGGGCTGCATGGTGGTCATCGAGCTCAAAGAGCTCAACGGCATTGACAAGCTCAAACCTCACAGTGTGTTCTCCGTGGTTCAGTACTGAGGACACTTCAGCTGCCGCACTGGAAACAGGACAGACATGGTTTTACAACCAGTAGGTGACTGTGTCTGATCTGATCTGCAGTTCACTTATATTTTTAGAGTTTTTACTTCGAACATTTATGGTTTTCTATTTTCGTCAGAGATATAACATGCATGCTTTGGGGATGACGAAGGGGACAAGGAGACAATTTGGTTTCCATGGTTCCTTCAGGTGTCTTGGAATGTCTTCAATTTTCTGTTCCCCTCTGGGATCACGCCCTGTTCCCCCGTGTGCCAAAACTGGAAGAAGCTGTTATGGATGGAGGGATGGACTGATACAAAGGTATACCATTTACTGTGGCATATTAAATGACCACAGGTTAATGTTTGTGGATAATTTAAAGACTTAAAAGTCTTTACGTCTTAATGTTTGTGCACAGTGTGTATTTGCTGGACATATGAGTTCAGCTCTGATAATTATTCCAGTATATTTAATTATTTGATCACTTACTGGTGCTGAGAAAAATGGCCCATTTCAATTCAGGTAAAAGCTAAAGGAAAGTTAAGGGAATTTAAATCCATTGTTTGTCTCTCTACTGGTGCACCTCTCCTGTGTTCAGCTTTGTCCTTCTTTCTCTTTGTATCACAAATGGATTGATTCCATGACAGAATAAAATTAATAATGAAAAGCAAAGAAGTTGTAATGCTTACCCTGTATGTGCAAAGGTGAATGCAGTATTAGACTGACAACATGACAATGTCATTCCGGCCATACGATCATAAATTATTTTGAATCTAAACAAGCTTTGGCTTGTGTCTGTAGTATTATTGGATGCAGAGATACCCGGTAAAACTTGTTTATTAACTATGAATGGTGTCATTTTCTGACTTCATTGTGACTTCTTCATGACAACACTTGTACATATGATGGGGACAAATTTTCTGATCAATACCATCTTTAGAGCTTTACCAGCTTCGTCTCTTTTTTGCAGAGATTTGTTGTGGTTTGTCAATGTTTTTGGACCAGATTGTTTCTGACCATGAGCTTTAATAATATTCCCACCAAGTTCGGTGGCAATTCATCCATGCGTGGAACAGACACACACAGGCACAAACATGTGTGTGTATATATAAATATCTACACATTACAGAAACGAATCAAAAACAAATGAACAACTACTACAACAGAAATAACATGTTCTTTATCTCACAAATGAAACTGATTCAGAAGCAATAAAACACATTTCAATACACTTACAGATTTTGCTGCCAGTCTTACTCAGGTATGACCAGTACTTGATGTTGACTATGTGAAACTTAACCGACATCGTTCACTCAGTCAATTCGTTCATACTGAATAATCGCTTGTGCTACTTCTTCCATGGTTCGGCTGTGGCTGAGGGGTAGAGCGGTCGTCCTCAAACCTGAAGGTCGGCAGTCGGCATGCCGAAGTGTCCTTGGGCAAGATGCTGAACCCTGAATTGCCCCTCATAGAACAAGAAAGTGCTGCTAATAGATTCACTGTATGAATGTGTGAATGTAAAACTGTACTGTAAAGAGCTTTGAGTGGTCATCAAGACTAGAAAAGTGCTTTATAAATACAAAACCATTTACCATTTCTTATGTAACATGTTCGGCCCTCTGAATCTGGAACCACAAACAAATAACGGTTAGTTTTTCGTAGTTTGGATTTTTTGCTCAGATCAAAAATAGGAAATTAAAAAACGTGTCAAGGGCCGAACTTGATTTTGATATTTAATTTGTATGATTTGTGTGACCCGGAAGTCAGTGTCTTCTTGTGTCGCACGAGATATACTTGCAACACATTCGCAGTGATTGAATCACTCTCGAATTGGACACCATGGCCGCACTGGAATTTAATAAAAGAGTTGTTTGAAACTGGCAAGACGCATGCAGAGATTTCCAGCACGCTGCAGCAGATGCTCAGAAATGAGTGCCTCTGACCAATGTTGCGCAGGAGGTGAGAGCTGTGTCCTCTGTGCCACGAGCGCTCAGGCGCGACACTCGGGCCATTGTAGTGCACACGGAGCGCACACCAGGCAGCTGGTCCGCGCTGTATCTGGAGTGACAATGGCCGTCAGTGTCCTGGAAAGAGAGGGTTTATGTTTGCTTCTGTCAATCCAAACTAACACGAGCAGAAAAAACCCGTCCTCTCCGTCTTCTTCCTTCCTTCTCCTCCTCGCCACAATAACTGCAGCCATCTGTGCGTAACGCTGTGCCGAGAGCACCCACCTTTCAAACGTACGAAAAAAAACGCCCGATAATTCATATTCATTAAGGCAAACGTACTAAATGGACAGCGCGTGTTATTCTGCACGCAATCCTCAGTGCGCACCATTAGTAGATCAGCTTGCATGTTTTTTTTGCAGGTGAAATCAAGTTTGCACGTTTTATACACGCGCAAACCTTTAGTCGATCGGGCCCTCTGTGTTAAGCACAACCTTAAGCGAAAAAGACATGTATCATACAAATTATATATCAAAATCAAGTTCGGCCCGTGACGCATCTTTTCATTTCCTATTTTTGATCTGAAAAAAACATCCAAACTGCGAAAAACTAACGCATTTGTTTTTTTGTTCCAGATTAATAAATGAATAACAAAATAATGACTTGTTTTTAAATTTCCAGATTTTGGTTTTATTGATTTATGTAGCGCTTTACAGTACAGTATATTTCCATTCACGCCCATTTTCTAGAGGGGCAATTCAGGGTTCAGCATCTTGCCCAAGGACACTTCAGCATGCAGATGGGGAAGACTGGGATCAAACTGCCGACCTTTTGGTTATAGGATGACCGCTCTAGCCTCCTGGACTATTATTCATGTTACTTAATGTCTTTTCATTAGACCCTATGTGTAACAGCTTTCTGTTATAAATGTTGAGCTCTGATGACATCACTCACATTATTGGTCATTTTCTCAGATATAACAGAGCTTCTTCTGAGGCCTCCAGTCTTACCATCTGCACAACAATGTTCATCACTTGGTGAATGGAAACGGTTGACCTCATTTCAAAGTTCTTTTATGAATGGTTGTTGATGGTATTGATATTGGCAACTTCTGCATGTGTGATTAAAACAGATACAATTTGAATGTCAGTGAAATATTTCCTTTACATGAGCTGTAAACCTTGATGTAGTCAGAAGGGGGCAGCCAGGTGGAGTAGCACCATTAAGATACCTCAGAAGTAGGCCAGGGATTTAAAGTGGTGCTGCTTAGAGCCGCGATAACATTGGCCTGCGGTATCTGATCAAGTTCGTATGAAGCTGAGAGGGTATCTCAGGCTAATTTACTTCATGTCATACCAGAGGCAGAGGACTATTCCTTAATTCTTTAACACTGTGGAAAACCCAAATAAAAAGCTTAAGTTCAATGCATGCTGTAGGTGTTTAATCTTTGCACACTCCTCAGTGGAGACTGGGCTAACTGGGTCTGTTTTTACACGTTTCAAGCTCCATCTTAAACCCCAGAAGAGTTATTTGTATTCCTGGTGAGAAGGGTAACAAAACACCAACAGTCCAGGCCACAGCAGCAGTTTAGCATTGGGCCAGTTAAATTATCTGCTGCTCTTAATTGGTCACATATTTTTGTCCCTTCCAAGGTCCTATTGAATGCTGGCTCTGGTTTTCCGGTGATGTGATCGGCATCAACAGTGCCGATAAAGTAAAATTTACCATCACCCATGTAAACGTACCTGAAATATTAACAGAAATGAACCATCCAATCCAGATAACGAATGCAATTTTGCCTTTGTTTTACAGACTGTTCTATTTAATTAATTGCATTCATGAAAAATTATAGAAGACAGTACAACTTTGACAAATTGTATTGTTTAAACATTATCGAACAGCGATTTAAAAATGTAAACACTCAGTAGTTTGTTCTAGAAAACTGATCCCAACAAAGACTGGACACAGATCAGTGGGCATTGATATAACACTTTCATCAAGAAAAAAAAAACAAAACAAAAAAACTGTGTGGTTAAAACAGCCTGTTTACGACACAGGAGCATATAGGGAATACAAAGACCACATCAGGTCTGTCCAGTGTGGCTCCAGGATAATGGGGAAGCACTGGTGTCTTCTGGGACAGACTGGAGGTACCATCAAAGAGTAGTCGGACTGTTTTTATACCAACAGCATAAAACAGGATTCAGCACAAAACATAACCTGTAAAATACTCTAGGAAAAATACCCTATGGCACTTGAAATTGTTTGCTCACAACACCTGAATGTTAAGTCTATCAGAGTCTCTCCTCCTCACTCAGTCTTCTGCTCAGTTGGTCCAGAACCACGCTGAGCTCCATGTTCTTGTTCAACTTCAGGTAGAAGTCCTTCCTGATTGGATGGATAGTCAGCCAATCAGCAGCAACTTCTGCCAGCAGACGAATATGCTTCTCCATTTCACCTGTTAATTAGAGAGGAGCAGCAGCAGCCAATCAGATGACAGTCATTTTTTCAGCAACTAATTTCCAACAACAACATTTTTATGAGCTACAGTTAAATCACATATCCAGCTTTACTGTTAGCTCCTTTGTTTGAACCCACCTGTGCTGAGAGCTGACCTGTAGCTGAGCACCATCCTGTTACAGGCCACTTCCATTATTAAAGCCGGTTTCTTGTCTGCAACGAAAACCGTCCGCAGAATCCTTGCCAGCTCCCTTAGCCGTGACATCATCACCAGACGCTCCTCCTGAGAAGCGTTTCGGGTCATGGTCGCTTGGAGTTTCTGGGACTCCTTTGCTCGAATCTAAAAACACCCAAAAAGAATTCAGACAAAGCAACAGTATGACAAACCACAACAAAGACTTCTGATATCATGTGGCAAAGGCTGGTTCAACCATTCTAATAATACCCCTAAAGCACAGCCAATTCCATCACAGTGGTAATAAATAAAAACCTGATCCCCATGACAACTGGTCTACTCCTCCACCTACCCTGTCCAGCAGGGACTGAGACACTCCTTTCAGGGCAGTTGGGACCTGAGCTGCAGATGGAGCTGATGTCTGGGGGGGTGCTGGGTTTTGTGAAGGAGTGGGCTCTTTACTCTCTGCAGCTTTATCTTCTGTCTTTAGAGAGAGAGACACCAGAGCCTTCTCCATCTAAACACAGGACAAGAGAAAAATTCCATTTGACCCAGATAAAAAAAGTGCTGAAAACCCCAGGTATTTTCTCCACCACTCAAAGAACCAAAATAGGCAAAATTACAACAGCTGTCATATGTCTTAAAGTAAACACAGTACCTTGGGTGTGATGAGTGAGCGGGCCTTGTCCAGCACCTCCTGAGCTGTGGCTAGTGTCTCGGTATGAGGAGGCTGAGGCAGAGAGCTCGTTTGGATGGCTGGGACAGTGTCCACATTAAAGCGAGGGTGCCAGCGGGTCAGTTTGTCTTCTGGGACAGACACTGGAGGTACCATCGAAGACAGGAACTCCTGCACACATCACAACATTTCCCCACGTGTCAGTGAGGACAGCCAACTTAGCTCTTACAACACAATTTTTACAACAAGACTTTGAGGAGCCCGAATGAAAGCTGTAGTGGAGGAGCTGCTGACCTTGTGGTGCTGTTTGACAATGTCCACCAGATTCCAGTGGAAAATGCGTCTTCTCTCTAGGAGACGAGAGGCTGACAGGACAGGACGCGCTTTATTTTGATCTGAGAAAGACACACGCCCATATATATGAAAATGAACACAAGGGCAGGGACCTGCATTTAAATATGAGCTATGACTTAAAATAAATGAAACAATTGAACATAATATTGAGCAGGAGAAAGACTGAAAGCTGTGTCTAACCAGGGAGAATGACAGGCTCCACAGTGAGCTGGTAGCTGCTCTTCTTAATGCTGCTGTTGAAGGTCGGGATGTTCTTCTCTTGTCTGAATGTGTAGACTTCAGGAACCACTGTCTTTATCTGACCAACATGGCTCTCCTCAAACCTCCTAAAGAAGAAAGACAGAAGGCAAACATCAGTTTCTGAGTTGAAACAGCACTTTACTGCTCAAAGTGAGCGGCGTGTGTGGCATGGCCTCTGAATGGAAGACAATTAAGTGGAAAGACATAACTTTGTTTTAACAAGTTCTCTAAAATGGCTTAACAATGTAGTTTTTCTTCCCTGCCAGTTTCTAATTGCTCCAAAATCTCAGACATTTCCTTTGACAGACAACAGGACACAGAAACACCAGTGAAGTCAACAGGTATTTCAGGTGTAGACCCCACCTCGGCAAAAAAAAAAACAACTCATTTTTATTTGCCTCATGTGAATTGTGACTCACAGAGTTCACTGATTTTAAGTTAACAGAAACACTCATCAAGTACAACAAGACCATCTCTTTATCCTCCACCTACTTGTGCATCATGTCCTGAACTCCTTGTTTGACCCTGGCAAAGGTTGCCGTCTCACAGCGGTTGTGCAGCATGGCAACCACGGTGTCCATACTCCTGAACATATCAGCCAGCACCTTGTATTGGTACGGCAGGGTGAGGCCTGGGGGGGCTGCCTGAGCAAGGTTGTGGTACCGCTGGTACGCCGGCTGCTCAGCTCTGGAGGACGAGAGAGGCAAAAACACTTTGGTCTCGGATCTGGATTTAGACAGTAGAACTTAATATTAGAGAAGATGTAATGTGACATTGGCACAGTGAAAATTGGTATTGTTTGTACGCTTTATCTTGCATGGTTGTATATGTGCTCACCTGTCCTGGGTTACTGTCTCACTCGGCTTGCTATCCTCTGCCTCTCTCTCCCCCTTTCTTCTCTGAGCTTTAGCTGCAAGCTGTTTGACTCGTGTAACAGTGAGCTTAATGGCCTTTGCATCAGAGATGGGGGGCGTGGAGGTTTTGGAGTCAGTGGGTTTCGTACAGCTGGGTGCTGGACCAGCTGGAGAAGAGGAAGTGGAAACTGAAGCCGTTCCGGTTATTTTCTCTGCATGTTTCTTGATCTTCTGAATGCGAGACTTGAGGGCAGCAATGTCTTCTTTACACAGAGCCTGGCAGAGAAAGAGGGTAATGACATGCTGATGAATTCATGACTGTAAGGATAATCATCTTGATAATCTTTCTATTGTTGCCAATCAATCCCTTGTACAGAGCCAAACCTGGAAGAAATGGATCCAACAACAAGTAATGTCCAAATATCGAAGTCTGATTTCCTTAGTGCCACAGAGCCTCATTTTGTTCAAAAACAATTAGTTAGATGTCAATGTAGCGGTTTAGACTAACACATTGGGTTGATCGATAGTATGAAAAATACAGAACATGCAACATATCATTTGAATCGCTTAAAATCAATAAGCTTCAAAATGTGAGGCAGTTGACATGTTCCCAGCATTGTTGGTGCATTGATATCTTGCTGCAGTAGAAAGAGATTAAGCAACACAAACGTGATCTGAAGTCAGGAGCTGAGTATTTTTCTGTAATTTAAAGGCTCAGTAACAAGACTGGTGCAGTTCTGTTTCTTGGCCTGTGTTAATGCTCCCAAGCTACTTGGAATGAACTCCAGAGATCCTCTGCACTTTTTTTTTATACCCCTGGTATAAAGTCTGCAGAAGGTCTGGAGGAGCTGATGTGAGAACACAGCAGGAGATCCTCTGCAGGATTCACAACTGTTAGCATGCTGCCACACCACCATTGACTGTTACAGAGAGCTGGTCGTCTACACGGCTAATATTGTGACAACAATAAGATGAACAGTTTGCAGGATATGCATTCCACATACAGACAGATGTTAGTGGATTTAGAAGGTAGACGCATGTAGGTAGATACATGACGTATACACAAAAACAATCTGCCCAGTTCAAGCTCACTTGGCTTTTAAGGGGGATGGGAGATGGCACTCAGCTCTACTTGTGTTTTCCCCTGTCACCTGGCAACGCTTCCTTCAGTTTCTAATATAATGATATAGCATAACCACAAAATGGTGCAACAACACTCTGCTTGGCTCTCCTATAGCTCCACAGAGCACACTCATCAGTCCAAACTAACGTGATGTTACCTTGCTGGTCTGTCCCCCAGTGTTCCCACTGCTGACTGTGTGGTTCTCAGCACTGTGTTCTGACACAGGGGCTGCTGGAGACGAGGGCTGTGGGGTCACCTCACTGGTCAGGGGCTGAGCTGCCGTCTTGACATACACAACACACACACACAAAAGTAAGTAGAGCCTTTTGACAGATCTTCATTTAAATTATGAATAGTACAAATCAATGTATTGTGCCTGTCCTTAATGACTACATCACTCACTGTGTAGGTTTGAAAATGAAGGTTTAGTAGGTACAGGTAACACGTACAGACACACCTCAGCCTAAACACACATTTATCAACACCTTTAACCCTGAAATGCATCAAACATTACAGAGGGTGTGGGATTCGTGCTTTCTTTCTACTTCATATAAAGTACACATTCACACAAGTACGTGAACTGTGTGCTTCGGCTGCCATCTTTGTGTTAATTCAACAATAAAGACAAGCCTCCAAAGAAACAGCAACGTGGGCTCAGACACGGAGGCGAGTCACAGGCTGAACTGGTTTTACCTGTGGTGAGTCCTGAGGCAGAACCAGCTTCTTCCTGGCCGTCCTCCTCTTGGGTCTCCCCGGGGCCGCAGCCTCTCGGGCGGCCCCTTCTTGTCGTTTCTTCTTGGCCGTGCTGTGATCGGCGGTGGCAGAAAACACCGCAGCCCCGAGGTCAAACTCTGCGTCGGCCGAGGTCCGCTTCGGTGTCCGGGGACTGGAGGGGGAACGGGTCGCCGCGTTGCTGCCGGCAGAGTCCTCATCGTTCGGCCCCGCTGCCTCTTCGATAAGTCGGACAAACTCTTCGTGGACAGAGGACGAACAGAGAAGAGCTTCTTTATTTTGCACAGCCCTTGTGCGTTTGCTGGTGACGCCGGGGTTGAGAGCACAGGAGCCGCGGCTGCGCGGCTTGGCTGCTTTCACCGGGCAAGCGGTGCCGCTCTTTCTCTGGGAGAAGAAGTCCGTGACCCGGGCCTGAGACATGCTGCTGCTGCTGCTGCTGCTGCTGCCGCTACAGGAACAATAACAAACTGTGGAGCTCTGCTCTCAATGCAACCTGGAGGGATTTAAATACCGAGCATCAACAATAGCTCTAATAAACCGGAAATACCCACACTCCACAGGAAGGAGAAACGAAGTTTCGCGCGAAATCATACAAGCCACGCCTCTTCCGGGACACATGTGAGCAGCAGGGTGGGACGTGTTGATGAATGGATCAGTTATTTGTAGCAAGTTAAACATCTGTAAACATCTGTCCTTGTGTTGGTTTGATTATTTCTCATTGATTTATCTTGAATAGTGCTAAAGATATATATATATATATATATATATATATATATATATAACATATATATAGATATAGATTCAATAGCACACTACATCAGAGCCACTGTGGTTAGAAAAGAACTACAGTAAGCTGCTGGACTGTTCATAGAATGCATAATACATGCATCATTCCCACAGTATACTATGCATAGTAACAATATGACAGGCGACGGGCTGACGTCCACAGGTGAAAGTGAGGCATGATGGACAGTGTAATAAATGAGCCGTGTGTGTAGTTGAAAGGGATTCGTCTGTTCACTGTACACTGAGGAGGATGATTCACCAACTTTTTTACATCAGGCTTGAAAATGACGGTATTTGCTTCTCTTAAAAACTGGGTCACAGCCCCTTCATACTCTCTGTTAACAGTCATTGTGTGATTATAGAGAGCGTTATAGAGCCCTATAATCTAAACTGGTAATTTTGAAGAATCACAGAATATTATAGAGAGTTGACTAACTCTAGCAAAGCATGACATTGTTCTAAAGCTAAGGAGGTGAAAACATGCATGAAGGGAAACAGCCTGGGCCCTGAAAGCACATTAGAAACTCTTCAATTCAGCCTCTGTAACTGAGAATATGTGATCAATTGCTGATATGACATTTCACTTAATCTAAATTTCACTCAAAATCTTACAGAGCAGTTAATCTGCTTTTTTTTTTAAGTAACTCAAAACTCAGTACAGAAGGAACACATTAGCTGTGTTACAATTTAACATGACATTTAAAATGAATTCAACAGCTATAGGTTGAAAGTGAATGGCCCAAAAGAAGGACCTGATTAATCCTTTTTGACGATCCTCACCTCCCGTCACAGGTTGTGATCAATGGCTAAGCTCAGGAATACTGCAGGTATCTCTCCAGGGACAACAAGCTGTCAACAAGCTATTATGTGTTTTATATTCCTTTCATTGCAACACACTCAGTTTTCTACTGTTGTGTCCTTGGCTGCGCCTTATTTACATGTGCCTGGATTGATGTCGGAAAATAATGTGTCCTTTGTGGGCAGAAGAAAGGGTTGATTTATTTTACATATTATTTCATGACAAAGGATATGAGCAAATTATCATACATTGATACACCCAGCCAACATTAGTTTGATCGTAGTCAGATAGATTAGCTGGAACACCAACAACAAGTTCCTCATTAACACAGAAATATGCCCATTCTAATCAGCACTCAATGATAATCATCACTTCAACTGTAACTCCCTCAGGTTTCCTCCTGCTCTGGAAGATTAGTCGCCGGGGCAACATTATACAGTGTGTGTGAGAGTATGAAAGGATTCAAATGTCTTCACCATTTTCTGATGGCTAATATGAACATATTTAAAATATAAAAGAAATGTGTTGACTCCCTCCTTTAACTTTCCAACCATCACCTCCACAAGCTCAGGCGCCATGTTTTACAGAGTTTCTTTGTCCACTAGGGGACGTCACTGAAACACATAATGCAATTTCTCGTGGTGCCAGGTAGTGTGGATTTACCGGGGTCCTAGACCCCTTTCTAGTACCAATTCTGACTGAAGGGGTCTTGTCACAGATGTCAGTCTTTAAACAAGCAGAGGTTATTTGAGATTAATACCAAAACAACAGCAGCAGTGAAGTCTAGTTGCATATGGTTGCCTGCAGTGAGCAGCTGACTGACTGACTGACTGTGAGCAGCAGCAGGGAGGTGACTCTCTCAGAGCTGCTCGCTGGAGAATAGCTCCTCTATGAACGCCCTTCACACTCTCTTGCCTGTGAATCACATTTTCCACCTACAACACACTGGGCCCCTCTCAGGGAACACACGCACTGAAGTTTTCTCCCTCACAGTTCTAGAGAGGAGCGGCTCGGTCAGTTCAGAGACACTCACCACACCGACACAATGGAATAATGGAAACTTTGGTCCTCTGAAGTTTTTTTTTGTCTTTTTCACGAGACACCATGAGCGCACATCGACATCATGGCACATTCATTCTTTTGTCACATTTAATCAACAAGCCTGAATGGAGCCGATTGAGTCAGCTGACGTGATCGCTGGTAGATATTGATGTGTGCTTGATGATCGCTGGAGAGTATTCGTCCCTCTGATATGGATCTCCAGGTGATTGTGTGGCTCTTCTACTGCTTCCTGGTGCCCATCGCGCTGTTAACAGGTAACTTACCAACCCTCTTTGATTCCTTGAAACTTAAAACTGTTGGTACGAGCATGTGACTGAACAAAGTTTCACTTCGGCCAACTCCCATCTACACCGAGGCGATGTGTGCACGTCGTGAACGCACTGGGTGGTAACTAGTGAAACAGCTGGAGGGAAAAGTGTAAAAACAGCAGCTGCAGTGTTTCTCTGGTGTGTGTGGCTGATCTGAGAGAGGCAGGGACAACGTGAGTGCAGATCCCACTCAGGACACCAGCACGTACAGACTGACATGAGCTGGTGTTGTTGCACTAAAAATCTCAGTCCTGTTCGGAGAAGGTGTCATGCTGTGAAATCCGACAGTGTCTGCGGGTTGGGGGAAAACCCCAAATAAAACCTAGGGGAGATCAGTGATCTGAGGTTGGAGCATCACCCGAATGAAGGGTTATTGGAAACTTAATCAACAGGTTTTAAGTCATTTTCCACCATGTGTTTTGCCTTAGCTGAGGAGCAGAGAAACCTTAAACTGACTGATAGTTCATTGAGGTTTGTCGGGATTACTCGTGATAGCCTCGCCTAAAGTAACGCGAACAAGTTAATATGTTTCCACTCCAAGATTTTTTCAACGTTGATACAAACCCTGTTAAAAGTGTTTTTTAGTAGTTTTTCCTGACTCTTGTTGAGGGTTAAGGGCAGAGGATGTCACACCTTGTTAAAGCCCTATGAGACAAATTGTGATTTGTGGATATGGGCTATACAAATAGAATTTGATTTATTGATTGATTGAATAAAGTGATCTGACACTGCGATTACTCTGAATATTAGACCGGCCAACTTGACACAGCTTCATTCTTCATTTTTCCCTGGTTAAACACAAGAATTCATTAACAGTTAATAACAGGCACAGCTACACTCCTGATAGACTGTTATTATTTGTATTTATTATTTCCAGCTGAATTTGTGCATTATCCGATAATGACTGAATTCACAATGTAGAATCCACGGTGCAGTCACACTGGGATGAGGTCCACGTTCTGTGGAGGAAGGGCCAGAACATGTCTCTAAGGTCAATAAGTGACCTTGTGTCATGTTTGAGTTAGGGTGAATTCAGGTAATGTGGGATTTTTTATTTTGCAATTTTGACTTCTACGACTACATATTATAACTTTCTTTAATCCTTAAGATGTTTTTTAACCGCACCAGAAAAAAGAATGGAGATATCGTACTCAGACACAGCACATCTTTTATTGTTCACTGTCCCAAAAAAAAGAAAATTCTGCTTGAAAATGATAATCTGGGACAGGTCACTTTGTAATCTGGGACACTTTGTATTAGGCTATAAAAAACCCAAATCCCCTTGCCTTATGCATTACAAGCTCAATATTATACATTTTTTAAAATCAATATGAAAAAACGACTAAGAAAATGGATAAGAAAATATGATTCATAAAAAATTTCAACGTAAAAGTCGTATTTGTTTTTCATAAAGAACACTAGCCAAAAGAAATCATTCTATTAAAGGTGTATCCCATAAAAAAAAAATAAAGAAATGTCAGAGATTACCCAAATTCACCCTATATTCTACAACTTCTTATGGCTATCTATCAGGAAACAACTTAGGAGTTACTTTGTTTCATTGCCACAGTTATATATGTGGGCAGGGCCCTGATCCCTCTGTATTTTATGATGTTCAGGGGGGTCAAACATTTAAACCATGTCAGTGGGTAGTAGCATAAAAGATCTATCAAGCAGTAAACAATATAATAAAGTTAAATGTGGCAATGATCCACTCTATAGTTAAGGAAGAAAGAAAACAACAATCTTTAGTGCCTCTGTGGGTTTGAGTTTGCATTTTAAAATATATCTTTAAAATCATACTACATTATATGACACAGTTGTGCAAAGTTTGAGTTGTTGTTTCAATGAGCCCATACATAATTTACATAGAACACTTGTAATTATAGGCCTATATTTGAATGGGATTGGTTTAGTATTGAACACCTTTTTTCTTTATACCATCATTCATTCTAAATTACTGAACATATCACACCAACCTCTCAGATGCTATGGCTGGACCAGTTGCTTTTGGCAGAGTCTGATGTCAGATGGTATTTATGATGCTACTTACAGCTGGTTTTGCAGGTTTAGGTCAATCTTTAATGATTACTGTCTTTGCAAGAGTCAGTTTATCAAAGACCTGATAGTAGATTGTCTCAAACAGAGAGACACAGTTCAGTGCATGTCTTGGGG
The DNA here is from genome assembly GCF_009819705.1 of Hippoglossus hippoglossus. NCBI lineage: Eukaryota > Metazoa > Chordata > Actinopteri > Pleuronectiformes > Pleuronectidae > Hippoglossus > Hippoglossus hippoglossus. Next base: position 24,701,977 of record NC_047165.1, on the reverse strand, counting down.
AATGGGGAAATCCTCAGGATGTACAGTCACCTGGTAGATCTTGAGCAGAGGGAGGTTGTTGTCCGCAGCTTTAAGCTTGTTGTTGTTTTGTAGCTTAATGATTTCATGTTGTAGGTTGTCAGGCACATCAGCTGGTTCCACATTAAACAGCTAAGAATTATGTTAATTTGCTTTTGTTTACTTTTCATGTCCTGAAACATCTCCCAGAGTGCCTGAAGGTGTTTTTCAAACAGTAACATCCGATGTCACAGCAGGCTTTTGTTCTTACAGAGTAAGAAATGGCCAGTATTAACCCTTCCCAGTTGCACCTTCCACACCATCAAATGATTTCAAATTTGAAAGCAGAGAGCTGAGACGCTGGTTGGGGCCTCAGGACTTGACATTCAGCTCTGAGAGGTACTTGGTAATATCCAGTATGAAGGCCAACCCACACAACCACTTGCTCTCACTGAGTCCCGTGACAGGTTTCTCCTTCGTCTCCATTCATTATTTCACTTCCTCAGCCCCCACCCAGACCGCAAGGAACCTGGGTGCAACACTCGACAGTCAACTCTTCCTTTCCACCAACATTACTGCAACAACCTGATAGTGTAGATACATGCTGCACAACATCAGGAGAATACGTCCCCTTCTCACTCAGAAGGCGGCGCAGGTTCTGGTCCAGGCCCTGGTCATCTCACGCCTAGACTATTGTAACTCCCTCCTGGCAGGTCTTCCTGCTAGTGCCATCCGGCCTCTGCAGCTCATCCAGAATGCAGCAGCTCGACTGGTCTTCAACCTACCTAAATTCACTCACACTACTCCGCTCCTCCTGGTTACCAGTGGCTGCCCGTATCCGTTTCAAAACACTAGTACTTGCGTACCGTACTTATAGTAAGTCGCTTTGGTTAAAAGCGTCACCTAAATGAAATGGTAAATGGTTTTGTATTTATATAGCGCTTTTCTAGTCTTGATGACCACTCAAAGCTCTTTACAGTACAGTTTTACATTCACCCATTCACACACACATTCATACAGTGCATCTATAAGCAGCACTTTGTTGTTCTATGAGGGGCAATTCAGGGTTCAGCATCTTGCCCAAGGACACTTCGGCATACAGATGGGGAAGACTGGGGATCGAATTGCCGACCTTCAGGTTGGAGGACGACCGCTCTACCCCTCAGCCACAGCCAAAATGTAATGTAATGTAGTTTCTAAAACCATGTTAGCATATTTGCTTGAGTTAGTGCAACTCAAAATGTTAAACCAGATATCTGTCCTGCACCCGATGAAAGTTATGGTGGAAACAACAGTTGTCATTACTATGTTGTGCTTTCTTGATGTTTTAATGACTTGTATTAAGTTACACTTATTTCCTTTTAGACCAGTGCAGTTGACCCCCTTTGATAGCCAATCATGGCTGGGGCTTCATCTGTGTTGTTCAGAACAACTAACATTACCTTTGGTAGTGGCATGCATGGCTTATAAACACTGGAACTCCTCGCTAGCATCAAACTCTGTTGGTCTGTATTTGTTGTAACTGTTGTTTCATCAGGTCAAAGAGAGAAAAATGTCTTGTGGCATATCAGTCATTTTTTCCACTGGATGGATGGAATTAATGTTAGCTAGCTGGTTGGCTAGTAGATTCTCTCAAGTGAAACCAACAAGCTGCTGTGTCAAATTCTGTAACCCCGTAGGTAATTTCTTTTCTCTCTGATTGAGTTAAAAAAAGGGTTAGGGTTAGGGTTAGTTTTTGCTCAGGTTAATCTAGGGGGAAACCTTATTTGTATACAGTCTATGGGGGAAAACGTATTGGAAACACAAATGAAGTGGTGGGTTGTTTCTTTACACAGGTTGTTTCTAGCAGTTCTCATTAAAAAGCAATTGACACATCCAACAGTGACTTGGTGGAGATGGTGTTGAGCACTTGTCACCCTCAGTAGCATTGTGTTTTGTCAGTTTCCGATGTACTGAGGGGAATAACTGCTGTGTAGGCTACACTGTATGAATCACTTCAAGAAATACTGTTGGTATCAAGAGAAATGCAGCACTCAAACAACGTCAACTTTTCTTCCAGTTGTTAGAAGCCATTTTTTAAATTAACAAATGGTTCTGCTACAAAAGATTATTATGACTAACTTAATAACTCTACAGGATCCTGCAAAAAGAATGACTTTATTTTCCAGTGATTTAAGTGGTCTCTAGCCAATTCTTTCATCCGATCCTCTGAGCTGCTCTGGAGCAGGAAGAGTGTGCAGCAATGCAGCATAGGTTACACTGAGTAAAAGTAATCCAGCTTTGTTATAATGCAAAGCCTATGTTAAGCACAAAGATAACAGGGTAACCCGCTAATGTCCCTCTGAGCTGAATTCTCATAAATCAATTTGCATGCACACGCACGCACGCACGCACGCACGCACACACACACACACACACACACACACACACACACACACACACACACACACACACACACACACACACAGACTTGAATTCATTTCCTGGAGACTTTACCGAACCATAACGACTGCTTAACCTATCCCTAACATAAACCACAGACGTAAAAAGCCAGCTTTTTCCCAATTAGGGACACAAACACACACACACTACAGGATGGGTGCATAGCTTCCATTAAAAACACAAGCAGTCTAAGCTGTCTTGGCTTTTGGTTTATCTCTATCCTCTACACACCAATGTATGAAAATCTGTTTCAGTATGACCTAGTCTGTCTGTAGGGAGTAGGTTTTGGTGATGGTTTTTGACATGAAATATGAATTTCGAGAGAAAGGGAGACAGAGTCAGAAAGAGAGAGAGTGAAACTCTCGTGACAGGATGACACTAGCTACAATTCATCCAAATGTTTGCTATATGGGAGTTGGCACTGTGGGTTACAGACATTAGGTTGTTTTGGCACACGGCCATGGTTTTGGTTTTAGAAGTGATGAACAAAAGAATTAACCATAGGTTGCAGTGAACCAAATTTCTGTCACAATTCAGTGTGTGTTGAAATAAATTCAGTAAATTTTGTAAATATTGTAATTTTGTTGATGTGTTGAGCTACACGTGGCATCGTTTGCACTTCTGTCCGTCCGGGGAGAGGGATCCCTCACATGTGGCTCTCTCTCAGGTTTCTACATGTTTGTCCCCTGTTAACAGTTTTTTTTATTTTAGTTTTTCCTTACTCTTGTTGAGGGTTAAGGGCAGAGGATGTCCCACCTTGTTTAACCCCATGAGACAAATTGTGATTTGTGAATATGGGCTATACAAATAAAATGTTATTGATTGATTGATATTTGATTCATTATTTACATCAGTGTAACAATATCGAGTAGCTAACAGTTAGCTAGGGACCTAGGTGATTAGCCCGTTAGCATCAGCAAGTGAACCAGAGAGCTGCCAGCTTAAATGGTGGCTAGAAGTCGCAGGTATGTCACAATCACAGTGAATTAATCCTCCTGTAATATCAATAGATAATGGTTTAACTCTAACTGTTGTTAGTTGTGTCCTAATTCAGGGGCATTTCAGGCAGTGATCTGATAGTTTTAGCACTGAGCTCCATTTAATTTGTCCAGGTCAAGATGCAGAGGAAAATCTGGTGCCTTTTAAAAAAATTACAGAAAGCCCCAGCTCTGCCCTCATCAGGAGGTTGATACTGCTAGGTGAGCTTTATAGGCAGGATATTTCCCTTCATAACATATGTACATTTAACTCTCCCTTGTTTTATTATACCAGCATGTGTTGGGTGTGGTTACAGACCAAGTATGACGCTAGCTTCTGTGGTGAGAAGGAGCAGTCTTTAAAATAGATCTGAGCTTTGACCTTTGGCAGACACAGCTCACGCTCATCAGTACTCATACTGTGCCCTATGTTTTGTGTTGGAAAATATGTCTGTTAAATTGTTGGCAGACTCATTTCATCTGTGGCTTCATTATCGATCTTCTCTAAAATTGTTTTTATTTGTGTAGAGTTTTAATAATATATATCTTTGAGCCCAGAGCCTTTGATAACATATGCCAAATTTTCTTAAAATTGTATGCCCCCTGCTCTAATTGTGCCCCACCCCCTCAGAATTTTGTTTACACGATGACCATGGGAAAAGCTTGTTTTGTATCAAAAAAATGGTTTCGACAGAATTGTTCACATGGATTTGTCGTACATGTCTGGTTGTGTGACCACGTGTGTTGCTTGCTTTTAGTGATACAGATATGTAAAAATTTAAGGAAACAAATCAATGAAAAAACATACTCACTGCAGATATCGTCACGTAGGACACAAGGGTCCAATTAATGATTTCATGAGTTAATGAAAATGATGTAAATAATTTTTGCAGTCATCACATCTAAACCCAGCTGAACTGTGGGAGAATATGTTTTGAAAGAATACTGGTCATTCCTCCAGTACAGTCCAACACACTTGAGGTTTATTGATAGTTGCTGAATAGCGAAGATATTTTGCTATCTATAAAACTGGAGATTCTTTTTAGACTTTAAATAAGTGATATTTTGACGATTGTGTCTTTGTAGGTAAAGCAAAGTAGTTCAAATGTAAACTCCCATACATGCATACATTACAGGGGGACTGTTTGGTTTTTCAAGTGAGAGGCCGCCACAATGAAGGCTTCTTCACTTCCACATGTAATCTATAGCAATGATGTACTGACATGATGTAGTGGATCGGTGGTGATGGACAACATCAATGAAGGTGATTGGTCAAAGATGAGCAGTCACCATTCAATCCTGTATCTTAGTCACAATTATTTAAAAACTGTGCAACACAACTTTACAAGGCTTGTAGGACAGTGAAGTGAAGTTTGCACACGCTTGAGAACAATGTTATGTATTTAAGAACTAAGAAGTGATGTTGCTTACACACAGAAGATTCATTTCACCTCAGTGGGGTTAATAGATTTGAAGGTGAAGGAGTCATAAAGGGCAGTGGTACAAAGACACAGTGTAGCCTGTCCTTTGTGTATCAGGAGAGAGAAAGCTGGATGTGAATCACTCATATCTAGTTAAAACAATAACTGTCCTGACAAAGACAGTTGTGTGTGAGAGGTGCTAAGACAGTGAGTCAGAGCCATTGCACACCAGAGCAGTTTAACAAGACTTCATGGCTCAGTGAGAAATACTCGGAGTGTGTGTGAGCTGTGGGGTGTGTGGGAGGCAGCCAGAGAGAGGAGGAGAAGTTTTTTCTCTGTTCAGAAAGAAGGCAGGGCACAGTGTGGTGTTTCATATCAACATCATCAGGAAAATGACTTTAAGCTCTTCTCACGGTTCTTCCTATCCATAGTAAACTGTACAGACTTTTCTTGACTTTGCAGAGCTCAGTCAGATTTTCCTACGTGCTGGCTTCTTTTTCCTCTGCAGTTTTTGTTAAAGAGATACCGGTGCATGTTTGATCCAGCATGCAGAGAATGTGGCATGTTTGGCGAGTTTAGAGCCAGGACAGTGTCTGCTCCAAGGCTCTGACTGGCCTGTATGTAATGGAGCATTAACTCATGGAATATCTGACCACAAAAATGACTCTCTGGGAAATGTAGATGACATTAAATACAAACCAGGACAAAAGTTGTTTACTTATCCTCTATACTGGGGTATATGTGAATAATTATCACAGGTCAGCAGGTTTCTCAGTAGTTGTTCAGTATGAGATTAAATCTATGGATCCGAAGTGAACACAGACAGCCTTTGATAAAGAATCCCATTTTTGGCTGCTGACACTACCCATATAATATATACGGAGTGGACAGGAGTCCTGCTTCAGCTCTCAGAGAGAATGTCTCAGACATGTGAAAAGCGTCAGCTCTGTACCTTGGGAACACTTAAAAAGACGGACTGGATGTGAAATACTTGTCAGTATTGTGAGCTCACCCCTGAAATTAGTTCCAAAGCAAGTGTTAGCATGTTTTATTAGGATATTGTACCTCTTGGTTACTGCTTGGTGACAATACACTGTATAGACTAAACTGTGTTTGAAAGGTTTGCAGGTATGAGTGTAATAAATGTGGAACTGATAAGGAACAATAGGGCCGTCCATACATTACTTCAACACTGTAAACTGGGTCCATGTCTTTACAGATGTTAAGTTGTAACAGCTGCTGTCTCCTTCCATCTTATTGACTCTTTGTCAAATCAATCAATCAATCAATCAAATTTTATTTGTATAGCCAATATTCACAAATCAGTTTTTCTCATAGGGCTTTAACAAGGTGTGACATCCTCTGCCCTTAACCCTCAACAAGAGTCAGGAAAAACTACTAAAAAACCCTTTTAACAGGGTAAAAAGAAGGTAGAAATGGGACTTGAGTGTGATGTGTTTTGTCCTGTTTTCTATTGTGTATTTGTATACTGGTGCCTGTAATTGTTACTTAAACAGTATCCGTCTCAAGGAAAATGGATGTAAATTAGCATTCCTGCTCACTCCAGCGTATTTACATTTGGTATTTTACACTAATCTCCATTAGTGTGCAACAAACAAACAAATATTTGGTTTCTCAGGTAAAAGCCTCTTGTTACATCTGAGTTTGCCATTTACTTTAAGGACTCTACTGAAGTGTTTCTCATCTGACTCGCACATTTTTGTGCGTCTTTGTACATCTTACAGCAAATTATGTTCAGATACCATTAAACAGCATGGTCATTAATAGTTTTTAATAATATCTTCTAACACTGTGCGTGTATCATCAAATCGCTGCAGTAAACATGACTGTACCATCAGGCGCACAGAGCGCAATGGAGATCACTTACAATAAATAAATAAAAACTATTCACTTTCCAAATAATATGGAGGTTAGGATCCACTGATGTGTAATCTGTGATCTTTGGGCTAAACTGAGTCCAGTATCGCACAGATCGACTGTCAGAACCGAACCATCCCAGTAAAAACACAAAATAAATTCTATAGATTGGGGACATCACAGCTGTCTCTGAATTGAATAATCCAGCAGTTTTGGATGATTAAAATACGAACATGAGATACAACAAGTTCCCCCACGTTCTGAAAGTGTGTTTCGCTCCGTTCTTTCTATCGTCCTCACTCTCACTCACAGTAATATCTGCAGCAGCAGCAGAGTATCAGTGTATTTTCTTTATTAGTGACATCACTGCTGTCCCATAAAATCGCTCTTTAACTCCACCTCACTAACAAACACCTCGATGTCAGTGTCAGAAAGTTTCGCTTCATCTTCTCATCGCTTGATGCCGTGACTCTGTCATGACTCACAGTGGAAACCCATTGGTCAGCAGCATCATTTATTATTCATGAGGTGCTTTGCGTTGACCATTTATGGTTGAAAGTGGGCGTGTAGAGGGCGGAGAATGAGGCAGATCCAAGATCGTTTCCAGGTGGACTCTGATTTATAAAGTGAACATTGCGTTCAAGTGTGCGTGCGCACGGTTTTATATATCGGAATTTCCTTTTGCGTGTGCCATTTACGGCTTTTGTGCGCACGTACACTTTTAGTATGAATCACTGTTTTATAAATAAGGCCCAGGCTGATATTTACCTCATGATGTTGTCATTTGTAACATGAGATACAGAAAAATTATGATTGAAGTAATGTAACATATAATTGACATCACTAAACGATCAATACTTGTATAATTTATTTTGGTCATCTTTGTTTCGATTTTTGCCTTTTTGCCTTTATTGGACAATTATAGTTATTATAAGATACAAACAGCAAACATGGGGTAGCTCAAATCCAACATCAGCTCCCTTTAGATTTGTGGTATGTGTATGCACTGCATCTTCAACGCTGACAATATGAGAATAAACACCTATGCAATGTAGGCTAAGTACATCACAGTGTAGTTTCAGACCGATTATAGTATTTCATGACCTTCCTTTTGGACAAGATGCTCTTCGTGAACATAGTTACAGTTGGCTGCAAATGTAGACATTTTCCATTTGGAATTTTCAGTTGCTCTTTAGTTCAGATTTCTCTCTGACCACTGCCAGTGAGCTGAAGCCTCTGTAATCATCACATGCACATGTGGTGTGTTTGTTTTTACTGTCATGGAAGCTGTGGAAATGAACACAGGGGCGACAGTGGGAACCCAGCCAGCTCAGTGTTAACATGCACACAGGGGACAAATGATTTTAACATCAACTATCCATAAATTACCCTCAGCAGCGTCATAACACACTGTGTGATCAGGCTCTCTCTCTCTCTCTCTCTCTTTCTGTGTGTGTGTGTGTGTGTGTGTGTGTGTGTGTGTGTGTGTGTGTTTGAGAGAGAGAGAGAGAGAGAGAGAGAGAGAGAGAGAGAGAGAGAATGAGTGTAAATTATTCATGTTTGCCCATTTTCTTTCCACAAAAACAGGAAAGCTGGACTGAATGTATTTAAATGAAAATACAGAGAGAGAGAGAGAGAGAGAGAGAGAGAGAGAGAGAGAGAGTGAGAGTGTGTTCCATTCCAAAAAAGCACCTTCATCACATGTAGCCTCTGTGATGAGTTCCACAGCTGACCTGTTGGTTTTTCCAGTGCAAGTGGAGTGTAGAATGAGACAGAACTGAAATAGAACTGACTGCACTATAAGTGTAATGATAAGTAATACATAATTAGATGTAAAATGTCTCTCTTGAATAGAGATGATAGATAAACTAGTATCTATGACAATGACATGACTGCTGTTACATTTATTTTGCCAACCATGGCTCAGAGCACATTTCAGCATGCCTGGGCATTGCCCTGCAGATATTCCTCATACAGGCTAAGGTCCAGAGGAATGTGCAATCCACATTTTCCAGACAGTTCACGGCGTGTTGTGGTTTCATATTTTTAAGCAAATTCAGTATTTAAGTGAACACTAGGGAGCCGTCTGTAACTTGGAGCTTGTAAATTCACTGCATTATATTATATTTTTGTCATAACAATCCCCCTTTTTAAACACACATCATTCACTCTGACAGAACAGATGTTAGGCTTCAATGTCTTGCTCAAGTACACTTTGTCATGCAGAGGAGCTCGGGATTGAACCACCAACCTACTGTATGTGACAGGTTTGTGAAAAAGTTGCTGAGCCTGAGCCACAGCTGAGCCAGAGCACACCAAACACATGGAGCTGAAAGTATCATCATCGGACACGCTAAGCCTCAGCCTATGAATTATCATTTTTCTCAGTACAATACACAAATAGCCTATGTACCTTAAAATAAGTATTGGTCATTGCAATTGCCATTCTGCTACTTGTTAAATGTACCACATTGCACCATGAATACCAGTCAGCCCAGTTGAGTGGGTATCTCAACGGGTAGTGGCGGCTGTGGCTGAGGGGTAGAGCAGCCGTCCTCCAACCAGAAGGTCGGCAGGTCGATCCCCTGTCTTCCCCATCTGCTTACCTGTGAGTCCTTTACAGTCATTCACCAACTAGGTTTACAACTTGAACCCAAATGGCTCCATTCTTACATACTTTAGTCTCGTAAAATGTTATTATTGCTGTCATCAGATTCTGCTTTCTTCGTGGTATGTTGAGATGTCCAAAGTCCAATGTTTTTATGGTGCTGACTGTTGCTTGTGCCAGAAGTTGCAGACAGTACTGTGGAGCTGATGTCTCAGGCTGAAATATCTGCTCACAGTTGAGACCTGGAACCATGGTAAACATTCCAAAATACAATCATGAGAAACGGTGACAAGAAAAACAGGCAGGAGACATGATGTGTTGAGGTCAGGTCAAATTCCTGGAACAGCATTAAACACATATGAACCAAACGTTAGAGAGCAACGTGACTGATCCACTCTGATTACAGACTGGGAGAAGAGAGGAGGAACGGAGGCTCCCACACACACACACACACACACACACACACACGCGCGCGCACACTTCCAGTCTCCATAAAGCCTAAATATACAGTAGCTGTTGGTCATGATGGTGTTGCAGTGAGGTACAGAGGGACCGTGGAATGTGTTTGGAAATGAAAGTTTTTAGTTATGATTAGCTGTTGTATAAATCATGCCGTCGGCTGGTAATAAACTCGAACTCTAAAACCTACAAAACTGTTGTACCAGAGAAGAAAACAAATCCGAACACAGTGACCCTGAATGCAGCTTGACATTGATCTTCCAGTTGGTTACATCTTCATATTTCACGCTTGTTCAACGGGACTCAGCTTTACTAATTGTACATTTTGAAATTTTCCAACAGCACTTAGCTGACAGAGGCCTCTAGATTGATGGCAGTACAATTAAAACCTATTCAAAGGGACATATGGTTTATGACAGAGTAGCATTCAACCTCTAATGGACTGACCCCAAACTGTATCTCTGACCTGCTGAGCCCATATGTTCAAGGGTGTAAACTCGTAACTGTTGAATTGGTTTTACCATTCACGATATGTTTAGCCACTTTTTTATTTCCCCTGTTAAATAGAGCTAGAATTGCATATTTTTGTATCAGTTCTATCTTATTTGGACCATAATTTGAAACACACACAGAAGAAGTCAGCCGTTTCTACCTTCATGTCACAAACCAACATGTCTACGCGCACAGCCCACTGTTGCCTACAGCGTCTCGCATCTTAGGAACAGCTCTATGGCTGTTAAAAGCCCATGTCCATGTGTCCCATTTGGATGAGCTACTGCATCACATCGAACCGTTCATTCAGCATGAAAGGACCCACAGCAGCTCGGTCAGTTTGCAAGAGAGACTGGACTTATGCATAAGCAAATAACTAGTATAACTCCACTAAACCACCATAACAAGGTGGGCGTTATAATTGTGGTGCCCCCTCTGGCACTTGGTTCCCTACGCACAGCGCATGATGCACCCTGCACACACACAGTTTCCGGTGTTAATTGTATAGTAGGGAAACGGGGGTTATTTGGTTTTCTATAAATAGATAACTAAAAGTAAATATATACAGTGATAGCGTTTGCAAATGTAGGTGTGGAGTGGACACCAGTTACAGTCTCAGGCTCTGTGTGTTTAGACATCATGTCTGAAAGCAAACATCAGTCCACCTAAAATGCTGAAGTTCAAAAATGTGTCACCACAATCTGACACTTTCTGTTTATCCTTAACAAACACCTCTTTTATCATTCCAGGTGAACATCACAGAGGACAGGAAGTGACTGTAGTTGAACTAATTCAAATGAATAAGAAATGTAAAGCTGAAGAAATGTAAAGCTGAAGAAATCATTCACGCTAAGTGATAAACGACTGAAGCAGTCAAATTCATTCATCAGATCATCAAATGCAATTGAAATATTTTCAGTTTCCATTCAATTAACAATCTGTTACATTATCCACATATAGTATAAACAACAATACATACTGCACAGCACTCTCCTGTAGTCATCTCATGTGAGAGACCAATGCATGTGTAAATACTGAATACATCATCTGTTGTTTCACCTCAAACTAATATCATAAGCCGTTTTTCAGACATGAATATATGCAGATTTGGGTCCGGACTTTCTCCAGAGTTTTCACACATGAACAGTGCAGCGGGAGATTCTCTGCTCAGATGTTCACAACGACATCGAAATCTCCGGAGCGTTCAGGCGAGGGGTGGCACAGCAGGCAGAGGCAGGATGTGCAGAGATCAAATGTTTTTGTTTAAAGCACATTGACACTCTTCGTCTGTGTCTTCTATTTGTATGGCACCATTTTGTCATCCTAAGATATTTGTACTCTTTTTTTTTTTCAGTGCATGTCTAAAAGAAGCAATACATATTGATGATGGTCTGAGTTGAACTCGAGCTCTAATTTTCCTTTTGCTAAGTCCAGCTGTAGTGGAATTGACCGTTCTTGTGCAGATCTGATCAGTTTTCCTTAACTTTCATTTCATATTGACGTTTCAGATGGTGAGAATTGGAAACTTTTAATGGCTTTCACTTTTCTGTAAGAGTAGAAAGGTCCAAAGGTGTATTTGGTTTATGGGCAGAAAAAAGAATCAAAAACACAACAATAAATCCAAATGTTGCAAATTAACTTCATCCTGGAACAAGTGGATTCATCCTCCGCTGCTCACAGGCCAAATTACATTAGGTTTGAAATATACCTCATATACCAACAAGGAAAGTCTCTGGTTGGAATCTTAGTGGCAAAGTAGTAAAGATCAATTAAATGTACACCAGTAAAATATAATAAGCTCTGACACTGCTCTGATCGGACTCATAGTTGAATAGTTCTTATATCTTCCAGATAAACTATTCTTATAGTCTCATCTTTTGAATCTGTAAATGAAGAGAGAAATTGTGCATTCATTCACAGAACAATGAAATGATCTTAAGCTGCTTTCAGACAGGGACTGAACTCCTGAGATCCTCTGGAGATTCTGCAGTAGGTCCTCTGCTGAATTCCCTGTGAGCAAGTGGGGGGGGAGCGGACACAAACACGGACACAAACACATCCTGCCTCTGTCTTCTGCGTCACCCCTCAGCTGATGAAAGTGTTGCTTCTGTGAACGTGTCTAAGCAGGAACCCCCCCCCCAGCTGCGTTGTGCATGCGTGAAAGTCCAGACACAATTATCCAGAAGTCTGCAAGTCATGTCTGAAGTTTTGTTCAGTGCAGAGCGCATTGACAGCAGACTGAATCAAGTGCTCTCAGATTTACAACATGTGACACCAAGAAGCATGTGCAGTAAATGACAGCGACAGAGGGAATGTGCTTAGAGGAAGTGAGACCGAGATCTGAAATAGTGTTGCAACATCTCCTGCCATAGTGTGCCACTGAAGACGTGGCACAATGTAGAAAAACGAAACAAACTATTGTAGCATGTCATAAAAACAGCATCTGAATGTTAGAGCTGTAGATGGAACATGAGAAGCAGACAGGGCAGAGTGGTGTGGGGAGATAGGTGCTGTGGTTAATGGACAGTGTTATCATGTTTGTCCATAGACATCATTTTGGGTGTGTTTGATGATTAACATAGGGTGGAGCGCCTTTAGTTTCAGCTTGTACTGAGTTTGGAAACTGACATTGTATTTAAAGACAATAATGTCCTCCCCTGACAATTAAGGGAGTCAAGCTGCAGAGACAGGCCTGGAACACCACTTCAGTAGAAGTTATATCTGTTGAAGCATTTTTAACTAGTACGTTTAACTCATTAAAGTATTTTTTTATTCTAAATGACTTCTGCAGTGTCGATTAATAAATAAATGAACAACATTTAGCTGCAGAAATGGCAGTGTGCATCATTGTGTGATGTGGGTTAAGTAAATTGGATCCTGACTTACGTACATCATGCACACTTTGACGGAATAGACAGGGGACACTTTGGCATGGGGACTGGAGGAGCTGCCTCCCCTGAGCCACAGCCCCCATGCCATCATATCATATTTTGGATGCATACAGATTGATTAAGTAGTTACTTCAGCAATATTCAGCATATAGGGTGCAGCATATAAATGGCCAAATTGACATGGCATCCCCCCCCCCATATCAGATGACCTACACCATGAGTCACATATAGGAGAGAGGAAATGCCTTCTCCCTGTGAAGGCCTACACTGTTCAATGCTTCAGCTTAAGAGGGTTTACAGGGGTTTCCCTGAATTCTCCAATGGTCAATGCAGCAGCAGAATGAGCTGAACATTTGAATGAGCTTTGTCAAGTAAGAAAATCCATTAATATTTTCATTTGTAATATCCGTTAAGATGAATTAATCCTCCAGTGAGGAAAGCAGATTGAAATAAAACTATTTTTCACATATCCCATATTTCTGAAGAATCTGGCAGAATAAATCAAGTGTTTAGTTGCAAAGAGTTAGTGTAGCAGGTTGCAAATGAGAGGAAACTATGCTGCTGCAGGGCAGTCAGACAGAAAGGCCTTCAGTGGGGAAAATATGTCAGGTTTATATTACAAAAATATATTTGGATTAATTTGACCAGGCTTTTACTATCAGTGGAAATGTGGTTGAATGTTATTTGTGGCATTTGCTTTAAATCTGGTGAGAGTAAGGAACAGGAAACAAGGAGAGACAAAGAGAGTGGAATGCATCCGAGACAGGGGACTCAGAGCAGGAGCAGGAACAGTATGAGTCAGGCTGCGCGGCAGTAGCTTTCCTATCCTGCCGTTTCAGTTGTGGTTTTCAGGGTTGGGTCTGTTTGGTTAGTGTTGTTCTACAGATTGCACCACCTTGGCCTTAATAAATGACTTCATCAAGAGACTTACAGTTAGATGGACACTTAACAATAGTTTATCTTAATATGTGTCTTATAGTCCTCAGCTCTTGAAATGTCCTTGACTGGTGTCAGTTTAGGTTTTTGGTGAAATAAAAAGCTACAGAGGTGAAGAGCTTAACAGACTGGGATTTCTCCAGTAGGAAACATGATGGTTACAGTCTGCTGCTGGTTTGATCTCATGCAGTCCTGCAGACAGGAAGGAACACAATATGTTTTATGCTGTAGCAACCAGAGGAAATAACAATGTGCTCGTGTGTTTGATTCTTTGTCTGTCACATAATGACTTTGCCATAAAGTTATTCAGAGAGAGATGGACAAGAGGGAGAATAAGTTCTTTTAAATCTTGGAGCTCCAAGTATAAGGTTTGTCCTGTCCAAATATTTCAACTTCAACACAAATGGGTTGAGCAGATATGCCTGTTCAGTTCTGATATTATGTGTGTTTAAATGAAGATACCTGCCTGATGTTGGCATTCAAAAAAAGCTCACTTCAAGATCAGATGACATCCTTTGAGGATCCAGAATAAAAATTCAAAATCTAAAATGAATATTTGTTGGGTTGATGAATAACAGTATGGGTTGATGTCAAATTGTTAGCTGACATTCAAGTTGAGAGATGTCACCCAAGTCAGTACGAATCCTCTTCAGCGAAGCACAAATATAGCAGCAAATGACAAGATCATCTTTTTTGTAGTTGTTCACATATCAGGAGACAATGTAATACATCATCATCATTATTAAATCTATGATGATTAATTGAAATAAGCACAGTGCTGCTGCTGTGCATTGTGTTTATGTAGCTACATCTTGGAGGCTTACATATTGTATTTAACATGATGAGATGCTTAATATTGCCATTGTTTATGGCAAGCCCTTTTAACATATGATACGTTTCACTTAACCATCTGCAATTACATTTTTGTCATCTACTAATACATTTTGACTAGTTATCCTTACAATATGACTAGTAGGAAATATAAATCAAGATATCTGCTATCTATTGAATTCTGGCTATAGAGGAGCTTTATGTGTGAATGCTCATTGAGTGGGCGTAAAAACTAAAGTGTACCATTTACTGCCCTAGCTAGTCACATTCGTGTAAACTGTTCTTGTGAATCTTTGATCTTTGGAGTAAACCCACCTTATATCCCCTCCCCCTTCTTTCAGTGCCCTCTGACATCTCTTCATGCCCCATGAGGGGCAGTACGGGCCCAGCTGCAAAACACTACCCGTTAACAGTTAACGCTTTTAATTTTGTACGATCAAAATAACGCAGTTAACACGTTTTTTTTTCTAAATAGCACAGAGAGAGCAATAAAGTGAGAAAGAAATTTATTATAGCCTTTCATCCCAGTGCTTGATAAAAAAAAACTCTGAGCTTGGGTAAGTATAACACCAACATGTCCGGTAGATCTGCTCCCACAAATGGGTTCTTCTGTCTTTGTGGTAATAGTTTCTGTGTGACACATCATACAGCTCAGGACAAGAACAAGGCCACAAGAAGCTTCTTTTCCATTTTGTTGCTTATAGAGTCCCGCACTATCGGATTGAACAGGTAGCTTAAGAGCTACACACAACAAGGCTGTGTAGCTCTCCACAGCCATCTTCAGACATGAACTCCGGAGGATGTCCGCAGAATTCGTTTTTTTCTCCAGGCATACTCTCTGTGCTCATTGTGAACAGTTTAATAGAGGCAATGCCATATGGACAAACATAGTTAAGTGAAGACAAAAGACAACATTAAGACTGCTGTACCATGATGGGACTGTTCTTTTAAGGTCAGTGAGAGGGACAAAAGAATTAGATCCTATTTGAATGATCCCCACATTACTAGTGGAACGTATTAATGTTAAAGAATACTAGTTAGTATTTTAAAAACTGCTAAATAATTCAACTGTAGATAGACTGTACTATGTGCTAAATACTGTTAAATTTCTGCAGTGTATTAATATCAATATTAAATGCTAAGGAACAGTATGTCTATAGATTAACAATTTCCTTACATGATATTTTGATTTCATGATCTTGATTTATTTCATTTAATGGCAGCTAGGGCAGGCAAACTGGAACTTATTCAATAATGTAAAAACCAACAATAAAAAAGGGCACTTTTGCTCTAGGATTTAAAACTATGGGTCCTGAAGCTCAAGGTAAAACGGCTTATAATACATTGTTACTTCAGACCCTCCAATGTTATAGACCCGATCGATTTTAATCCAACTTGTCAGACTGTGTGTAAGTGGCCAGTAGTTGACTTTATAAAACAAGAATCTGCTGTGAAGTGCAGAGAAATCATGGAGGTAATACATTAAATGAATGTACAGTATACTCTTTAGGGGAAATAATGTAAACATGACTTCAACAAGTGCAGGCTCTGCTGGCTGTACAGTCCTATTATAGGAACCTATTCTATACCTCCTCCCAAATGTAACAGACTGGGTGACTGGTTTTGCTCTGATAACAAGTTACTGCAAGTCTGATTCTAATTCCCTGACCTTAGTCCTGCTTTATTTTAACATTTATAATTGGGGTTCTGCCTCCATGAGTGAGTGTGTGTTTGGGTGTGTGTGTCAAATGACTTCTCATAGTTATGTGATGTGACCAGTGTTATGTTTTATCCAGAGATTATTTGGGTGATGTGCACTTCAAATAAACCAAGTTGGGCCAGATGGCAACTTGTGTTGTAAACCTGTCACTTCTTTGTTGAAAACTGAGATCTAAGTAGGCTGAGATGAATCTACTCCTTTATCCTGGGTGAGCTAATAATGATCAAATCATGTGTTTAACAGGAGGAAATAAACCTTCACATTTTCTTTATTTCCAGGTCTTAATATTGCCAGAACGTCTGAATTCCTTCAAGCCAGCAGCACCTCATAAAAAATGATCTAAAGGGGTGATACAGTCCAGATGATGAAGTTAATAGAAATGTGTGGAAAGGATGCAAACACAAAAAGTGATAAAGAAGTCATCTGCTTAATGTTCACATTGCAATGCAACTGTAATGTTACCATTACCAGACTCTGGCTGGAACTCATGAGCTCGTTGTTAACATGAGTCATGTTCACGGTATTCTCGGTGTTTACACTGCACAATTTAAGCAAGCAGGTGGGTAACGAAATACAAAAACAGAATTATAGAAAGGAAAGATGTCGCTATTCGGAATATCAACATATTTCTATGCATATTAAACAATTACAAAGAATATAGTAAAAACCCTTAGAATATTTATTGATGATTTGTTGATGTTCATTATTCAGATGTTTGCTGCTGGTGGTGCAGGTTGTAACCAGTGGCTATGCCATATATGTAATTGTGGTGTGACCATACGTATAATCACTCCTGTGAGACAGCAGATAGAACAGGCCTTCAGATGGCTGTAAGAAGAGGCATCAGCATAAAGGCCCTCATTGGAAACATTGATGTCTTAAGTGCAATACAAAGAAAAGGAATGCACAGCCAGTCCTCGGTGATGTGTCACCTCCTTTCTCTGGTGAATATGAGATTTTGCTATGAGGAAGAAGGTGCAGGTTACAAGTGCTACACTCTGTCTGTGTCAGAGATCCTTTTTACCATCCAGGATTGGTCTGTGAAACAAACCCTTTTGATGTGATACTTGTCACTCTGTCATTTGGATGTATTGTGGAGCATTATTTTGTTTGAGGTCTATTTGTCTTTTTTACAAAACTGCCACAGGCACAACTACCATTTCCCTTTCTTTTGAGTGAGAGATGTTACCTAAAGTAGAACGATGAGGAAAACATAAATAAATAGGCTGCGTGAGTTAAAAGAAATGTTTAATTTCAAAGAATAAAATGACCAAAATACTATAATACGTACATGCTGGTGAGCAGCGGACCATGCAAAAACACAGGATTGGAGTGTGCATTCACATCGTCCACACCCTCTACTGTGCCTTTACTCCCTCTTGGGCCAGTGGCAAGTCACCAAGATACAGAACCGGGGCAGTCCAGGAAATAACCTCAGTGCTCGGGAAGAAAAGTTCATAGGTGCACTTTTGCGTTTCTTGTCATGTATCAGTATGAAAAGTCCCTCGAGTCTACTTCCTTAATGACCATGACCATGTGTTGGGCTCTTTGCGCTGCCAACGCACAAGTGACGTACAGTATAATCAATTCTGTTCTTAGTACCCTGTATAAACAACGACAGAGCGCTGCAGCTGCTGCTGACATTATGCTGTCAGTGTAGACACAGTATTCAACAGCAGCAAGGAGGACATACATGGTAGGGATTAGACTAGAGATTGAGCAGCAGGAGAAAATAGGTTGACAGGTTGTTCACATTAAGAATAGTTAATGACAGAGACACAAGATTGACATTAAGTCTCTCTTAGTATTTCTTACACAGTCTGAATAACAGGCTCAGACTCTGTAGAGACTTCAGGACACAAACTTAAGATCCCTGAGGTTGGGTTGGTTTACTTTGTCTCAAGCATGACCAGAGAGATTCACTGAGATCCAAAATACGTCAAAATAATTTAGTTGTTAAAAAAAGGGTAAACTTATTATAAGGTGCACAACTTATAATCGAGAAAATGAGCTATCACAGCTATCAAAAGAAGAAATGGCAGACAACAAATCTGGTCCAAATCTTTTTCCAGAAAAAACAATGTGACATAACACATAAATGTCTGGTTTGGTTTGGTTTGATGGGAAATAAACTATCTGGTATAAGTTAGGGAAAGATTGTGGTGATTTGAAAAAGAAAAAAGGGAGGAGATTTGTGAAATGTTTCCATTTGATGGAAAGGCGCAGCCATAAAAACATGGAGTCCAGAGTTTGTTTTCAGACTCCAGTTGTATGTACCAGCTCATGACTGGCTCATACCTCAACTACATGTTTCTTTTAAGATCAGGGATTATGGGAACGTAAGATGCCACTTGTCTTACATGCAGTCGCAGATACATGTGTGAATGTATGTCTGAATAATTGCTGTGCTTTGATTAGATTGTTTGTTGTCTTGCAGCTTGTCTTTTTCGCTACAACATCCTGTCTCTGGTGTATTTCCTCTACCTGCTGCTGCTGCCGTGGTTCCTGTGTCCTAATAAACACACAATCCGAGGTAAGCCCATCTGTCTATGTATTATTATGGCATTTTGCACCTATTTGTTTTCTTTGGACTGCAGGGGGTCAAATTATTCCAGTTACTCTA
This sequence comes from Hippoglossus hippoglossus, assembly GCF_009819705.1. Classification (NCBI taxonomy): domain Eukaryota; kingdom Metazoa; phylum Chordata; class Actinopteri; order Pleuronectiformes; family Pleuronectidae; genus Hippoglossus; species Hippoglossus hippoglossus. Next base: position 24,682,702 of record NC_047165.1, on the reverse strand, counting down.
ACTCCTGGAGGCACTTTCTGTCCTGTGTCTTGTAATCAACTGTACAGATATATGTTTCAGGTAGCAAAGAGAATTTGCTGCCTAATAAAATGTTCCACTGGGCAGGAGATACTCTGTGTGTTGTAGTTCTACCTCTGTAGCTGAGAGGGAAGTGAATATTCAGTAATGGCGTTCATCTGCCAGCAGCAGTTGTCATATATCTGCTTTTTGAGGATTTTCAATGGGATTAAGTTTATATTTAACTTTACCAGGAAAGGCTGAACAAAGGTTAAAGTGGTGATTACACCAGTGGTGAATGAGGAACAGTAGTAATAGCCTTGAAGGGAAATTAAGGTCAAGATGTTTAGATTTAAATGTGACTGTAACACCCAGTGGTGGAGGAAGTACTCTGTTTACTCAAGTGAAAGGACCTTGATGCTGATTCATTAATCTGGTAGGAGAATAGTTATTGATAATCTTTATACAAAACCAATATAAATGTATATTACATCCATACCTAAAATATTAAACACCCTGCCACATTTCTAGATCAATGACGTTATGATTGATCATAATGTATGTAATGGCTGGATCTTTCATCTTACAGCAAAAATAACAACTCATCGTGTAATAAACAGAAGTCGCTTGTTTTAATGAGATATGTGATGGTATGACAAAAGTGTTTTGTTTTAACAATGTAAGTTGAATTTTCTATTATAAAGGGAACATATATATATACCAACATAAATTAAAATGTCGTCATAATAATGGAATCATCAGATGAGTCCCGCTCCCATAAAATATTTTACCACATGAAAATTATAAATGTAATGAGACGTCTCACCTATGTTCTTATGAGTGACTGTTCATCCCACACAATTAGCCCATTAACAAATCCTCAACAGTCAGTATTGGTGTAACTGGTAACCAGGATGGAGAATATTTTCTGCCTGTCTACATGGGATGTAATGGGCTGTAACATCAACTGCAGGACCTATAGCTGTGTCAAGGCACATCAGACATGCAACTCCAACAAGTCAACAGTCAACAGTAGCTGCTTTGTTCCTTCCTTAGAGTTTAGCAGAAATAAAGTTTTTCACCCATTACTTCAAACACAGAGAGCTAAATAAGTGCTGACATGAGTCTAAGTCGACATGAAAAATGGGATTTGTCAGCTGTGTGTTGGAGCGATGTTTCACTGTTTTTGTTCATTCATGCTGTCGCGCTCCATCTTGTACTGCTTATAGTACATTTAGTCACATTTTAGCGACACATTATGTTTTCTGTCTGCTAATAGAAGTGTGTGTGTGTGTGTGTGTGTGTGTGTGTGTGTGTGTGTGTGTGTGTGTGTGTGTGTTCCTCTATTTAAAGATTACCTTTTTAAGCATAGACCCCACAGAGTGAGGACATTTTTGGAAAGTGAGGACAGTTTGGGTCCTTCGGTCCTTACTTTTTCAAAGGGCTGTGTGAGGATTAAAACTTGGTTTTAGTGTTAGTGTTAGGTTTAGGTTTAGGTTTAGGTTTAGGTTAGGGTTAGGGATAGGCATTTAGTTTGGATGGTTAAGGTTAGAGTAAGGGGCTAAGAAATGCATTATGCCAATGAGTGTCCTCACTGAGAGACAAGTACAAACATGTGTGTGTGTTATTCTTGAATATGTCTCAGTATATAACTGGGGGTCAAACAAGATGGGATTCTTTCACACTGTCTATTAATAGAGACATATGTATGCATTAGTTTGTACCACACAGAGAGGAAGCTGTGTGTTTACAGCTGCTTGAGATCGTCCAAGTGTTCACACTGCCTCTTCTGCTTTACTTTACCTTGTAAAATCTGAATTAGTTGTGTTAATCAAATTAGTATCTTAACCTAAAAATAGCAAATGTCACCTGAAGATTGTCATATAATACCATATTGATTTTTCTTAATCTTGCTGGTTTATTGATCAGAAAGGGTTATAAATTCTATATAGCATACACATACATGTAGTGGCATTTATATCATGTATGATATAAAGAACACAATATTCTTTGTGAAAGTTCCAACAATTAGTTTCCACTAATAATTCCCTTGATGCTGACAAGAAAATGATCCTTGCTAAAAGGAATCATGATCTTTAGTCCTAGTTGCTAGTAGGACAAAAGTCATGTTCCCTCCTTTTTCTAGTCTGTCTCTGTTAAAGACACTTTTTATGATCCAGTGATAAAAATGTGTGGAGAGGCTTTTGTTTTGGTGGGAGACTGGGTAAAGTTAAAGGTGTGCTGGGGTGGGGGTGGGGGGCAGAGGGGAATTCCCCCAATGGAAAACCCTCTGGCCTGCCAAGACACTGACACGTGCGCAAACACACACACACACGCGCACACACACACACACACAGACAGACAGACAGATGTATAAATTGAGCGGGGGAAAAAATTCAAGCAACTAAGTGGAAGCAGCCGCTTTGGGCTCTGAGGAGAATTAAGAGACAGTTTTTAGAGTTCGAGATTACTCAACACCTGGCATGATTTCAAATATTCAATTATAGCGTTATGCAGCATGTCAAAGACTTCTATCCCTCTATAGTTATACTTTAAGAAGGGGGTTGGGATTTAATTATGTATAAACTCAGTGATGCCTTGATTTTTCCTTTTATGCCACCATCACATCAAAATACATTTTTCACCAACATTTTGAAAAGATGACAAATTAACTAAAGGTAACATTTCTAACATTTTCACATTTGTTGGGTTAAACCCCCTAACCCACCAAAAACTCTTTGGTACCAGTGTTGTGTACTTCACTCCCTGCCAGGTTTCCATTATACATGACTGCAGTTTAGTTATGCGTGGCTGCCTCTGACTTCAAAATAGAGTTTCAATGGCTGAATGGATATAATTATAAGCATGTGTGGGTCTATTTACAAAGCAGCATCACTGAATAAATAGTTACATCAAAATGTATTAAAAAAAAAAGGTTTGATCCTAATGAGATCATCCGGTCCCTGAATTTGAATAAGTCATACTGTGCGAAGTGAGTTTAACTCTGGGTAAACTTGGAAGATTAAAAGATACTTCGATCTCCTGCTGATGATCACACCAAGGTGACAAAGTACGGTGAGAAAGAAATGTTTGGCTACGTCCACATTGATAAATGTTTGTTTTAAAACTTATTACTGTTGCTACGTTTCCATCTGGTATCCACACAGTTTTCCAGCTCCTAAATGCTGCTGACCCTGTTTTAGATGGGAAAGTTGTGATTAATCTGGACGTACAGTGTGACTTCTGCCGGCAAGATCCAATGGCAGAAGGTATTATTTTAGTATTCAGGTTGACCGTCTGTCCGTTCATCCCATTGGTGTGAACACGATATCTCAAGAACGCTAGATTTTGATGGTCCAAGGTCAAAGGTTAAGGTCACTGTGACCTCACAAAGCACATTTTAGCATTTTCCTCAGGATATCTCCCAAATGTCTGAGGGAATCCTTTCACATTTGGCACAAACATTTTCTTGACCTCAGGGATTAACTGTTAGAATTTTGTTGTCAAAGGTAATGGTGGCCTCACAAAACATGTTCTTAGGCCTCTTGAATTTGATTGAGGGATTTTCAGTCCTTGATCAGTTGTCACTTGGACTCAAAGATATAGACTTTTCAGATTTCGCTGGTCAAAGGTCAAAGTCTGGAAGAAAATATATTTTGGCGGAAACTGCACTGGTTGGCAGAATCATACATCGGCAGTGCGGTATTTCTAGTTGTGTCAAATACTGTGTGTTCACCGCCTAGCCTACTGTATAGCTCCATCATTAAATGGGTTGTGAATAGAATGGAACGCCTTTATTGTCATTGTATTATGATACAATACAATGTATAGTGCCAATCCACTTTGTCTATAGGAATACTTCATACAAAGAAAAAGACACAAGATATAACGCATTACATACACATTTCATACCATACCAGCAGACATAAAAAAAGAACAAGAACCGGTACCATAAAGCCACAAGTGCACAGAAGATATGACGGCCCTTTGATTGATGAAGAAACGACATGATATCATGGTGCACCATATGTCTCTTGTTCAACCAGAATGCACCTCATAAGTATAATGTCAGTTTGACATGTTGGTCTCATATCATAGAAGTTACAAAAGCTGTCTGAGTAGGTCAGACATGCAGCAACTCTCTAATGATTCAACATGAAGACTTGCGTCTAAACATAATGCTGTAGGAGTAACACAAATGAAATGCATGTTTTGTTCCGCCTCAGTGAGATCAACCCCACCCTCTGCTTTCACAGCTCAGACACACTGACAGACCACTGTGCCTCCACACCTTGTCTGCCACTCTGAAACCTGTGCTAAGTCCTTACGGGAGTGTCATGACCAAACACTGCCCCCCATGCTGTGTAATACAGTAATGTAAGAGACTGTGTGTACCTTCAGACACTGAGATAAACAACCGTGTCAGACATGATGATGATGACTGAGATAGTGGGGCATGCTGCCAGCTTGTGGTATAGTCGTGTTTCATGTTTGCTAAATAAGATTCAAGGCCAACTGGGGCAAGACTGCTCAAGCTCTTGAAGGCTCAGTCATTGTTAATATAAGCTCACAGTGCAGTGGTGTCTGCTCTGTGTCTGCTAACAGGGTTTCATTAACCTTTTACAGGGTAATAGAAGATCCAGACTCTTGCTGCTTATTTTGGAAACTTTCCATGGTTTGTGTAAAATAGACCACAGAATTCTAAACATCATATCTAATAAAAGACATGTTGAGGGTAGGAGTAATATACATGGAGAGGGATCCCTCACATGTGGCTCTCTCTGAGGTTTCTACGTTTTTTCGGCCCCTGTAAATAGGGTTATTTTTGGGTAGTTTTTCCTCACTCTTGTTGAGAGTTAAGGACAGAGGATGTAGCACCTTGTTAAGCCCTATGGGACTAATTGCTAATCTATTATAACAATTAGTCAGAGCTTAAACCTGATGGTGCACAACTGTTTCTGGTCTCTCTCTCCTCTCTCTCTCCTCAGGGTCTGTGTGAATGGTCTTCTTCTGTGATAATTTTGTTTTCCAGCTCTTGGCTGCTGCAACCAATGCGAGGAGGAACAGGGGCCGTGGAGCGTCATTATGGGCTCTGGCTCTGGCTCTGTCTGTAACAGTCCTGTCCTGTCACGCACAGAATCCTCATACACAGAACTAGTTATTGTTCCAAAACTCTGACATGCATTTACAGTATATAGTGAGTGCTCTTGCTTTTTTCATATCTATTCTGACCTTATCGTTCAGTTTGTTGGTCTCTGAAGGTTTAAAAAAAAGAATATCTGAAGGGTCAATATAATATCTGTTACTGTGGTTTGGCATTTAGTCCTTGATAATGAGTGAACAAGTATACTATAGAAGCACAGAAGAAGACATGTAGGGCAGCATCATGGCTTCACAGCAGGAAGGTTCTGAGTTCTTAATATGTGTGTCCATATGTTCTGCTTTTGTTTGTGTGGTACACTCTCACAGTCTAAAGACATTCAGCTCTGCTAAATTAGAGACTCTAAGCATCCCATTGTTGTGAATGTGAGTAGGAATACTTTATCTCTGTGTTGGTCCTGTGACTCATCCGAGCTCCAGCTATGAGCCTGCAGAGGATAACAGGATATACAGTAGCTTATGGACGGAGAATGGTTTGCCAATCTCATGTTGTCTGCAACTTCCGAAATCATTTGTGCCTTAGGGACACTAGACTGAAGGGAAACGCCTCTCTCTTTGTCACACATACACAGGAAACAGAATCCCATTTTTTCTTTTTTTGCATTAGTGTGCCTGAGATGAACGTGATGAACTGAACGTGATGAACTGAACGTGATGAACTGAATGTGATGAACTGAACGTGATGAACTGAACGTAATCATGTTTCCCATGAGAAGTTAGGAGATCTCTATTGTTAAATTGACTTCAAACAGAAGGCTGGTGAAATGTTGTGTCATTAAGAAAATGGCTAAAGCAGATGTATGTTCTGAGCTGTGATGGCTTTGAGTGTCCTAGTTTATGACAGTCAGCTGTGCTTGTGGCAGCTCAGCTCTGCCTCCTATACTAAATGTCTACTGACTTACAAGGTTTCAATCAGGAGAGACTTCGAGTCAACGAAGATCGGAATAAAGGAATTCTAGACACTGGTGGTGGTTCAATCAGTCAATCAATGAAATTGTATTTGTATAGCCCATATTCACAAATCACAATTTGTCTCACAGGGCTTAACAAGGTATGGCATCCTCTGCCCTTAACCCTCAACAAGAGTCATGAAAAACTACCAAAAAGAAACTTTTAAGAGGGGAAAACAAAACGTAGAAACCTCAGAGAGAGCCACATGTGAGGGATCCCTCTCCCGGGACGGACAGAAGTGCAATAGATGCCACGAGTAAAGGAGAACATCAGAAAGAATAGAATAAACAGTTTGTAACAAAATAGAAAGTAAATGAATTGAGGAGTTATTGTCAGTAATGGTAGAGTATGTGAGTAGGCATATTGTATATCAAGCAGACTTGTTAAAAATAAAAATGATGATGATTGGTGAAGACTGGAGGAGATTGGGGTGGAGGTGGGTTATGCACGTCACTGAATGACGGCTGACTGCGGAAGAGAGGAGAAGGGATTAAAAGTTTGTCAGCAGCCGCATTATTGGGTGGAAGAGACTGTGGCAGAATCTGATTGGCCATTTAGAAACGCCCACAATCAGCTGATCAATAAGCATAGAAGGAGTGAGAGATTTGAGATTGATTGAATGGGGGCAAAGTCTTCCTGACTGAACTTCAATGAGCTTCATCAGGGAAAAAGTGACTTGGTGGTTTTTCCACAGATTTTGGTCACACTGCTGCTGCTCTCTCCGTTTTTTTCAAAGGAAAATAGACATATATGAGCAATACGCAAAGGTAGAGATATAGATACAATAAAAAAGGACCACACACAGACTATAAGCCAATACTGCATGTTTCTTCCTGAGGAAACCATTAAAGCTACTGTTCTGTTTAGTAACACTGAGTCACACACACACACACACACACACACACACACACACACACACACACACACACACACACACACACACACACACACACACACACACACACACACACACACACACACACACACACACACACACACACACACACACATAAAAGAATGGTTGTAACTTGGTGTGAGGGTGTTTTCCACCCAGAGGGCCGGGGCTGGAAATACAAACAGTGGCAGGGGAAGCTGCTGTGACTGCACCACTGTGACCAGACATACTCTGTCCTCAGTCAGCATCAACTCGAAGCCAAGTGGTGCCCTACATGTTAATTCTGAGCACCTCTTTCACGTGACATCATTTGAAATGATGAATAATTTCTTTGAATTTGTCAAGTTAACAGAAGATTAATCAGCAACTATGTTGATAATGTTGATCATGTGGAAGTCATTTTAAAAGCAAAAATGCCAATTAGGAAGCTGGTCTAGTTTTATCTTCTGTAGAATTTCTATGCCTCCGCAGTGGCGACAGCAGTGGCCAGAGACATTATGTTTTCGGGTTGTCCTTCCATCTCTCACTCCGTTCATCCCATTCCAGTGAACACGATATCTCAAGAATGCCTTGAGGGAATTTTTTCTAATTTCGTACAAATATTCACTTGGACTCAAGGATGAACTGATTCGATTTTGGTTGTCAAGGGTCAAAGGTCAAGATCACGGTGACCTCACAAAGCACATTTTCTGACTTGTGAAGGTGATGTCTCTGGAACCCCATGAAGAAATCCTTTCACATTTGGCACAGCCATTCACTTGGACTCAAGGATTAAATCATTTGATTTTGTTAGCCAAAGATGAAAGGTCAAGGTCAAGGTGGCCTCACAAAATATGTTTATGTTTTTCTTGAATGTGATTTAAAGGGATAGTGCATCCAAAAATGAAAATTCACTCATTATCTACTCACCACTATGCCGATGGTGGGTGAAGTGTTTGAGTCCACAAAACACTTCTGGACTCTCAGGGGTAAACTTTGTTAGAGCAGAATCCAATACAATTGAAGTCAATGGTGAGTCCTTCTTCAGATGTAATAAAACAACAGAAAAAAACACAATATGCCTCCATAATGCTCGTGTGGTGTCTTCCAAGTGTTCAACTTGAAACAAGGTCATTTACATCAAGTTTTAAGCCTAAATGTCTGCTGATATCTTCCGACGAGGTGTAGTCACGGACCGTCGGAAATGCTAACGTCCAGTAGCTTAGCCACTTCTGGTGGACCTTTCAGCTACACTGTTTACCCCTGAAACTAGGGGTAAACTGGTGAACTATCCCTTTAAAGTACTATCTCACACCCATTGTGTGTGAGATGATCTCCTCTTGATAACTTATGTAATTTTTTTTCCTGTCCATTCACTGAGCCTCTACAGAATCTTGTTTGGGCCCCTTGGAGAAAACTTTGAAAACCTCTTATTTACATCATGCAAATCTAGGAGTTCTTTACTGTCTGAGCTCACCGAAGAAAAACAAGCACTGAATCTATTGTCTTATTCTGGCACATCCCCAGTCTTTCTTCTTAGTATTCTTAAGCCAGTTTACTTCAGTTTGGTATCTAGGGGAACAGTGTGACTGTACTTGATGTGGTCCCAGTAACAGTCAAGTCAAGACAAGAAGTTTGTAGTATTAAAGGGTTCCAGGAACTTCCATCTCCAGCTATGATGAGCCTAGAGGAGAAAACATAGATCACAAGAGAGATAGAGAAGAATTTAAGAAGATCTCCAGGTCCTTTAAGTTGTCGAGGGGTAAAGGATTTACTTTTGATGAAGCCATGTAAACAGTTTGCTTCCAGTCTTTGTGCTGAGAAACATCCCACTGTCCTTTCTGACTCTGGGTACAACGGATCAATCAAAATGCCACATGTGTTCCTTTGTGTTCCTTTGGGCATTATAGTGTGTTTAAGTAAAATGATGTTCTTCTAATTATTTTGTCCTGTACATTCAAATTATGTTTACACATGTTTGATCCACATCCCTTTTCTCCCTTGTCCTTTTGTCTTCCAGGTCACACTGGTCGTTTTATAAGAGCAGTGTTCTGTACCAGTCTACTATTTGTACTGGCTCATATCTGCTTTCAGACAGTCCTGTACACGTACCCTCCGCTCAACATTGGCATCGGCGATAACTGTTCACAATGGGACACCATTACCAGACATATAGGTGTATCCAGGTATGTAACTTGTGTTTGATTAAGTGTAGCTCCACTTATTCATGCAGCTTTCATTGGTGGTAGGAGGAGTGATGGGGGGAAAGGGTGTAAATCCAGATTATAGTCTGCAATGGTGCAAAAGTGATTCCTATTTACGCCATATTTCAAGTAACATAAAATTAGAGCAGATAAAGACTAATACACAGAATAAACATAACAGACACATGTCAGCTGCAGAACATTAACTAAACAGCAGAATTACAAATGTAATACAAAATACAGTGCTGATAACAAAAACATTTGGAAAAACAGCATTTAGAGACTTATTGCGTGGAAAATCTGGGTATTTTATGAAGTAACAAGATTTGAAGTTGTATGTGCTCTAGGTAAAATGTTTGACCTCCTTGACCTTTTCCCACATGGTTCTCTATGTTGTAGGCTTCCTTTGGAGGACCCTTGGAGTGTGTTACGCCTTCTGTGTCCTGATCTGGGCGTTTGTGTGGTTTCCTTGGTGACAGGGATCCTCTGCAGTAGATTGGTCCGAAACAGAGAAATGGTGGCTGCTGCCAATATTACATCGGTGAGTGTTTGTAATTATTATTATTATTGTTGCATTTAGCTGACGCTTTTATCCAAAGTGACTTACAATAAGTGCATTCAACCATGAGGGTACAAACCCAGAACAGCAAGAATAGAGAAAGTACATTAGCTTCAAAAAGCCAAACTACAAGTGCTTCAACCGACCTAAGTTAAGTGCAAAATACATGGAACTAAACTTAATTATTTTTATTATTATTATAATTTTTTATATTAACACCAGAATTGACAATGGTTATTGACATCGTCTTCTTAAACAAGGTGTAGACGGAAGGGATTTGTCTTGAGTCTGCGGCGGAAGATGTGTAGACTTTCTGCAAACAGTCGTGATTTTGTTGAGTGGCTAGCTCACAGTGAGGGAGTCGCAAGCTGATTGGCTGATGCAGAGTGGAGTGGACGGTCGGGGTGTAAGGTTTGACCATGTCCTGGATGTAGACTGGTCCCAATTCGTTCACAGCTGCTGCATTCTGGATGAGCTGCAGAGGTCGGATGGCACTAGCAGGTAGACCAGCCAGGAGGGAGTCGCAGTAGCCTAGGCGTGAGATGACCAGGGCCTGGACCAGAACCTGCGCCGCCTTCTGTTTGAGAAGGGGACGTATTCTCCTGAAGTTGTGCAGCATGTATCTACACGATCGGGTTGTAGCTGCAATGTTGGCGGTAAGGGAAAGTTGACTGTCGAGTGTCATACCCAGGCTCCTTGCGGTCTGGGTAAGGTCTACAACAGAGTTGTCAATGGTGATAGTAAGGTCAGGGCTCGGTCTTGTCAAGGTTGATTTTCAGGTAGTGTGCGGACATCCACTGAGAGATGTCAGTCAGACAGGCAAAGATTTGTGCTGCTACCTCTGTTTCAGACTGGGGAAAAGAGAGAATTAGTTGGGTTTAGTGCAGCCCAAAAGTTTGATGGTTTGACACTGAATGACCCATTTGTCTTGTGTGTGTTGCTTCATGTGTTTGCCTTTATGAGGGCCTGACGCTGCACTCGGTGGATTGACTGAGGGAGGCAGAGACGGGGACTAGGAAAGATTAGAGATAGATTGCTCTAAATTGTTCTAATCTTGCTAACACACACCTGTATACTGTATGCTGTCTGTCTTCTATCTTTAACACGCTCCCTGTAGGACACAGGGTTCAGACATTGCTCTAATTATTAACATTTGTCCTTCCTGTTATTTTAAGGACTATAATTAATCTTCATTCTCCCCCGGCCGTCTTTCAGTCTTTGTGGGTTTCTACCTCTCTGTTTACCTTCTCTCTTTCATTCTTTCTGTCTCCAGGGCAACCGCCCAAACAAACAGTAGAGAGATGTCGGCCAAGACGGAGACCGTGGTTTTGAGCGTTTTTCATGTTGATGTGATAAACCCATGGTCCCTATTGTTTTTGCCTTGTGAAGAGCAGGGTCTCTAATGATTCCAATATCAGTATGTTAGTTGATTGGTGTATCCAACACCTCCAGAGCAAGATATCTCAAGAACTACTGGCTACAGGTTTCTATGATATTTCCTGTGGGTATTCATTGGGTTCAATTGTCAGGTCACAAATGACCCTTGACTGTGGTCCATGACAAGCTAATGACAACAAATGATGACATTTGTTGTTAATGATCCACTGAGGATGAATCTTCATGTTGGGTGACCCCACTGACTTCCTCAAGTGACTTCATCAGTCTATATTTCTGCAATCTGAAGTAGATTTTCCTTTGTGTTTTTCCTTTGCGTCCTTCAGCAGTATTTTTTTGTTGGTAAATGTGGGATGCTTATGTCACACATTTTTGCATCTTCACAACCAGAAACAAGGAAGTAAGTGTTGTGAATTACACATGTCTCGATCAATGTTTTGCAGGGGGTGGCTCCTATGATAAATGAAACTCACAGGAAACTATGATGATTGGGCAAACTTTGCGGCGATTAGACAAATTGTAAAGATGTGCAGGATTCATGGGGCCTGCTGGAACTGTCAAGTTACAATTATGATGTTTAAAGCTTCACTAACAGTTTTATATTTTTTAGCCTCCTTTAATAAATCAGCTAAGACTAACTGGCGGGCATAATGGAGCATTGAGCAGGTAAAAAGCCACATATTTTGCTCAGTAGGTGGTGGAGACCAGATTTAGAGAAAAAAGTAAAGTGAATACTGGAAAATCATCAGGTCAACACCTATGACTATAAAAGCATCTGACAAAATGCAAGAGGCAGAGTATACCTGGGATGGTTTCCAGACTATCACATGGCAGACTTAATAATGTAGCATTATGGAAGTCAGATGGTCCCCAAGCCAACAACTGACGCCTGTCTGATTAATACTTCATGATTTATCACATTATAGACATCAGAGTCCCCCTATTTTTGTATTGTAAACATATAGTAAATTAAAATGACACAGTCTGTGTTCACTGTAAGCATGACACCCCTGTCTTATAAAGTAGACTCAAACCAAAATAAGCTTTAGTAATAAGTTTATAAAGGGAAGTTAAACAAAAAGTTCTGAGTTTTATTATTACTCAATTTAAGAGTAAATGTGCAAGAACATGATGCAGTGACATTTGTAATCTTATCATCTGGCCTCTGCTTGTGAAGACTACTGTGTACGAGGAAAGATGACACAGTGCAGGTAAAGACAACAGAAATAATAAACAGTAATTGAAGAAAATGTGCACCACTGTAATTTTATGTGTGACTATACTGTAATTCAGTAACTATAACTTTTAAAACTTTTACTTTTGTCCCTTTCCCACCTTAGCTAGAAGATGATTCAACAGATAAAACCCCAGAAGGTGATGATGATGATGATGATGTTGATGATGATGAGAAGGAGGAGGAGGAGGAGGAGGAGGAGGAGGAGGAGGAGGAAGAAGAAGAGACATCGGGAGATGAAGATAATGAAGATGATGAAGAGAGATCATTAGCTGGTGACCCTGATGAGGAGGTTTCCACAGCAACCAGAGCCAAGCAGATGGCTGAACGGCTGAAGGTCATAGTTCGGAAAATTCTTCGGGACCTGGGCAGAATCTTGGCCATCAGCCTGCTGGCACTGGCTGGTGAGAAGAAGCTGAAAGAAGCTTGAGTACAGTTCAGACATTGGTATTTGGTTCATCTTTATGTTTAGATCTGTTTTGGCATTCTGAGTCATGTCCAGAGACAGAGGGTCACTAAAGACTGCTGTGAAGTGAGGAATATTTGCAGATCAACATCCAGAGAATCTGCCATCCCTCTGTGGCCATGTAGACAGAGTGACCGTGTTGTCTGTGCTCTCAAACTGAAGGTGGTGTGTGTTTAACTTCCATCAACTAAGCTGCTCTCACAGCCGTATGATGCTATGTCATATTTTGAATTCAGGCATGTGGCAGCATCAATTCCAGTAGAACTGTACTAGAATCATGACAGAATCTGTGTTAGTGATGTAGGTTATATGACAGTTTAAGTTTTTTTTATGTCCACACACAAACCACAAAGCTTGTCAGATGTAATGATATACATCTCTTAAAAAAGAGGGAAGATATAAATAGCTGGTACTTCTCTTATAATCAGCACAACAATCATGTCATTCTCACCACTCTGCTGTTCCCACTTTCTCCCAAAGCACTGTTCTCACACTATTGTCAGTGAAAACTGATTTTCACTCCCTACATGTTGATAAAGTATGTAAATAAGATTTGGATGTGGTAGAAGACATATTTCCCCACTGCTTCCACTCGGTAAACAGGCCTCAAAACAGAGTATGGCTCTTCTGGATGCATTCATTTGGAGTTGATATCTGTCCCTGAATTTGGATGGGACAAGGGGATAAAACCTTTCTTGAAATGATGTAAATGTGCAAACATGTATAGCACTCATAAGGTTGTGTGAAGGGAGCACAGGGATTACACATGTTTTTTCCAGTTGTTTATAGAGCGTGTCTCTCTGTGTAAACTGAGTGTGTGTCTTACCTCTCCTTCCTTTTCCTTCCAGGCATCACACTGCCCTCTGCCTTCTCAGCCGTCTACTTCCTGCTGTTTATTGGTGTGTGCACGTGGTGGGCTTACCATCTTCCCATCAGTCACCTGGGTTTCAATGCACTGTGTGTGATGGTGGGCTTCTTCACTGCTGGTCACATGGTTTGTCTGTACTTGTACCAGAGTCTGCTGGCCCAGGCCCTGTTCCCCCCACACAGTCTGTGGGCCAGGTAAGACTAGAGCTCACTGCACTGCGAGAAACCATGAATGCTTCAGGGTTGCTTTGGGTGCATGCATGTGCACATAGTGTGTGTGTGCGCGCGTGTGTGTACATACACTAAAACCTCTGATTTGACAAAGCGTAAATAAAATCTAAAAAGGTGAGACAACCCTCTGTTCTGAACACTAAAATGCTAATCACATTCATTCTTGATACTGTTGGCAGTACACAAAACTCCAGATGATGATCACAAGTACACTCTCACTCTCTGTGTGTCTGTGTTAAATATTGGAATGGTGATGTTACTGCTGAAGGAGAGAATAATAATACAAAGTAATGTGAATAGAACATTTAATTGGCTTGTCACAGAAGCCTACCCTACAGCTCTGTCATTATTTAGTTAAGGTTAAAACAAAATTCTGCTCTCCTACATGATTTGCATTCCAAAGTTATATTGTTAAATATAAGACATCATTAAGTCTTGGTGAAATATTCAAATGTATTTTTTATTGATTTTGATTTATTTCACTGTAAGGTAAATTATGACTGGATTACCTAGTGAACATATTACAAATGATACCAAAGTTTTGTAGCTAAAGTGGATCAGCAGTCATGTTTAACATACCTTTGAAGAATTTTGTCAAATTATAGTTGCCAAAATCACGGATGTCTAAACAATGCTGAAAGATTTCAATATATTTTTCTTGACTGTGTAACTGAAACTAGAGCTTGTGCCTCATCTATCACTTAGCTACCAAGATTGGAGACAGAACTAGAGACAGAAATGTGTATTCAAAGGCTGCATATACACAAGGGCCAGATTCTTATGCTCCAACACTGCATTCCACAGATTAAAAACTTCTCTCCAGTCCTTCTGCCTTGAGGAGCATAATTACCTTCATATCTCTGAACTCATTCGGGTTCTTTTTCTCTGTGACCTAGAAATTGGATGATATTTGTCCAGCACAGGAGTTGTGTGCCATTTGTGGAAGAAGTGGACTGAAAAGAAACATTAGACAGGAGTGTGATAGATTGTGTGAGTTTAGAAACAGAAGAAATCAGAAAGGTGCAAACATGTGAGTTAGAAGAGAGCAATGGGTGCTGAGTGGGATTTCAGGGCTGGAATGTTTGGAATGACGTGCCTCATCACTTCAGCTAAACGTAACCAGTTAAACTGTAGAAAGATGAATGAGTAGAGCAGCTTTCTACCCTGACATGTGATCTCTCCTTGGCTCCGTTGCTCTCTCATCCATCATCTCCAGCATTCTTGCCAGGTGCCTGTGTCAGTATAACTTTACCAGCTGTTCATCAGTCTGGGAACTCTGACCTATCCCCAAGAAGGTTCTTGTTTTAATTTCTGTACTGAGAATGACACACCTTTCTATTCAATATTTACAGATTTGACCTACAAAAAATAGCTCATCATCAGTATCTATCTGAAGCCACTGTAGCAACAGCAATAATGATATGACACTTCTGTCCACAGTGACTTAGATTAAGTGCATTCAAGCCACAGGAACAAGGGCGCGGTATCTTTTCCGAAACTGATAGTGTATCAATCCTTCTACTAATTTTACAAATGTCTGTCTGTGTCTGTATGTCTGTATGTGGGACACATTATCTGGAGAACCGTTCATCTTATTGGCTTCACACTTGGCATATGTATTCTTAATGGCCTAGGGAAGTGCCTAATTTGGTGTGATTCGGACATGCAATTCATTCAATAATACAAATGGAATAAACCGGAAATCAGCGCTCTCTAGAAGTCAGTGGGTGCGGGGCAGTGTGTCTTTGTCTTCTTCCACGTCCTCAGATAAACAGCAGTGGTCAGTCACTGGGTCAAACTGCAGGTCAAAATCCCTGCCAGATCATTTTGATAATTTAATTATTTTTATTTCACCATATCGGGCTTACACAAATATTCATGTTTGTCGCAGGTGCTGATCTCCATCATGGCAACAACATTCATAGAATCTTTGCAATTTGTCTACAAAGTGAAAGCACAACGGTCGTTTTGGTGCTCTAATGTTTTATACTGAGCAGAATTACAGAGCTTTTATTTTGAAAAGTTTTGAACTTGGGTCTGAAGATGGTATCGTTTGCTTAACAGACCAACGAAATCGTCGACATGAATTTATAAAAAAAACAACAGCAGTTAATTAAATCATTCAAACTTCTATACAAGCCACATACATGAACATTAATAAAGCAAATTCAGTTTAATTTTATGAAAAATACTGACTTAAAATCTTCATTGCAGATAAACCAGGTAGGAAGAACACAGAGTTTTCTAACAACTCTGCACCATATAAATAGCTCTGGAGCAAAAAGAACCATTCTTAAAAGGAATGTTTAGAACAGGCACTGCACCAGTTTAAATCAAATGACTGAAACCAAATTCATTGAAACAGAGCAAAGGTTGAGGTTTGGAGTTCGTGGTTTTAGCCTGTGGTGGAGGTTGGGCAGGTTAGGAGCAAGATTAATAACAGACATCAGTGATGGCAAAATGTGGGTTTGTTACGGATTTGACATAGTCACTGACATCACAGTAAGTGAAGTCTAACAATAATTGGGGGTTAGAATTAGGGTTTTGTTCTCGACAACCATGCACCCAAATCATAATTTCAAGTCGACCCTGGACTGTCCTTAAGAAATGCATCAAATTTGAAAATGATTGGATGAGAGGTTTCTGAAAATGTCATAGTAAGTTTTATATCTATGTTTTTACTAATTCAAAATGGGCCTTTCTGTGCCTGCCACTATTAAACAAATGGGCTGATTGTGTAATGAATTTTATTTACATTCTGTGACCAACCTTGTGATGAGTGGATGACCCACTCTATCTGAGCCACAGTTATAATCTCAATTAACTGTTGTCCTTTAACAACTGTGAACTTGTCCCTCACCTTACTGGACCTGCACATACTGTATTTGAGCTTCATACTGTCTCAGCTCTTTATCCAAAACTATTTATAGAGGTACTTCTCATATATTGCTGCTAAATGCATTCTGGCAAATGTGTCACTATCTTGTTACAGTGCTGACCACAGGTCTTCTCAGACCTGGACTCAGACTCTGTGGTTTCTTATCACTGTATTTCTTTGATCGTCTGTTATTTTCTTACTTTCAAAGTTCTCAGATGGATTGGTTTTACTTTGATGAAGGCCTTGCTTATTATTATTTTTCGGCATTTGTGGGCAATGATAATCAGTCAATAAAATGTGTATTTGTATAGCCCATATTCACAAATCACAATTTGTCTCATATGGCTTAACAAGGTGCGACATCCTCTGTCCTTATCCCTCAACAAGAGGAAGGAAAACTACCCCCAAAAACATATTAACACGGGAAAAAAACATAGAATCCTCAGAGAGAAGCACATGTGAGTGATCCCTCTGCAGGGACGGACAGAAGTGCACGATGCTGCTTGTAACTGAGAAAACTGGCAAAATAACAGTATTTACAACATTGATTAGAATTATAAGAAGCATTCGATCCCCATGCCATTAATGAATTCTACTGTATCACTAACTCTTCTCTCTTTCTCTGTTTTGTCTTTACCTATGTTCCTGTCAAGACTCTTTGGATTGAAGGACATCATCATACCAGGAAACTGCTCCTCGCCCTATGAACTCATCCTCAATGCCAATCACGACTGGCCAGTTTATGTCAACCCAGGAATACTGTTTCTCCTCTACATTACCATAGCAACTGTTCTCAAGACAGGACGTCATGGAACACCGAACCAGGTATGTGCTACTACGTCTTTAACAACAGTGGTCTCCCGTGTTAAAGACCAGTGTTAAGTCGACTCCTCGATTCACCCTGACTTCTTCTCAGAAGTGTATTACAGTCAGGCATAATCATTTTTTCTGAAATGTCGAGAATAGAGTCGAACTAAATCAGAGAAAGATTTTGTTTGCATTTAAGAATAAAGATGAAATACTATTTAGTAAATAAATACTGTGAAATTGTCAAGATTAAATATACTCCTGTTTAAGCTGTGTAAGTCCATTAGCAGCTGTTTCAGTTGGCTCGAATGCGGCTGCCTCTTCAAGCTTGTATGGTTTCTCCTTCTGAACAGATACAATTTTCAGTGCAATAACGGCTAAAAGAGAAAGGATTTCTTACAAATTATGCCTTACAAATTATCAAACAGTTTGACTTTACTCTTGAAGTGTCAAGTTAATTCTCCCCATTTTTTAACTTAATCTCACTATGCATAATTAGATTCAAGATTCTAGACTTTAATGTCATGTGCACAACAACTACATTCAACAATTGCTGGCAATTAAATGCTTGAGTCACAGGCTCCCTTCAAGCCATGCTCAAATGTTACACAAGCAAAACATTAAAAAAAAATAGCATAATGCATAATAAAGAAGAATACATAACAAAAAAACTGAAAAAAGAGCAGAGCTGTGGGGGAGGTTGAGACACGGCAGCCTTCCTCAGCTCCATCCTTCAATATTTTTCCTCTGATATAGTCTGACTTGATTCTAAAATATTTTGAAATGTAATATTTGTATTAATTTTTCCGACATTTCAATTTAATTCTCGTAATGCAAAATGCTAAATCTTCCTACTCTTGTGCTAGTAAAGGCTGTCAATAGTGCTAACAAGAATAACTTGATATTTTGTTATTCTATCTGGCTGCTATTTAAAGTATAATATGTTTTAAAATGTCATGTCTAAAAATAATTTGACTTATGTTATATATGTTGTTGAGTTGATTTAAAAGCTCAGCCAAGTACCTTAGTGTCAAACCATACAGGGATTTAAAAGTCAAGAGCCATGTTTTAAAATCAATTTTATGCACAGGCAGCCAGTGAAGGGAAGCTATAGGGGAGATAGGATCATGCTTTTGTATTTTGGTTAAAAAGAAAGACAAGACACTTGAATTGAATAACAGGGTTTGTGTGATTAGACATCACCACCTATGAAGGAGCCAAACTAGTGTCCTGGAGAAAATAACACTCTCTGCACCTTAGGCCAGACCTCATAATGGTCCTATTACTGACAAACCATTTGAAACGTTAGCATGACAGTTGCAATATTTTGTTTCATTTATAAAAAGCTGTCAGGGTGATTATGTGTTTCTTCTCCGATGTTGTGTTTGTGTTGAGCAGGTTGAGGGGGAGGAGCTGGAGTTAAGGTCATGGAATAAACAGAAAGATAACTATGAAGATGACACACAGGTACTCATCTCAATGTCTGCACTCTGCTACTCACTAAGCTAAATCTATATGGACTTTCACTGTTCTTGCCCAATGCTGATATTTGAATATGAATTCCTACACTGTCACCCTACTTGAGTGTGGAGAAGCCTTTCAAGCTTCTTCTTCAGAAGCTGTGTACTGTTCAGCGTATAGAAGAGTTTGTCTATCTACTACCCTTTCACTGCTGCTTTTTGAAACAGTGTGCAAGTCACCTGAAATATGGTCAACAGAGTGTGAGTTTCAGGATAACTACCTGAACTTTGGAAAATGGACTCCATACATACATATATTTATATAGCACTTTTCTAGTCTTAATGGCCATTCAAAGTGCCTTTCACTGGTCTGATGAAGCTGGATTTCTGCTGTCAAGCTTAAGATGTCTAAAATTGGTTTCATGACCATGACAGTGAGTTGAGTGAACTCCAATGACCTCAACATTCCAGAACAGGTGTGGGGAATGTTTTCTTGACTCAAGTCAAGAGTTTGATGTGTGTCTCTTGATCTTCTGTTTCAGCTCATGCTCTTGTCAGGAAGCAGCGGAGGAGAAGCTGTGGCTGGAGAGAGTCACACAGACCTGGGTATCAAATGCACAGTTTTTCTCAGAAATCATTTATGTAAATGAAGCAGTTTGTAGGTTAAAAACAAGACAAACATTTAGGTTTGATCTATTACAAATAATATGAGAGTAGTCCTTTAGGACACAGGTCAGAATGACTACAGTTACAAGGAGTGATTCCCCAGGGATTACAGCTTGAAAATCATTTTTTATCTTTCATTCAAATTTAAAAAGTATGGTCAAAGTATCTGTAACAGTCCTAATGACTAATACTAGTGTAATAATTCCTTGAAATATTCATGTGAATTGATGTCAAATGTCAGGACTCCTGATAGTGTGTTCTTACACTGTTATATAAGGTTAATTTATGAAAAAGGACATTTCCCCAGGCTTTGTTTCCCCACAACAAACAATTCTCCTGTGACGACAGTTATCCTGATCCTGGCTGCAACAGATGACCTGCAACAGGAAACTGCAATAACAAAAATGTAAAAGCTTGAGCTGGCAGGGTAGAGTGTGACCAGAGGTTTACTAAACAATCATTTCTATATAGTACCATTAGCTTCACACTGCGCTACACTATTGCCAAATGTCTCTTAAATGAGAATCATTGCTTTGCCTTTCATTTCGGTGACACTGGTGCGATCTGGGAACAGAGTTACATTACAAGAGTTATGAGACTGTCAGGCAGGTTGTATTCGATTCTTGAGGTTAGACTAACTTTTTCATAGCAGGAAATGAGTGTGTAGTGTACTTTGTCACAGTTTTCCTGTTCTAACTTCAAGTGGGACCTGTGGATGATGTGGTTTAACTGCTGATCTCTGCACAACCTGTCTGACCCTTGTGTTTTTGTTCCATCTGACTTTGTCAAAATCTCAGCCATTAAACAAAACTGATAGAGGTGATACTATAAACACAATGTTGTAATAATAAAGAAAATCATTGTTTTCTTAATTACTACAACATAAATAATGTTGTAATAATAACATTATTACTGCATACTGAGATGTTGTGTGTTATTTCTGCCAGGTGTTAGTGACGTCCCCAGTTGCCCACAGGGTGAAAGTCCCTTTTTCCTGATGGGAAAGGTGGTGATGCAGCAGAGCTACGTCTGTGCTCTCATAGCCATGATGGTAACTATTGTAATAAAGCACAATTTTGTACAAATAGTATAAGATATATGTCAACATATATGAATGAGAAGTGAGTTAGAAAGCCTGTAGTAATAGCATACCAAAACACTATAGCAATAAGAATCTCACTTAATAGATTTGTTTTTGTTGTCATGTGCTGTTTCCACTTTGTTCAGGTGTGGAGCATCACGTACCACAGCTGGCTGACCTTCGTGTTGCTGCTGTGGGCTTGTCTCATCTGGATCCTGCGTGCCAGGTTGGGTTCACACCTGTAGCTGAGACAGAACAGATCAAGAATGTGCTGCTCTGCTTTATTCCTCCCTACAGATGACTGGGCTTCATTTCTATCGTTGTTTAACAAAACAAATACATATCTTACATTTTAAAGTTGTGTAGATTTCACAGGTTCTGTTACGACTGAACCTCCACTTAAGTGTTGTGTTAACGTTTAGACCTGTTATTCAAGTAGCTGTTTCTCTTTGCAGGCGCCATGCAGCCACTCTGTGCTCTCCATTCATCCTGCTCTATGGTCTGGCTTTGTGCTGTCTGCAGTACGTCTGGGCCATGGAGCTTCAGCCTGAGCTACCCACCACTGTGGGAACCATGAGCCTCAGACAGCTTGGACTGGACAGAGCCCAGTACCCCTGTCTAAGACTGGGAGCCATGGTAAGTTAAGAGCACAGATACTGGTGATTTTATGATGATGAAATAAAGCCTGTGTCCTTTTATTCTCTGTATGATATTTATCATCAATATAACCTGTTATCACTGACTTCTGGCTTTGGAAAGATGCTATTGGAAGCTGGAGGTCATATGTAAAGCTGAGTGATATAAAACAGATCTATTAGGGCTTGTCTCTCCAAACTGCAATATAGTGGATGGAGGGTGGTTGGGGCAGTTATGACCAAGTCACTCAATCCAATATTTTCTACCCCCTTATGGTTATTTTCAGTAGGTTCAATGAACAAAGTTCTGTTGTTTTGACAGTGAAGTAAAGGGGTAGACATTGTTGGTTAGAAGCTGCTTTTCAAAAACTCAGTGTTGTACATTCTTGCTCACCATGTTTTATGTGTTTTCCACCTCTCTCTCTCTTTCTCTCTCTCTCTCTCTCTCTCTCTCTCTCTCTCCAGCTTCTGTTCTCTCTAACTTTCTGGCTCTTGGTGCGTCAGTCAGTGAAGGAAAACTTCAGCAGGAAGAGGAAAATGGCCACACCACTGCAGGAAGTCACTTCAGGAGGTCCGACATCTGTAACACACACACACACACACACACACACACACACACACACACACACACACACACACACACACACACACACACACACACACACACACACACACACACACACACACACACACACACACACACACACACATATTGCATTGGATAATCTAGTTTCTACATAAAAATACAAAGAAATATGGGGATGGGATGAACATTAGCCTCATCACACAATGTCCTGCCATAAATATTCATTGTTATTGTCTATGAAACCAAACATCCTCAAAGATGATGAACCCTCCAACAAGCTAAACAAGCAGATGTTTTTCTTCTGCCTCTATTGGGTTCATTTGGCACAAACACAGACTTGTGTTTTGGATACTGTTTTGCAGAGGATGGCACATGTTTTACAGGCCCTCTTCATTGGAGGCTCCTTTTCTCCTTCCTCTCTAACTTTGTATCCTTGCCATCAGAGGGGGCTGGTAACGAATCAGTGCTGAAGGTTCTGGGAGCCATGCTAATGAGCTGTTTTGCCAAATACTGGATCTATGTGTGTGGAGGGATGTTCATCACGGTCTCCTTTGCTGGAAAACTTGTTGGATACAAGATCATCTACATGCTGCTGCTCCTGCTCTTCCTCTGTCTCTATCAGGTAGGAGCAGGCCTACAGGTCATTGGCCTACAGGTTCAACAGGTCATCAGATACGCTTATATAGATAACTTTGATATGACACACTCAATTCTCAATTGTTGTAGCTATTTCAACATATATATTTTAAATTAAAAGTCACTTAAAAAGATATTCATATTGAGTAAATTCATATTGCACATTTCATGTTTCCCAGGTGTACTATTCTCTGTGGAGGCGTCTGCTGAAGCTCTTCTGGTGGCTTGTTGTGGCCTACACCATGCTGGTGCTGATCTCCATCTACACTTACCAGTTTGAAGACTTCCCTCGATACTGGAGAAACTTCACTGGCTTCACAGAAGAACAGTATGTTCTCAAAGACAGTGTCTTCCTCAACCCTGCTGATGCTTTCCTTTTTTGTATATATAATATTTAAACCCCTATTTACCTATGTCTTTAGCAGGATCATTGTGAACCCTGTTTCACTACCTGGGTCCAGATTTACCATGTAGTAATACAATGTTTTTATTTATGAATAATTGACATAAATCCTTGTCGTCCTCAGGCTGGCAGCCATTGGTCTGGAGACATTTGCTCTGTCTGAGCTCTTCAGCAGTATTCTGATCCCTGGCTTCTTCCTGCTGGCCTGTATTCTGCAGCTGCACTACTTCCACAAACCCTTCATGAGAATCACTAACCTGGAGCATGTTAAACCAATACACAGGTAACACAGCCTGCACACTCCCACTGCTCATATCACTGAAGAAATGTGTTGTTTAAAGTTACAGTGATTTGTATGAGTGTCTTCTGTAATGTGATCCATTTGAGTGAAGCTGAATCTCTGAGGAAGCGGAGGGTTTAGGGACCGGGGTCACATCTTCAGATAAATACTGTATGGACCGTTGGATTGTTACAGTAGATCAGGAGGAGTGCAGAGGAGCAATGAAGAAATAAGACCTCAGCCAACACCCTCAAAACAAAACACCCTCCACCTCCTATGAATTCACTCTGCTACATGCCTGCTACAACCCACAAGATAATATGTTCAGTTTCATGTTCACGGTTAACTCGTCAGTCCAAACTATGATAATGTTTTACAGGAAAAGAAAAGGGGTGTATGTATAAACATACTGTAAAGACAGTGTCATTGAACTGTCTTTTGGAAAGCGGGGTCCTCTGGTGATGAATATCATACTCCTATTGAAAGTGCAGACTATGCTGCTCAGTTTACTTCTAATCCAATAAGTTATTACCTAATCATTGAGACATTCATTTGGAAGACAGAGTTCATAAATGAAGTTCCATCCTCTTAACTGGATGTTTGAATTTTTTCAAATATTAGAATTTTGTACAGATTTCTCTAAATCAAAAATGTTTGTTTTTGTAATTTTAAATTAGTTTCACTTTAAAGATGTCTCCTATCATGAATGAAGAACCAGTGAAGTTAAAAGCATGATCCACTCTGATTAAAAATACAGTACTTACTCTGAACAATGAAACATGAGTAATATGTGAGGCATCATGTCTCTGCTTACAAACACAAGTGAATATGTAAACCCACCCCTCTGCTTTCTGTTGGGCTTTTACAGTCTTTACCAAGCAATTATATTCTCTCCCTTTTACTAATGACACAATCTGCCTCCAGGAAGAAGAACAGTGAAAGGACTGAGCCGACTGGGTCTGGGAATGTGGGGGGGGACTTTGAAGAAGAAGACCTGTTGAATACCATGGATGAGGAATCTGAAGATGAAGGTAAAGTTTATTTTAATTTCTTAATAATAATAATAATAATAATAATAGTTATATAATATAATAAATAATAATAATAAAAGCAGTAGTAGTCTAATAATGATGACTGATGACAATTATGGAAGCAGTCGTGTCAGATGTGGATTTTTTAGCTCTAGAGTCAGAGATACTTGAAAGTTAATGACAAGTATTAGTGTGATATACTGTAAATACATGAAAGACAGAGAGAGGAAGAGAGAAGTACTCATCACAAAATCACTTGAATGAATGTGATAACAACAACATAAAATGGCCATCTTAGAGAAACTTTTATTTGGACTTTTTAGTTCCATGCCCAATCCACTAACATGGAGGAGGTAGGGTTTATGACCTTTTAGGCCATTAGGTGACGATTGAAACAGTTAACCTTCATTTTTGGGGAGCCCAAATCGTCCACCTTTATATATAGTTATGTTATTATTTCATGGTCATAAGATGATATTAACCATAACTTAAAGACAGTAACACAGCTAGCTGAGAATAGTGATGGTTTTTTGAGTGAGAGGTGAAGCTTACATGAGAATGTGAATGTGACTAAATTTAAAATCACAAACATTTGCAGAAAGGACTGTTCTCAGCTGATTAATTGTTGTCCTTTCTGTCTACCCCTCATCTTGTCACTGTCTCTCCTCATCTGTCCTCTCTCTTCCCTTCTTAAGAGGAGTTGATGCCCAGTAAGTGGGGTCTGGTAATGGACAGGTTACTGGTTCTGTCCAGAAGATTCTCTGACACTCTGACCAAAGTTCAGGTGTTTCTCTGGAGGCTTCTGGAACTCCACATCCTCAAGACAGTGGCCTTCTTCTCTGTGTGGGTGGCACTTGAAGAGGTAAACGCAGTTGGAGTGGCTGTTGAGTTTGTGCACAAAGAATGAGACAAAGAATGAATAACACACTGCACAGCAGTCAATCATGCCACAATTATGCTATATGGTTATGCTCAAGGTGAATCATTTTCACAGTTGTCTCAGTACCATGTCCACTGTCTTGAAATTCGAAAAAACGCACTTCAACCACAAACACTTCATATTCCACCCGGAAGCCATCTAGGATGCTATTAATATTTATTTGCAGAAAACTCAAAAGCATAAACAAGCAGCGTTGCAAAAATATTTTTTTGCTTCCCTTTACTCTACTTTTGCAATAAAATACAATTACTCAAAATGCATTACAAGTTAGTAATTTGCATATATATATCAGTATCAGAAGTCTCCTGTTGGCCTGACCTATTCATTCTGCCACCTGCATCTGGCCGGCACTTTCTGCTAAAATCAGAATAACCTGCTTGATCTCAAACATATTTCAAGTGAACAATGTCAAAGGGATCTTAATGAGGTTGTGATTGAATACACACAGTTTAGATCACATAGTTTACTGATGTGGTGGGAGGGTTTTGAAAAAGTGGAGATGGTATTGGTAGTGTGAAACAGAGTGACAGGTTTTAATGTTGCGGTGGCTAATCAAAGTGCATGATACCTGACATAAAGCTCTTAAATATGTTCATATTTTATTGTGTGCATTGTGGTATAATGTTGTCCTCTTTCTTGTTTGTCCACAGCCATCTGTGATGAACGTGGTTCTGGTAGTGTTGTGGTCTCTGGCAATGCCCTACAGTCGCTTCAGGCCCATGGCGTCCTGCCTGTCTACGGTCTGGGTGTGTGTCATCATAGTGTGTAAGATGCTGTACCAGCTCAGCGTTGTCAACCCTGTTGAGTACTCCAGTAACTGTAGCATGGTAAGACACACATGAACACTAAGCCATGATGTTACGTTACATTCCAGTTCATTTAGAATTTTTTTTATGTATCTGTTTTTTTTTAGTTACCTGCATTTTGAAAAAGCAGTGTTATTCTACATATTCTACATTCTGACAACAGTTTGAATAAAACCAAATCAACACTTGAATTTGAATATATGATTTGGAATCTGATCTAGGAGTATCTTTCTTTAGAGTCTTATCAGTTTAATTAACACAAACACAAATTTCATTATAATCTCACAGTGTAACATTCCATTATGTTACTGATGATGTCACAGTTTGATTAACACAAACACAATGTCAAAATGGGGTCGAGCAGTTGTCCTCTAACCAGAAGGTTGGCAGTTCAGTCCCAGTCTTCCGCAGGCCCAAGTGTCCTTGGGCAAGATACTGAACCCCAAAATTGACCCTTCTCATAAAGACAAAGTGCTGCACATAGATGCACTCTATGAATGTGTGTGAATGGCAAATACTGTAAAGTGCTTTGAGCGGTCATCAAGTCTAGAAAAGTACTAATTAAATACAAAGCATTTGCAATCCAAAAGGGTTTGACCACATTAAATCACATGTGTAGATGCAATCAGGAAAGATTTAGATCTGACCTGAGCACTTGGAATTGCCATTATGCAGTATGTCTATTAGTTTGAGCAGGGAAGTCTGAAACTCTGAACTACATATAAACTTAGCCCATGTTACAGTCACTGCTTGTGACTGCTTGTTCCCTATTTGTCTTGTGTTTCTCCCCAAGGGCTGGGTCAGTGGGTGGTGTTTTAGAGTAATTTGACCTCACACAATAATAATGTGCTCTACTGTGAGCTGGAATGATAAAGTTTAGTTATCACTTGTGAATTTGTTTGTTTCCTCTTTTCCTTCAGCCTTTAATAAATGAAACCAACCTGTTAACAGAGGAGATGATGAACTCCTCTCTGTATAAGGATCCAGTGGATCCAGCCAACTGGTTTGGAATCAGGAAAGATGCCACAGTGCTGGGATACAGCAAGGTATATCAATATGTTTGGAGTTATCTCCCTGCTCTCCACTGTTTCTGGAGAGACATTTTACTGTTAAATTATGTTACATTTTCAGTTTTTCTTCCATATGTTGAGTCCACTAAATGGTCTTTTCAATGTTTTTATTTGTAGAACCATTTAATTGTGCTGATGTTGTTGGTGTTTGAGGCAACAGTGTATCGTCACCAGTCTCACCACTACCGTCAGCTCCAACGATCCCCCCCAACCATTCCCGCTCTGTTCCCTGCTGCCACCAGGGACACTGTAGACCAAGGCCTCATATCCTGCCTCAAGTACCTACTCAACTACACCTTCTACAAGTTTGGATTAGAGGTATCTCAGAAAAAACACTTACTGTACTGAATGGGGCTTTTAGAGCAGAGAGTAATAATAACAAATCTTCAGTGAAGAAAAACTAACTAAAGATATCTGAATCAAAAATAATTGTCTATTGCAAGACTTTTTCAGATGTTATTCAAACAAAGAAGAAATGCTCATAAGTTTCTCTGGTAGACTGTTCCAGAGCATCAGTGGATTGAAAAAAAAACGATTATCAAGTTTAAGACTATTTTTCCTGTTTCCTGTTTTCGTAATTTAAGTTTCTAAAACATTCCCTCTTTTTAAAAGATTTGTTTCCTGATGACGGTGAATGTGATTGGCCAGCGGATGAACTTCTTGGTGATAATCCATGGCTGTTGGTTGGTAGCCATCTTGGTGAAGCGCCGGCGTGCAGCTATGGCCAGGATTTGGCCCAGATATTGTCTCTTTCTGTCCATCTTCATGATCTACCAGTATCTGCTGTGTGTGGGCATACCACCTGCTCTCTGTATTGGTGAGTAGTGTGAAGTAAATTCCACAGTTTTAAAGATACAGTTTATCATTACAATCTAATAGAGACTTCAGTCTTCTTTTCGTCTTTTGGAGAAGGTCTTGTCTCATTTGTGGGTAAATCTCTGATCCCCTAGCTTTTGTTTCCCAATGTATTTTCTTAGAGATATAGTCTTTCGTCTAGCTATCTGAAATATCATCTAGGGATTTTTTTATGCCTCTGCACTGGCGAAAGCCAGTGGCCGGAGGTATCATGTTTTCAGGTTGTCTGTTTGTCCCATTGTGAACATGATATCTCAAGAATGCCTGGAAATTTGGTACAAATGTTCAGTTCAATTCAAAGATAAACTGATTCAATTTCAGTTGTCAAAGGTCAAACTTCAGGGTCACAGCGACCTCATGTTCTTCTGGACATGATGTATCAGGAACACCCATAGAGAATTTTAGTACATTTGGCAAAAATGTTTTCTTAGACTAATGAATTAAGTGATTAGATTTGGGCGGTCTCAAGTCTGCCTTTAGGGAATGTCTTCAAATTTTAACCATTTGTTACTGGGACCCAAAGATGAATTGATTAGATTTCAGTGGTCAAAGGTCAAATGTCACAGTGACCTTATATGACTCTGGAAAAAAAAGTAATGTAGACTGAAATTGTACTGGTTTGTGGAGTTATACAACCGCAGTGTAGAGCTTTTTACCCCCCCGACCCCTACCCTGCCCCCAGACTGCATACTATTAAAACATCTTGTCCATCCCATTTATAGGCACAGCATAATAGAAACACTTAACCTCAGTGTCTTCTGGTCCATTCTATGCACATTCCATTCTACCTTCTTCCTCTCTGTAATTCTGTTTGTATGTTGTCCTGCAGATTACCCATGGCGGTGGAAAACTCTAGTGTTGATGAACTCAGCTCTCATTAAATGGATCCATCTGCCTGACTTCTACACTGTGCCTAACTCCAAAAACCTTATAGGTCAGTTTTTCTGCTCGTGTACCTGTGGGTCTTTCTGTGGTCATTCACTCATTCATTCATTTAACAAACCATTTATTTATTCATTCACTTATTCAACACTAACATAGTTGTAGATATGAAATGCTCTCCTCCTCGACTTTCTGTACTTTTAGAGTCATATGAACTTATCACATAATTATTTTGCATAATTCTGCATTGAACCAATTCAGTAGGTATGGAGAAGGTTTGGCAAGGCTGCTATAATATAGCCTACACAGTAGCCTGAAGTGCACTTCCATCCATGCAAAGCACACTTAAACAAATGTGATCGGTCCACTTGGTAGCATGTCTCGTCCATGTCTCTCAATGTCTGGACAAGAGGACATAACTGACCGTCCTTCTGCCTCAATCAAATTTGTGGTTGTACACATCGTCTCTTTGAATGTCTTCTCTCTTTTCTGTGTTGCAGTAATTTCAGTGAAAGTAACTGTTGTTCAATATTCATCAGTTCAACTCATCAGTCCAATATTCATCAGTTCAACATGACCCACTCAGTTTCAGTCACCATTGTTTGAAGTACGCACACAGTGGCCTAGAAGCTCCACCGCCTAAGTGCTAGTTTTGCTGGTGTAGTTTCAGAGCATCACAGCCACAAGCATAGTGCACATAAATGCTCACAACAGCGTAAGCTATGACGTAGGGTCTGCATCCATCCAATACACAAACATAAACCATAATGTGTTTCTCCCATACTCTCTCATGCTGTTTCCAGTCTCACCTTCACTGTCCATCAAGTATCAGAGTGGGTGCTATGATACAGCAGCAGCCGATGATGATGATGATGATGATGATGATGATGATGATGATGATGATGATGATGATGTGTTGTTATGTGTGTGTGTCCACAGCGGACTTTGTGCTGCTGATATGTGCTTCCCAGCAGTGGAAGGTGTTTGAGTGTGAGAACACTGAGGAGTGGATGGTTCTGGCAGGGGAGAACACAGATAACCCTGATCCGATGGAAGGTCGACTGTTTAATCCTGCACCCAACTTCATTAACTGCAGGTAAACACAGCATTCCATTCAATTTCAATTTTATTTGTATAGCCCCAAATCATAATATACATTATCTCAAGGCACTTTACATAGAAGGTCAAGACCTTAAAAATGTATAGAGAAACCAAACAGTTCCCACAATGAGCAGCACTCTGGCGACAGTGAAGAGAAAAAAACTCTCTCATTTACTAGAAGAAACCTCTAGCAGAACCAGACTCAATGCAGGCGGCCATCTGCCTCGACCGGTTGGGGTGAGCAGGGAAAAGAGGGGAGAGAAGAGAGAGAGATAGGGGGAGGGGGAGGAGAGGGAGGAGAGGGGGAGAGAGAGGAGAGAGAGAGGAGAGAGAGAGATACAGATACCAATATTTGGGAATAAACCAAAACTAGACCAATATTAACCAGGTGGTTTAGACAGCTAGACATGTGATGAATTCGAGCCCATCATGGAGACTGTAGCTAAATGATTATTTGAATGTTTAGAAAGAAGACATTCAACCTGGACTCCTTTGTCAACCAAAGAGTGTTTGAACACAAAGTCTTTCTTTTTTCCCGGTCCTCTTTCAGGAGTTACCTGGACATGACTAAAGTTCTGGTGTTTCGTTACCTCTTCTGGTTTGTGCTGTCAGTGGTGTTCATCACTGGAGCTACCAGGATTTCTGTGTTTGGACTAGGCTACCTGCTCGCCTGCTTCTTTTTTCTGCTGTTTGGAACACGGCTCCTGGTCAAGACCTCCAGGACCCGCCTTGCCCTGTGGGACTGTCTCATCATCTATAATGTGGCAGTCATTATATCTAAAAATATGTTATCAGTAAGTATACAGCTCATGGTGCTAGTTTGCAACTTTTATGAGCATCTAGGTCCCTCAGACTTTTTATCTTGGTTTTTAGAAAAATGTGTCACAAAACAAATTCCAAACTACAGCAACTGGGAAGTGATGAATTATTTTGTATTCCAATAAGTGCATCAACATGTAGTAATGTATGTTTGGTGCTTGGACTGTGTTGGCACCTCCAAGCATACCTGCTATTTGGTTCATGGCTGATAGAGATCAGAGGTTGTAGTGATAATAGATACACTCTCAGCCAATCCCATCACTGGTCTATTTGCTCTGAAATAGATGAGCCAATCACTGTGAGCAGTAAATTGGCTGCAGAGCACTGCTTGAGCTGGTTATTATGTGATCATGAAAATAAGGCCCTTAATGTTACACGATGCAGCACTTCAGAGAGAAGACCGTGGGCTGTATGTTTTAACAATCTCTATGAAAAGTGTCTCTGGGACACACAAACATCACAAAACACCAAAGAAAACTCACTCATACGCCTCAGGTATAAGGTCAATATGAATAATTAGGATGTACAGGGATAAACCAGCCTTACTGATGTGAATATTGGCCAACGTTCTGAAAATCAGACATGTAATAAACCATAGTTATCCTTGAAAATTAAGGTTAGGGGTTAACAACCAGGTCGCCAATGGATTTACACAGATTATACATCAGTGAAATAGCTTCAGTGTTAATTGTCAGTCACTTCTTAATTTGCTGTGAAGAGGCCATTTACATTGTGTCTGACGTTTCTAGGAAAGTTTCCTCTGCAAAAGACATCTATAGTTTTTCAGAAAAGATTGACACACTATGTGCACATTAAATTAAATAGAATAAAATAAAATGTAGATCTGTTGAATTGAATTGTGTATTTCCCTGTGTGTTTGTGTTTCAGATCCTGGCTTGTGTATTTGTATTTGAGATGCAGCAGAGCTTCTGTTGGGTTATTCAGCTCTTCAGCCTCGTTTGCACAGTTAAAGGATATTATGACCGTAAGTGGGTTAATAATGATGATTATAGCACCGTGTATATAGTCTATATTTATGGATACATAGTGGATATATATTGATAGTAATAGATATATAATATGTAAAAGAAAAGAAAACCTCTTTATTCTGTGATCTTTCAATATTAGATACTGTTTTATATGGAGCGACACCTGCGAGCTAGTTCAGGCAGCCAACTCGAGCTGCGCTGCTCCAATCATGTGACATACATCATGTGACATACCTCACTCTCCACAACCATCTTTGATACACACCCTCCTTATTATGCGGTCTATTTAAGCAGAGAAAATTTCCCATCACTCCCTTTGCTTGCCCCGCTGCTCCTTCAGCCCCTCCACCGCCCCAGCATCCACCTGTAGGCTGCGACATGGGGGGTGACAAGTATTTGCTCATCACTCCCATCATATCTATGTTATCACATGGGGGGCAGTGATTAAGTCAGAGCCTAGACACCAAACACTAACATGTTCTACTGTTGCAATCAAAGTTTGAACATGTTCATGTGCCAATGGCCATGTCTTTGAAATGATAATAAATATTCTGCTTTCAAGATGTTTTTTTGATTTGAAAGTCACACCTGACACAAGCAGTGGCAGGCATATGTATTGTGCAGAATGGTCTCTGAGAAACTGAATCTGAGTATGTATCATTGCAGCAAAGACAGTGAGTGATAAGTCCTGCAGTCTTCCAGTAGAGGAGGCTGGAATCATCTGGGACAGTATCTGTTTCCTCTGCCTGTTGCTGCAGAGACGAGTCTTCCTCAGTTTCTACTTCCTGCATGTGACTGCAGACCTGCAGGCTTCTGCCAAACAGGCCTCAAGGTAATACACACTGTTCCAATGAGAGAAAGACTCTATTTGTGACGTTTACAGCCTTCCATGCTGTTGCAAGTGCATTCCTGTGTACAAGATGCGGCTAAAAAATGTGCAGTGATTCAACTGATACAATCTGAGTTGACATGGGGTCTTTCTGACTGATAACACAAATAGAGTCTTTTAGAGCACAGCAATACAATGCCTCTAATTCATATCCTTTGGAAATTGTCATGTTTTAATAACATCGAATCAAATGTAGATTGAATGTTGCTTTATTTTCATCAGAAAAATACCCTGTAATGTTAAAGTGAAAAATAATTTCACTCTGTAAAAAAAGATTTACAGAGAGATTCAAATTAAATACCACCATAATTATGTGTTGAAAAATACCTTTGTATAATGCTTATGTACTCCATTTAATAAGACATAGAGTAAATTCACCACTGTTGAAGCCACTTGCTTTTTAGAATTTGCATAATTTGCAGATTACCACATTGAACCTACTCCAGATCACTTAATTCTCTGTCCAAGTTACTTTTATTTTAGACAATCTCATATCAACCAAAACCATCTTTGTATTCTCTTGTTCAGAGCCATTTTCTGCTTTGATGTTGTTTTACAGTTTTTACAGACTTTCATCACGTCGTTTCCCCTCTGGCAACACTCTATTGGTCGATATTGTGTTGTTTTGTACTTTTTGTCGTATTATTTTTATTATACCTAGTCGTTAGATTAGGTGAACATGAAAATGTAAACATTCCAATTTTCATTCTTAATATTTTCAAGAACAGTTGTTGGTTTGCAGAAGATCCCAAAAGTACTGATGCTTATAGTTAATTTGACACACTTAATTAGTGGATTCAAATGAAAGTATTGAGGCCGCTGTGTCCCCAGTTTCTTGCTGAATAATGCAGTGACAACTGTATTTTCCTTTCAGGGGGTTTGAGCTCTTCAGAGCCAGTATTGTAAAGAACATTAAGTTCCACCAACAAGCTGAGAAGAAGTCTCTGTCACAGCTCAAGGGATCGTAAGTATTCATAGTACAGTAAGTACAGTAAGTACAGGGGATGGATTTTGGTCTTGTAAGTATTAGAATTGTGTATCAGAGAAAAAGTGGAAAAAGGAAAAGCAGGATGATGACATTCTTAAAAATGTATTGTTGTAGCTTGAGTTGCCTTCACCACTGGATGATAGCAAGTGAAAGTGTTTAGACGTACTAGCAGCATAGTTCCGGGATATCATTGGTCGATCAATCACTGTCAGTCCGCTACTCTGTCCAGATCAAAGCATCTCACCAACCACCAATTCCCTGATCTTTCCTCTGGAGCCACCATGTGGTTGACATTATTTGTGAAGGTTGCCAAAAAACACTAATAGTCAAACAATTGTTTAATTTGAAATACAGAGATCAATGTTTCTAGAACATTCAACCCATATGTTATAATGCAATATTTTCCAACACAGGGGGTGTTAGTGAGGTCCAACACTGTTGGTGATAAGGTCTGTCATCTCAAGGTTAGGGCTGGGACAGCCTGTTCAAATCCTCCCACACCAAACCATTTCTTTATGGAGAAAGCCATTGGTGATATTTGTGTACTAAAAGTACACAAATGTTTAGGAACAGGGGGATCCAGGCATCTCATGTATGAGCATAACATGAGATGTTGTGCAAATGTGCAAAAAGAAGTTGCATCATAAAAAGAATAGGTTTGTTTTTATTTGAAACTATTTCATTTACAGGTACATTTTTATTCTTTAGCCACCTAACCTCACCTAACTAAATAAATAAAATGTATGAATGTGTAAAAGACACACATGCATACACACACACAAACTCTCACTCTCACCATTCTTGCATTACGCTCTACTTCATTTCCTGTGCTCTTCTCTCAGGATGCAGAGAATTCGCTCCAAGCAGCAGAAGTACAAAGGTGGACATAAAACAAGTGAAGGCTCCAACGAGTGTCCGTCTGCTGGTACGACTCAGTGGCTTACTAATTCAACAAACCTCATCCCTGTACCTGTAATTACTCATTGTTACTTGAATTCATTTTAATACTAATATATTCTTTGACAAAAAGTTGCACGAATCAGTGTTTGACAAGTAAGATAAAGAATACATTTTAAAAAAGCTAATCAAATTCACAAATTTGACATTGTTTTTTGCACTACATTGCAATTTTGTTTTTAAAAGGTATTTGTTTGCTTTTCTTGCTGGTTTTATAGGCAATGTTACATCAAATAAACTGTGTATAGTCATGTTTCTATAAAGATGGACTCATTGTGACCTTGTGTGGCCTCCCTGTGACCTTTACTCTAGTGACCCAGGTTATGCTGATGTGTGTAATTCACATTATTAATAAAAATGTAAGGCTAGCAAAGCCATTAGAATATTAATCCTCCTAAATAAACATTCCCTGGTCTCCTTCCAGACAGCCAGACAGAGACGAAGAAGAAGTCCAGGAAGATGAAGTGGCACCAGCCGTGGTTGGACCATGCTACAGGTAAGACAAACAGTCTTATATCTTGATATTATATATATATATAATCTTATTTTATCCTATATTTTCTTATCCTCACAGTGCTCCACTCTGGAGAGTACTACCTGTTTGAATCAGACAGTGAGGACGAAGAGGATCTGCAGTCTGAGGAACAGAAGCCGCAGAAACAGACTGCTTGTCAGGTCAGACACATGGAATATACTGAGTTGTGTATACTATATACATAACACTTTTAAGGCTTTATTATATGTATGTGAGTATTATTGGTATTTTCATTGTGTTCCTGGTTTTTGTTTTTCTCTCTCAGTTGGCATACCAGGCATGGGTAACCAGTGTGAAAGCAGCTCTTAAAGAACGTCAGAGACGCCAGCGACAGTTGAGGAAGGTTGAGAGAAAAGACAAAGAGAGAGAAGGAGGAGTGGATTCACAAAAGGAGGCTTTCACTGTAAAAGGTTAGATACTCTCACATCCGTTTTCACTGTAGTGAATAGTGTAGCAAAGGGTTTGGCAACTCCGAGCCCAGTGTGTTTCCCACATGTTGTTCCCAGCATCAGGGTGAGTGGTGGAATACCACATTATCCCAAACAGCAACAAAGTTTCTCTCCTCAGCTGGCACAAGTCACTTATGCAAGTAATCCCAAAATAAATGAGCCTTTCTGTATCGTTAAGGCTGATGGTTTGATTGGTGGCTGCCACTATATCAGAATTGGTCTCTCTCTCTCTCTCTCTCTCTCTCTCTCTCTCTCTCTCTCTCTCTCTCTCTCTCTCTCTCTCTCTCTCTCTCTCTACATGCACACATATGTATATATATATATATATATATATATACACATAAATAAAGGTTTATATACCCCCCCCTCTCTAACAAACACACATACATACAATCTTAGACCTACACTGAACTCTGGAGAACCTTCGGGCATTCTTCTGAGGGGTTGTATGTGTGAATGGGAATGTCTGAGTGACAGGATGAGGAACAGGATGAAAAAACAATGCCATATACATACACTGAAGAAGATATCAAGAGAGCTTTTGGTGATAAAGGCCGACGGCGGTGTTGATGTGCCATCAACAAAAACATGTGACCTCCGTTGTAGAATTAATACATCACGTATTACCTCTGCATGCTTTGCCACCCCTCACCTGAACACACCAGAGATTTCTGTGTTGTTGTGAGTGCATCTGAGTGGAGAATCTCCGACTGCGTTGTTCATGTGTGAAAATGTCATTACTCAAAAGGGCCATCACAAAGATATAAGTACAAGTGCACACACAAACACACAAACACACACACATGGAGAAGATGGCTGCTGGTCAGTATTAATTTCTTGAATAACATAAATACTAAAGGTCCATTTTGTAGGATTTAGAGAAATCTATTAGCATGAGTTTTTATTACTTTAGAATGAGCCCCTCATATACCCCTACATATGGTGCTGACATCTTTGGGGCAGTGAAGATGTCAGCATCAGGGTGGTGAGTGGTGGAATACCACATTATCCCAAACAGCAACAACGTTTCTTCCCCTCAGCTTCTCCCCTCAGCTGGCACAAGTCACTTATGCAAGTAATCCCAAAATAAATGAGCCTCTCTGTATCGTTAAGGCTGATGGCTTATTTCACTACTGGGACCATAGCTGGGGCTCGGAACGTGGATTGACTTGAAATTCAAAAGCTTTGCCTTGTGGCTCTGCTAACGCTTCACCATAATGGTTCACTAGAACGTCCCCAATACTGCTGATGCCACACCAATCACCAGATATTAGTCTTCTTCACTTGGAGCAGCAGCTCAGCCCAAACAACGAGAAATGAATCCACTGATTTCCAACAGTGAAAACCATGGCCTCAGACTTGGTGGTGTTGTCTCCCATCCTGACCTCTTCACAAGTTGCTGAATACCAAACCCATTGTGTGCTGAAGTTCACAGAGTGATTGGGTCAACAGATCCATATCATCTGCAAAGAGCTGAGACGCAGTTTGGAGGTTCCCAGAATGGATAATCCTCGCCCCAACTGTACCTTGACATCCTGTCCAATAATTGGGCGAACAGGAATCAAGACATGGGACAACATTTGATAGAGTCCCAACACATAGAGGAAACATGTTTGACTTTGTGCTGAGAATACGAACACAATATGATATGGGCCAGATGGCTCATAGCAGTGGCCAAGCTACCCCATACACCTGCAGTACGGCTCACAGGGTCCCCCGCAGGACACGGTTGTA
Source organism: Hippoglossus hippoglossus (assembly GCF_009819705.1). Lineage (NCBI taxonomy): Eukaryota > Metazoa > Chordata > Actinopteri > Pleuronectiformes > Pleuronectidae > Hippoglossus > Hippoglossus hippoglossus. Next base: position 24,645,287 of record NC_047165.1, on the reverse strand, counting down.
TGTTGATGTTCTCCACTTCACAAAACACACTCAGACTGGATGGTCGAACTCCCATGACCAGTGAGGAATCCTCATTACTTTTTCAAGGTTCAATATTGGTCATAGCCCTCTTTCCAGTACCTTAGAATAAAGTCTCCAGGGACCCTGAGCAGTGTGAATCCCTGATAATAGAAGCACCACCTCAGCCTGCCCCTCCACATTACACTGTCCCCAACCTCATGCACTGTCAGCCAAGACAGTCCAACAACATGCACAGCATCAAACATATCAGGGTGAATCTATCCACAGCCATGCCTCGCCACTGAGAAGCTTCATTACTACCTTTCTGCTGTGGTCCCCTTTTGTCTGTGATGAAAAAAGACTAACAACAGGAAACCTTAATAGACTTTCAGCTGAAATTGCAATCAGTTGTGTTTGGAATGATTAGGGATGTTTAGTTTTATTGTAAATATTCTACTAAGATTTTCTATATATTTCTATGTGGTTGCTACAGAAATACACTAAATTAGTTCAGATTAGATTGTGTCTGTTACAGATCTGAGATCTGAGAACACTGTTAGCATTTGAAAATGTGCTGTTAATATCTAATATTTTGCTGCTGAAGATGAATGAGAACAGAGTTCACAGAGTTTGGAAAATGTGGTCATGAATGCATTTTGTGTGACCATTGCAACTGTAAATTTTGTTAATATGTTTTGCAACCGTTGTGTTTGTGTGTGTAGGTTCTGGGGATGATGTGTTTGAGGGCCCTGTCATTCAGGAGGAGGTGGGGGAGGAACAGGAGTCTGGTAGGTTTACTTTATGACACTCTTGTGTTTGTAGTCAACTAATAATTGGTAACTAATAAATACTTTAAAGTGTTTTGGTTGTGTGTTAAGATAAAGACGGCCTGAAAGAAGAGCCTATTTAGCCTAGCATAACTTAATTAGTATCATAAAAATATAATGTCATAATATTCTTAATATTGGTTTTATTCACATTTTACTTATTAGGACAAATATTGTGAAATGTGTGATTATTTCGTTATTCATTTAATTCTCATAATTGCATGGACGAAGTAGCTTAAAACCCTAACACTGTAGCCACTCTTCTAATATATACATACCGAATGAAGTCTACTTCGAATCCTGCTCAATCTACAGAGAGTCACAGTTTACTTCCTTCACTGTATTTCCTGCCCCCACCACACCCCACTCACCTGTTTGTTGTTTATGTGATGCAGGTCACGGAGAAATGGTTCAGAGGATCTTGGATATCCTGCGCTTCTTATGGGCCATAGTTTTGGCCATGGTGGATGGACTGACTCAGTGGCTCAACCTGCTGACTAAACAGTACAGAGAGACGTCTACTGTTCTGTGCAATGAACGCTACTTCATCATACACAAGATACAGCAGGTAAACATGACACAGACATTTTTGTAAAGAAATGTTGGATATTTGGAATTTAAAACCCATCACACATACACACACACACACACACACACACACACACACACACACACACACACACACACACACACACACACACACACACAAACTTGTGTCTGCCTCTCTGATTTGCAGCATCATACAACTGCAGACTCCACAGATGACCAAATATCTTTGGACAGTGAGAGTCCCACGCTGGAGACATGTTTGGATGAGACTGATGCAGAAAACTCCACTACATACAGGTTAGTGTGTCTTCTGTTTACCAACTACCCATGGATGATAGGCACCACTGGCAGTAGACATCAACCTGCGTAGGTTTAACTGGAGTTATGTGTGTATTTAAATCACTCTCTCAGATGCCTAGAGGTGGATAGCAGGGCTGTGAGTGGCCGGTGTACCCCCAGGCCAAGGCGCAACAGCACTGACAATCTCTTGAGTCCTGGACCCCCATCCAGCAGCATGGAGCTGGTACCAGAGTCATCCAAACATCAACACAGACACTCCAGAACAGCCAGTGAGCTGCTGGGAGACAGGTAAATACTGGGGACACGGTTGACTGAAGGCCAACCACAATCCACATTCTGTGATTTTTATTTTCATTTGACCACCTTGGTCTCTCAGAGTGCTTTGGGTTTGGCAACAGAAATACAATGATTTTGTGAATTAACGTGTTAAAAGAAGATTTATCACATCTTGTGTTTTATTTTGAAGCTATGGCCATTGGTCACTATCAGTCACTGGATGATGTGTGATAATTGAATACAAGTGGCTGTGACTCTGATTCCTTCTCTTTCTCCCTGCAGGCAGTTCTTCATCGAGGAGCTGGAACAGAGCAGAGACTTCTATAATAACCAGAGCCGTCTACTCAAGCTGCTGTTTGCCATGTACAACCTGCTGGCAGCAAACTCAGAGCTTGTCTGTTATTTCATCATAGTGTTAAACAATGTGGTCAGCGCCTCTGTAATATCACTGGTCCTGCCCATATTGGTGTTCCTATGGGCTTTGTTGGCTGTTCCAAGACCAACCAAGAAGTTTTGGATGACTGCTATAGTCTACACAGAGGTATAAGCACACCTTTCACAAGCTTAACTTCTGCCATAAACAATCACACTGAAATCTAATAAAGAGGGAACGAGTCCAAGAGAAGTGCGGTCAACAAGGCCAAAAAAAGCTCACATATGACTTTTCTGCCTCCTGACTGATTCTACCGCTTTGTTTTCCAGGTGATGGTGGTGGTGAAATACCTTTTTCAGTTTGGATTCTTTCCCTGGAATAGTGTATATGAGATGACTTTAAATGAAGATAAACCTTTCTTCCCACCTTGCATCCTGGGCCTGGAGAAGACAGACAACTACATCAAATATGATCTTCTGCAGCTGCTGGTTCTGTTCTTCCACAGATCACTGCTCATGGTCAGTTCGTATTTACACTGATTACATTAATGGTTACACTTAACAACCATTAAGCAAGAACAGGAACAATTTGATGGCTACATTATGACATGCATTTCGAGCTGTGGTGGCAGACCAAAAAGTCTAAGGCCTCTAGTTTCCCAGTAGTAAATCAACAGTATTGGCCACCAAACCTTAGCTTTTGAACTGCCCTGGTTTGTTGAACCTGATGTGGGTGTGGTATTAACGTTCCACTTCTTTTCACCTTTAACCTTTGACTAAAGTGTTCTGATCATGGGGAGAGTATTAACTTCATGTATGCATTTCAGTGCAGAAACAGTTAGCCCACATGTTATAGTACAGTATGATAATGTACCCCAATTCAGATGCTTACTTTTATAAAACATGCATGCATTTGCCACACAGGGGACCAATGTTTTTATTTTTTAAAACAATATACGGTATTTCAAAGCAGGACAGAGCAGCTGCCCAAACTGAATGACCTGCCCCTAAGTGATGCTCAATTCACTTAAATATTGTCTGTGCACACAGCGTTATGGTCTCTGGGACCATGAGGGCCCCCTGGAAGAGCAGAGCCCGTCACCACAAAGTTGTAAGAATGAAGGAAAAACTGGTGAAGGAGATGAAGATGGAAGGAGGCAGGAGGGGGGAGAAGAGGAGGAGGAGGGCAGAGTTACATCCACATCCAACCTAGATAACCTCGAAGTGACTGAACATGACCAACTTGAAAAGGTTGGTGCAATTAATGATTGATATTAGTTGCCGAAACCACTGACCAAAGCAGTGACATCATGTATAGTATCAACAGACAATTGAATGAAATTTCCTTTTGAATATTTCTTTTAAATATTGTCTATCAATGTAGGATAATGTGGAAAATGATGAGCCGAGTGCCAGCTCTGCTGCTGCTATACCACAAACTGTTGAAGGTGAACCAGCATCCCTTGGGTCAGAAGATGGAGCGGACATGCTGAATCCTCCTAGCAGGCTAAGCAAGGATAAGACAGAGGGAAACAATGAGCATGTGATAGAGGAAGCCCCAAAGAAAAGCAGCAGTATCCGCTTCCGCAGGAAAACGAAACAATCCAAACAACAGCGCAGCAAAGGTTTGTGCTCTCTATGTGTGGACTGTGATGGTTGAGGTGTTACCCCAGCATTAACACAGGCTGTATTCCATAAAGGTGTACCACACCCACATTCCCTCGCTGACACACCAAAATAAATGAAGCCACATATATGTTCATAATTGTATCTGTTTTTATCCCCCTATCTTTTAGTTATTACAAGTCCAACTATCTGCAGTGATTAATATCTGTTGATAAGGATAAATAACAGCTGATCAGTAACGTTTGTCTCAACTGATTGTCCAGGGCCTATACCAGGGATGCCAGAAGAGAACATTTTATTTTGAATAATTATAATAATTATACATTTTTCAGTTTCTTCAAACCCCCAACATATCATACCTGTACAAGGTTGGGGTTGCATGTAAAAAGTTCTCTGACTGGTGCTTCTCCATTATTTTCAAGGATACAGACTAGTGTGAAGAATAAGACAGGTGTGAAGGTGCCATCTGATGTATTTGCTGTTGTTGATACACAGGCAGGATTCCTGGCTTACTGTTATCTGCTGTTAGGTTTTTATAGATTCTGTGATCCACCCACGAGCATTTTATCTTTACCTTGGTCATCTGTGTTCTGACACTGATACAGCATGTGTGATATTACATGTACGACATAGAGAAAATATGTTTGAGGTAAGATTTTCTTTTCTTTTGATTTATCTTTGGTTCTAAATCTTTTTGAATTCCACCTTTGTCCTAGTTCCACCTGCTCTGGTGGAGCCCACAGCTGAGACCACTGATCCCAGTAAAGAACCAGTGAAGAAGAAGCAGAAAGACAGGAGGAGAGAGGCAGCCCTTCAGAGACTGCTTGCTGTGGGACACAAGATCGAACATGTCTTAATCTCTGGGTGAGCACAATAACCGGAGGTATCTTCTAGTTAATATGGGAGTTTTTTCTCCTCACAGTTGCCAGTGTTTGCTCGTTGTGGAAACTGTTTGGTTTCTCCATAATTTTAAGGCCTTGACCTTCTATGTGAAGTGCCTTGAGATATGATTTGGTCGCTATACAATTTTTTTAATTTAAACTGAATTATATATATGCTGTGAATTCAACAACATCTTACTACTTATTATCAGAAATACCTTTAGATACAAGAAATAAAGAATGAATGTGTTCAGCATTCATTCAAATGTCTACGAATACAGTCATGTATTAATGCTGTTAATGAATGCATGTTTCCCTCTGCAGTATTCAGAGTGTCTACGGGCCAGCTCAGGGCTTCTTCAGGGACATTCTCCAGGCTGAGTATCGGGCTGCCACTGACGTCTACGCCCTCATGTTCCTGACAGATGTCATTGACTTCATCATTGTCATCTTTGGGTTTTGGGCTTTTGGGGTAAGAGATAGAAGGAATTCTTGAATTATTTCTTTAACATTTTTAATTTTAAGATTTGCGATTAAGTTATAAATAAAAAGCCACATTGTGGCCGGTCTGCATCATCAAAGAGACATGGTATTTTGCCTCTTGTTGAAGCTAACTGTTTTACAGGTTTGAAATGAGTGTACATATCATGCATATTCCATCACTGATCATCTCTCCTTCAGAAACACAGTGCAGCCGCTGATATAGCCTCCACTCTGTCAGAGGACCAGGTTCCTGAGGCCTTTCTGGTGATGCTGCTCATCCAGTTCAGCACCATGATCATTGACAGAGCATTGTACCTACGCAAGGCCGTCTTGGGAAAACTCATCTTCCAGGTTCAGTCCACTTACTGATTATTAGCATTCATGTATTGATGTATATCAGACACCAGTGAGTGTATTTTCTTTATTGTGTCTCAGTAATCCTCTAATTTACTTCCTGGAAAGATTCCTCTGTAACATTGTGTTAGGAAAACTAGGTGACTTTTGGAAAGGAACTGTTTACCCTGACATATTTGTTATTATAACATTAGAGCTTTTCAACTGATTGCTTTAATGAATTCTAAATATTTGATCATTTTGTTTTTTATGTCCGTACACCTTCCCATCGTCCCTCTGTTTCTTCCCTCCAGGTGATCCTTGTGTTTGGGATCCACCTGTGGATGTTCTTCATCCTGCCTGCTGTCACTGAAAGGTGAAGTTTAATCAAACCATGCATTTATTGTATTATTATTATTGTATATACTTTGTTAATTATTAATTCATCAATTGACAAAAACACAGAAAGTGACTTTGCAATTAGAGCTATGTTGGCATTGGAGTAAAGATGTATTATTCTGATCAGAACTTTAATCTTCCTCATCTCCTCCTCTCCCTGTTTAGGAAGTTCAATCAGAACTTTGTGGCACAGCTCTGGTACTTTGTCAAGTGTATTTACTTCGGCCTGTCAGCCTATCAGATCCGCTGTGGCTATCCTACTCGTATCCTCGGCAACTTCCTCACCAAGAAATACAACCACCTCAACCTGTTTCTCTTCCAAGGGTAAGGACACAAAGCAAGTCTGCAGCTCTTTGTGATGTTTAGTAGAATAAGTATTTGGAATAAAAAATTAGTTTCAGCTTGCATTTCAACATAGATTGTTTTCACACACACAACATTTGATGTAAAAAACTCATACCTTTCTGTTACCACTGTTAAATTTTTTTATCATAGACTACTGATGCGTTTTACTTAATACTTCCTGCAAGGTCCCTAAGTAGTGCTATGGCTTGAGGTCTTGAGTGAATGATGAAAGTAAGGGATGCAGGAGTTTTTGCAATGGCCAGGAATACACAGAGCCAGGAGCCGGACATGCAGGCAGAGCAGGAAAACACAGCAGAAAGTAGCACAACACACAGAATAGTGTGAATATTCCTCACACCAGTAAAACAGTCTGCATTGATCTTTGTCTGTGTATCTGTTGTCCACGGCTGTTTCATACTGTATGAAAAGCTTCTTCAGTTCATTAAATACGTGCGGCATCCTAAGGTAGCAGGACTGATGTGCCATCAGGTTTGCAGCTTCTGAGAAGTGCCGCACCAGATCTCAGTGCTGTAAGGCACAGCTGTTCACCTGTGTTTACCTGTTAAATGGCTTGAACATGACAACAGACAACAAATTATCTTGCAGACCTCTTCACTCTTATGAAGGA